>NC_141909.1:63042754-63344243 GCF_057802395.1 Ceratotherium simum simum | reverse complement strand
GTAATCTGAGCTCTTCTTTTTTAATGCAGAATATCTTCCTCACCCAAAATGGAAAAGTGAAACTGGGAGATTTTGGATCTGCCCGTCTTCTCTCCAAGTATGTATGTCTGTTCTATGGTAGTGACAGTAATCAAAACATCCATTCTTCAGGAATGCTCTCTAATCATTCTTTGCATTTTTATGGTTTTAGTCCCATGGCGTTTGCTTGTACATATGTGGGAACACCTTATTATGTGCCCCCAGAAATTTGGGAAAATAGGCCTTATAACAATAAAAGGTAAGTAATGGACTTATTTGGTGCAAGGGTGACTGTTTGGTGACAGGCATTGTAGCCTATCAAGCGAAGTTTGGTTTTTAAAAAACTGTATCTGAAAGCAGTGTAGAATCTAACTTCTCAGGCTTCTAGATGAAAGTCAAAGTTTTCCAGCTGTTTTAATCAGAGCTGAGAGGGGCTAAAAGTAAATGCTGAAAGAAAGGCTAGTCATTTCTAGGGACAATATGAATGGTATCACTGGTTCTCAAACTTTGTTGCTCCCACTTTTAAAAATCCCAAAGTGCAGGTTGCAAGCATACCAATTAAATCAGAATGTCTGTGGGTGGGAAGCAGGCATCAGTAATTTTCCAGGATAGCCAAGTGGTTCTATGTGCAGCAAACTTTGGGAACCACTGGATCATGTCATTAACATTTACAGGACTTGATAAATAAGCACTTGACTGATAGGTTAATTGATTACAAGAAGATAATATGAAGACCTTATGTTTTAAAACATAATTTTTTTCTGAATATAAGTCATATGTGCTTTTTGATGGAGTGGGTGGGCAGGGGGAGGATTGGAAATATAGAGATGTACAAGAAAGGAAATGGCCATCACCCACTTTTTCACAACTATTAATAGCATTTTGGTGGTTTTTTCTATCCATTCATTTTTTCCCCCTAAACCTAGTTTATATACTCTATATACAACTTGGTATCCTGCTTTTTTCACTTTATGTTATATCGTGTTCATTTCACCCTATACTTAAACTCTTCATAAATATTGTTAACGGTTGCATAATATGGCTCTATTGGCTCTTCCAGAATTTACTTAACATTTCTCTGTCGTTGGCCTTATGATGTATTTCCATTTTTCAGTATCATAAACAGTGCTGTGATTATTATACCTCTGATGTCATTGTTTTGCATCATATTCTTGCCATGAATTCTTAGAAGTGGAAACACCTAAAGGCTCTTGTTACCTTCTGCCAAGGGTATGATAATCCATACTAAATAGGTTCTTTTAAGAGTAAAATTGACTGAATTGGGGACAAAACAGTTGTAAAGGGACTTACTGGGACAATTGGGGAGATTTCAGTTTGGACAAAATACTCGATAGTATTACTGAATTAGGGTTAAATTTCTTGGATGTGATAATGGTATTGTGTTCATGAGGGAGAGTGTCCTTGCTCTTAGGAGATACGTGCTGGCGTGTTTAGGGGTAAAGTGTGTGATGTCTGCAACCTTTTTTTCAAGAGATGCAGATATACGTGGAAGAGGGAAACAGCACACAAACGTGGCAAATGTTAACAATCGGGGACCCTAGGAAGAAGCATGTGGGCGTTTACAACTTTTTTGTAGGTTTCAAACTTTAAAAAATTAAAAGTTGGGGGAAACGGTTGATAAAAACCATTAATTATTAGTTAAAAAGAAAAGAATATCGTCTAAGTCTGGAGGATGACAACTAGGTGGTGAGAATGTTGGAGATGCTTAACATGAAGAACGATGGGCGTATGGGACAAACTATAGAACTCTTTTCTGATTTTTGAAGGACAATTTTTTGGAAGAATGAGTAGTCTTGTTCTCTTTGTTTTTGGAGGTAGAGCTAACACGGGGTGAAGAGAGTTCCCAGAAGACACATTTTGGCTTGTGATAAGGAAGAATGCTATCCCTTAGAGCCATCCAACAGGGGCACACACTGTGCCTGAGGTGGAGAGCTGTCCCTCAGGAGATGTGATCAAAGGTCTGGTATTGCGCAGAGAGGGTCTGGGTGAAAGTTGCGCTGAATGACTTCTAAAGTCCTTCTTCCAACTATGATTATCTGAGTCCACTAAGATTCCCTCTTGCACCAAATACTACCGAAGTGATACCTGAACCACCCTGATTTGGAGGAGTGAGGGTTGGGGAGCAGAGAGTTTTATTGTGAGCATTACTATTAGTAAGTATCTAAGTGTTAGACCAAAATTGCTGTATATTTTATTTTAATAACTAGGAATTACTTGTAATATCTAATTAAAAGTACAGTAATTTTTCATTTTTTTTGTATTAGAAAATACATATATTTTCATATGATTGCTCAACCCACTTGTCATTACCTTGCTTCTTTATGCTTCTAGTGACATCTGGTCCTTGGGATGCATTCTGTATGAACTCTGTACCCTTAAGCATCCAGTAAGTATGGCATGCAAAATAGAAAAAGAGCCTCTTGTCATATCTGATTAAGTCTTAAGTAATGTGCCAAATTCCATTTGGCATTTTGCTTCCCTAGGATGAATTCTTTATGAAAGTTTTCGTTTGTGTCCATTGCTGTCATCTGTGCCTTGAGCCACTTTGTAGCATATACTAACAGGAAATTTCCATTATTTAGTTCTTGTAGTTCTATATTTAGCTTGCCTGCCTGCCTGCCTTTCTTCCTTCCTTCCTTCTTTTCCTCCCTTCCTTTCTCTCCCTCCGTTTTTTTTTGCTATTCTTAATTTTTTTTATTTTGATAGAATACATATAACCTGAAATTTACCATTTTAACCATTTTTAAGTGTACAATTCAGTGGCATTAATTACTTTACAATATTGTGCAATCATCTCTAATATCTATTTGCAAAACTTTTCCATCACCCCAAACTGAAACTCTATACCCATTATTCAGTAACTTCCCCTCCTCCTCTCCCCACATCTCCTGGTAACCCCTGATCCACTTTCTGTCTCTATGAATTTACGTATTCTAGATATTTCATATAGGTGGAATTAATTATACAATATTTTTCTTTTGTGTCTGGCTTATTTCATGTATCTTAATATTTTCAAAGTTTGTCCATGTTGTAGCATGTGTCAGAATTTCATTCCTTTTTATGAGTGAATAGTATTCCATTGTATGTTTGTACCATGTTTTGTTTATGCATTCATCTGTTGATGGACATTTGGGTTTCCACCTTTTGGCTGTTATGAATAATGCTGCCCTGAATGTGGGTGTACAAGTTTCTGTTAGAATCCCTGTTTTCCATTTTTTTGAATATGTATGTAGGAATGGAATTGCTGGGTCATATGCTAATTGTATGTTTAGCTTTTTAAGGAACTGCCAAACTGTTTTCCAGAGTAGCTGCACCATTTTTAAATATATCTTTTTGCAGTTAGATTTCACTTATCATGTGAATTTCTTCTGTAACTGAAATATCGTGAGAAAATAGACTTTGTCCTATTATATTATGTATTTTTTCAGGGTATTTTAAGAAATAATTTAACAAAAAAGAGATTAAATAACTTGCCCTGCCTGCTCAGCAGTTGTTTTTTACACAGAACTAACAATCATAACACTGATCCCTATTAGGTCTTAGCTTTGCATAGAAATAAATTCTGTTCTTTGGGCACGAGTTGAAACTTGGCCTTAGCAAGCATTTTTACAGATGTGCTTGAGAGCATGTGGCGCTCACGAGAGTGATGCTTGAGAAAAATCCTTCACCACCGCTTGATGAAGGTAACTCAAACTGAAGGCGTGCACTGTTAATGACAGGTCTTCCTTAAAAATAGTGGCCTGTAACGCCAGCTGCATAATTAGAACAACTTGGGAAACTTTAAAAAATGCTGATGCCTAGGAACACTCCAGACAACACTTGAATTAAAATCTCTGAGGGGGTCCTGGGCATTAGTGTTTTTAAAACAGATAATTCTAATGTGCAGCCCAGGTGGAGAACCACTATTGTATACAAATAAAATTATCTTTAAAATTCTAATATCTTGGGCCGGCCCCATGGCTTAGCAGTTAAGTGCGTGCACTCCGCTGCTGGCGGCCCGGGTTCGGATCCCAGGCGCGCACTGACGCACCGCTTCTCTGGCCATGCTGAGGCCGTGTCCCACATACAGCAACTAGAAGGATGTGCAGCTATGACATACAACTATCTACTGGGGCTTTGGGGGAAAAATAAATTAATTAATTAAAATAAATAAATAAATAAAATTCTAATATCTTATTAATGTCCCTGATTTTTCTTTTTCATCAACTTACATATACATGTTGTATTTTTTCTAGTAAAAAACTTTTCTGGTAAGAAAAATTTCTAGTAAGAAAATTTTTTTTTTGTTTTGCGGGGAAGATTAGCCCTGAGCTAACATCCGATGCCAATCCTCCTCTTTTGTCTGAGGAAGATTGGCCGTGGGCTAACATCCGTGCCCATCTTCCTCTACTTTATATAGGACACCACCACAGCATGGCTTGACAAACGGTGTGTCGGTGTGCGCCCGGGATCTGAACCTGCGAAACCCGGGCCGCCGAAGCGGAGAGCACACACTTAACTACTGCGCCACTGGGCCGGCCCCAGAAAAATTTTTCTAGTAAGAAAAATATTTTTTCCTAGAGTAAGTATTAAGGAGTATAGTGTCCTAAATATTTGGCACACAATCTGTTGTCTCTTGTTTGCTTTAAGGAGAACCTTTAGGAAATGCAGAAACTTGGTATAATGGGTAAAAAGCCTGAGACAAAGCAGATTCAATCTTATTTTTTGTTACCTGAATTTTTCCTTTGTTATATATTGGTTTTTCCTTTTTCATAGCTTCACTTGTATATTTTATTAATAGGGTAATGCTCTTCCAAGGCTGAATGCCAACATGTTCTAAATACATATTACCAGGGCTGACATCTACTGTTAATGCCAGTGTGTTTATTATGCAGTGAAAACTTTTTAAATGTTATTCTGGTGTGTCATTTTGTATCCCACTCTGTTATTGTCAAATTTTAATGACTACCTTGATGACGTGAAAGGTAAAAAGGATTTTGCAGTGGAAGTTTAAAACTGGAAATGTCTAAAGTGCGCATTACCCGGGAGCAGGATTTCTGAGGAGGAGTGAAACAAAGGAGTGTTACATTTATTATAAGCCTGTTAGTATCATTTGACTGTTTAAAAAGCCATATGTATGTATTACTTTGATTTTTTTATTTTATTTTATTTATTTATTTTTCCCCCAAAGCCCCAGTACATAGTTGTATGTCATAGTTTGCACATCCTTCTAGTTGCTGTATGTAGGACGCAGCCTCAGCATGGCCGGAGAAGCAGTGCATTGGTGCGCGCCCAGGATCCGAACCCGGGTCGCCAGCAGTGGAGCGCGTGCACTTAACCGCTAAGCCACGGGGCCGGCCCTGATTTTTTAAATATATTAAAAATGTATCTGCCAAAACACTGACTATGACTTATAAAATACCTAAAGCAGGCATTGATGTGAGACTGTCTAGATGGTGAAGTTTTTCACTATTTATGTTTACCTTTCTCCTGAACCACCTTCAGATTTTAGGATAGTATCTGAAGGACACCACTAGGAAGAAAAATGACCAGGTAGCAGATCCATTTATAAAATTAAAATCATTCATATTGGGCCGGCCCCGTGGCTTGGCGGTTAAGTGCGTGCTCTCCGCTGCCGGCGGCCCGGGTTCGGATCCCGGGTGCGCACCGAGGCACCGCTCCTCCGGCCATGCTGAGGCCGCGTCCCACATGCAGCGGCTAGAAGGATGTGCAGTTATGACAGACAACTATGTACTGGGGCTTTGGGGGAAAAATAAATAAATAAAATCTTTAAAATCATTCATATCAATTCAATTCAGCTGGTATCTTCTTCTTTTCATTTTCTTTCCTCGTATCTGCTCTTACAGTTCAATTTTACTTTTTAGTTTCAGGCAAATAGTTGGAAAAGTCTTATCCTCAAAATATGTCAGGGGTCCATGAGCCCCCTGCCATCTCGTTATTCCTATGAGCTTCAGCATCTCATCAAGCAGATGTTTAAGAGGAATCCCTCACATCGTCCTTCAGCTACCACCCTTCTCTCTAGAGGCACTGTGTCCAGGCTCATCCAGAAGTGCTTACCCCCGGAGGTATGACACCTGCTGGGCTGACTGTGAACAGTTTTCCAGTGTGTGATAAAACGGTTATCTTTTAAACACAATTACATGCTTGTAAAAATTCAAATAATGCAGAACTATATACAAAAAATAAAAAGTTAGAACTTTCTCTCTCTCTTCTTCTCTCTTCCACGATGCTATTCCCCAAGTCTGATCACAGGTGTAGTTTGCCTATCCTTCCAGATCTTTTTCTAGACATACATAAAAATGTCTATTTGTCTATCTGTCTAAATTACATGTGTTTTTTAAATGGCATTTTTACCTTTCAACTTTAAATACTGTGGAGAAGAATATGGATAATTACATGACATGGCAGTGTCTAAAGAAAAATGTATTTCACATCTTTAAATTCTCTACTTAAAATTTTTAGATCATCACAGAATATGGTGAGCAGATATTAGAAGAAACCAAAGAATCTAAGCATAGTACACCAAGAAAAAGGGGTAAGAATTTTGGAAAGCTTATTTTTTGTTGTGTTCTTTTAAAACGTAATTTAAATTTAAATTAAAAAACAGAGAAAAATACAATTTCAAGTTATTAGAGATGATTTTCGGAGATATTCCTCAAATCATAATTTTCTTTTTGTTACTTCAGGCATGATTCTGTACTGAATCTTATCACATTTAGTTTGCCAGGGATCAAAAAAAGCCTACTTTGGAGATTTTAGTGATGTAAAGATTGTTCTTGGTTTCATTATTAGTTTGTGATGGGTCAGGTACAAGGCTCCTGTGGCCTGGCCTAGGAATCTAACCATGAAATTATAACGTTCATCTTATAGGAAATTGTATCCCCAAGTTTCTGGAGAACCGCCTTGTAAAAAAATTTTTAAAAATAGAGCCTTTTTGAAAGTTTGGAACTGTCCACATGATAGCTGCACAAAATTTCCATACATCTATAGTCTGTCCTGAGCAAATTCCAGATGTAATTTATTGTCTCTCTCTCTCTTTTTTTTTTTTTTGCGAGGAAGATCGGCCCTGAGCTAACATCTGCCAGTCCTCCTCTTTTTGCTGAGGAAGACTGGCCCTGGGCTAACATCCGTGCCCATCTTCCTCCACTTTATATGGGATGCCGCCACAGCATGGCCTGACAAGTGGTGCATCGGTGCGCACCTGGGATCCCAACCGGCGAACCCCAGGCCACCTCAGCAGAGCGTGCGCACTTAACCGATTGCGCCACGGGGCCGGCCCCTATTGTCTCTTTTGAGGTTGTCAGCTCTTCATTTTTTCAAAGCTATTTTTGTTCCTTTTTATCTGTCGTCAATGACAGATCTTCCATCTGAAGAGATCCAACAAAGATAGTAGATGTGAACAAAATAAGAGGGAAGAGTTAAGAAGTATAGATCATCCACTGTTGGGACATGTTGCTAAACCTCCACAGTTTGGTGCTCATTATCCTAGTATTATATTCTACAAAAGAAGCATTTCGAGGGGGCTGGCCCCGTGGCTTAGCAGTTAAGTGTACGTGTTCTGCTACTGGCGGCCCAGGTTTGGAACCCCGGCGCGCACTGACGCACTGCTTGTCTGGCGGTGCTGAGGCGGCGTCCCACATACAGCAACTGGAAGGATGTGCAATTATGACATACAACTATCTACTGGGGCTTTGGGGAGAAAAACGGAAAAAAAAAAAAAGGAGGAGGATTGGCAATAGATGTTAGCTCAGGGCAGGTCTTTTTTTTTTTTTTTTAATAATTTTTATTTATTTATTTTTCCCCCCAAAGCCTCAGTAGATATTTGTATGTCATAGTCACACATCCTTCTAGTTGCTGTACGTGGGACGTGGCCTCAGCATGGCCGGAGATGTGGTTCGTCGGTGCGCGCCCGGGATCCGAACCCGGGCCGCCAGCAGCGGAGCGCGCGCACTTAACCGCTAAGCCAGGGGGCCGGCCCAGGGCCGGTCTTCCTCAGCAAAAAGAGGGGGATTGGCATGGATGTTAGCTCAGGGCTGATCTTCCTCGCACACACACACAAAAAGAAACATTTTGAAAACAGTCCTGTTTTCTTAAAGTTAAATTTTAAATGTTATTTTTGTAAGAATGTAAACGCTTCTAGTGATGTAAACCTTTCAGTCTTATTATTCAGCCTTTTCTTTATTACGTAAGAGATAGCCAGTTCCCCTTGTTTCAGCAGTTTGTTTTAGTGTTAATTTTACTTTAGATACTGTTTTCTAGCTTTTGTTCATATCCCAGGGTAGTCGGAAATTAGTTTTAAAATGCTGGGCGCCAACAACACAAACAGACTAAGAAAAGTTTCAAGATAGTTTGGAAAAGTGGAGTTCTGCAATTTCTAAAAAGAGAGGAATAAAGCAGCGGAGAAGTGCCACCATATTGGGACCATGTGTTTGGTGGCATCTCCATCTAGTCTGTGGACAGTGAGATCAGAACAGTGAAAGCTATGTGAGGGCAGGGACCACATCTGATTTGCTCACCGTTGTATCCTTAGTGCCTGTCGTCATAGATACTCAATAGCAATTTTTTAAAAAATGTGGAACGAATGAGGAACATGGACTGCAGAGCTCTGCCACAGGAAAATCAGGCAGGAGCCGTCCTTACCAAAGGGGCGGGTTGTCAGAGTTCTCCCTAACTGCTGCTGGTCCCTTGTGAGGGAAACCTATTCCACCTGCGATAATAGTTGTCAGGAAAAGCACAGACTCAGTAGCTGGCTTGTACTCAAGTGATAATGACCTTCTGAGTATGGAGTGTCTTACCTCCTAGTGCCTAAATGGGCATAAGTGAATAGAGCTGTCTTAACTTTCAGATGTTAACGTTAGGAATAAAATAGCAGAAACAGCCTCTTTTAACAGCTGAGGTGTATTGCTAGGCGATTAAAGCTTAGTGTCATATTCAGGCTAATACTTTGCTTCTTTGACTTTAATTCATTTGTCTCTCAAGCTTTATGCAAATCACATTAGGAGACTTTCTCTTTCTGCCTTCTCTTTTCTCTTTAACAGACCCCAGCAGAAGCAGGGTAGCTTTGGAAAATGAAGCAAGCACAATGGTAAGTGCTTTAAAATTAAATTTATAAAACAACCATCTAGTGGGTACCCAGTACCATTAGATGCTGTGGGATATTTGGAAGACTGACCTGGTCCCTCCAGTCCAGTGGTTTTTCATCTGTTGGCACATGAAGTCCTGGGTGGGTAGCTGTCGTCCTGCACTGCCAGCTGAGCCACTTTAGATTGCCATTTCTTTTGTTTGTTTCTTCATTTTTAATTTAATTTTGGTAATTTTATACAGTCATATAACCACCACCACAATCCAGTTATAGAAATCTCATCGCCCTGAAAAGTGTCCTCGTGGCCCTTTGCAGACAATCACGACTCCTGTCCCAGGCAGCCACCACTACAACTTTAATACCACCTATAGTGGAAACGTCAGTGTTTCCACCGTAAAAAGGGTGTGAGTGTGATATGTAAACAGAATGGAGAAAGAACTAACAAGGAAGTCAGGTAACAGAAGAGTTGAGGTAGGAGAGAGTCGTGGGCAGGCCGGCAAGGTGTGACAGGCAAGAAGGCATCACGGAGTGGTGCTGAGCCAGGAGTAGTGTGGAGGCTGCTGCAGACCGGTGACTCTCAGTGGGGACGAGAGACCAGAATCCCCTGAGGGCTTTTAAACTGCTCATCACCACCATCCCTCCAAGATTCTGACGACTTTGTCCATGGGAGGACCTTTGAAATCACGGCCCCTAGATGTGTGCGGAGGGAAGTTTGAGAACCATTGTATAGAAATAAGAAAACAATGTGCCAGCTATGGCCTGCTGTTTAATATATGTATTCATTCAACATATCATTGAGAACCTATGTGCTGGAGACTGTCTAGGCCCTGGATGTGTATTTCTTCTCACAATATATGCAGATTTAGTAAAGACTAGATAGTGTTACTATACTGCATGAAATCAGGAGCTTAGATAATTTGGAAAAATGCCAAATTAAGTGGGAACATTTTGACTATATATAATAACTATAAAATATTTTGATATATCCAGCATGAAAAGCCCAGTATAGCAAACCATGTTGAAATGTTTTATTACTCCTTTCCTCTATAAAGACCTCTTAAATATCTCTGTCATTTTTATGTATCCTTTTCATATTTGCAATGATATTAATGGCTAGTAACGTATATGACTATTAATATACATATATGCATATTATGTGGCTTTTAATATACACAGACATCTATGGTGTATATGGCTATTAATATACATGTATGTATGGGGTTCTGTGGTTATTAAGTTTTTATTATTTTGTTTGTTTGTTTGTTTTTTGGGTTTTTTTGTGTGTGAGGAAGATCGGCCCTGAGCTAACATCTGCCAATCCTCCTCTTTTTGCTGAGGAAGACTGGCCCTGAGCTAACATCCATGCCCATCTTCCTCCACTTTATATGGGACGCCTGCCACAGCATGGGCTGACAAGTGGTGCATCCGTGTGCACCCGGGATCCGAACCAGCGAACCCCGGGCTGCCCCAGAGGAGTGCGTGCACTTAACCGCTTGCACCACTGGGGCGGCCCCTATTAAGTTTTTAAATTCATTAATCTTTATTTAAAATTAAAATAGCTGACTTTGCATACTTGTTTACCTTTTTTGCAGCAATTCAAGCATATTTAATCTGTATTTTTAATCTCTTTTATAGCAAGTGGAAGAACAAGGTAGAAAGTGTAGCCACACAGATTTAGAAAGCATTAATCAAAATTTGGTTGAAAGTGCATTGAGGAGAGTAAACAGAGAAGAGAAGGGTAAGTTATTCAAATTCTAACCATTGTATAGGTGGGGAGTTGGGGAGTATAGAAGGAATACCAATTTTCACCTTACTAGGTTGTAGGTGTCATAAGCAAGTGGGCAGGCAGATTTTTGTTTGCTTATCCAGTAATTTATTTAATGGTACAGGAATATTTTATTTACCCATAAAAAAAGAGAAAAGAGTGTTTATTAATAAGAGGCTTTAGAAAAAATAGTATTTGTTGTGCTGTCCACCATAAAAAGCATGGCATACAGTGTGTATCTAAGTCTTCTCGGGGCTTTATTCTTGTACATTGCATAATATGTAAGTATATACGTATTGTTCTTTATTTTATTTTATTTTATTTTTTTTTGTGAGGAAGATCAGCCCTGAGCTAACATCCATGCCAATCCTCCTCTTTTTGCTGAGGAAGACCAGCTGTGAGCTAACATCTATTGCTAGTCCTCCTCCTTTTTTTCCCCAAAGCCCCAGTAGATAGTTGTATCTTATAGTTGCACATCCTTCTAGTTGCTGTATGTGGGACGCGGCCTCAGCATGGCCGGAGAAGCGGTGTGTTGGTGTGCGCCAGGGATCCGAACCCGGGCCGTCAGTAGCAGAGCGCGTACGCTTAACCACTAAGCCACGGGGCCGGCCCCCGTATTGTTCTTAAATTTCACTTGAGTGATTAGTTTTACCTTTTCATTTGGATTTTTTTTTTCATTTCCTTTACTACTTAGACTTGAAAGGACATTGTTCTTATATCTAAATTTGAAAGAGAGGCCGGCCCCGTGGCTGAGGCCGCGTCCCACATACAGCAACTAGAAGGATGTGCAGCTATGACATACAACAATCTACCGGGGCTTTGGAGGGAAAAAATAAATAAATAAAATCTTTAAAAAAAAAAAAAAAGAAAGAAAGAGAAAAGAAATACTTCTGTATTTTGTTAGAGAAATACTTCTGTACTGTTCACCAACGATCAGCTGTCCTTAATATGTGTGGATATAGACGAATAAATAAGATAATACCCTTAGCAATCCTTTTTTACATTTTGAAATCAGATAATAGATCAGTCCAGCCGAGGACAGCCAGTTCACCAGGTCATCTCAGGCGACAGTGGGAGAAAAATGTCTCCAGTACAGCTCTGACAGCTTTGGAAAATGCGTCCTTACTCACCTCCAGTTTAACAGCAAAGGATGATAGAGGTTAGTAGTTAGATCGAATACTATTATTTTATTGTAGAACATTTTCTAATAGTTGTTTAATGGGCTAGAGATTTTTTTGGTTTTTTTAAACGTCACTCTGTGCAAGACATTTGGTGTCACACATCAGAGTGGTGCTCATACAGGTGAGTGAAATAGATTTTAGTAGAGAGTGAAATATAATTAACTTTGAAATATGATCTGGAAGATAGATGCTGAAAATCTTTTTTATTTGGCACTAATTTTTATCTTTTCACAACTAGGTGGTTCTGTAATAAAGTACAGTGAAAATAATCCCCGTAAGCAGTGGCTCAAAGAAACTCCAGAAACCTTGTTGAACATGCTTAAGAATGCTGATCTCAGCTTGGCCTTTCAAACTTATACAATCTATAGACCAGGTGATTTGTGTCTATTACATAACTGTGGAAACACTTTGATTTTTTAAAAATTGTGGTAAAAGATATATAACATAAAATTTACCATTTTAACCATGTTTAAGTGTACAGTTCAGAGGCATTAAGTACATTCACGTTGTGCAGCCATCACCACCATCCATCTCCAGAACTTTTTCCATCTTCCACATCTGAAACTCTGTACCTGTTAAATAATAACTCTCCATTTCTCCCTCCTGGAAACTCTTTGATTTTAAAGTTATAAAATAATTCATAGCATTATATTTTTAGGTTTTCTTGAATCTTTTCTAGCTAGTTTTAAGCTATAATTAAGTTTTCCCATATCACTTCATTACTTCTGTTTGCTCATTTGTTTGCTTATTTTAACAATCATGTGATGACTGTTTGAAGAGTAGCCCATTTTTACCATCAAATACACCATTGCTTCAGTGACTCTTTGGTTCAGACTTCATCATAATAAATTTAGACAAACTTCAAGATTTCTTTTGCAGTATAGTTGAATTCTCTTATATTGAAAAGAGCTCATAAAAGATGAACAATTAGGATTTTATGTTTTTTTACTGTTTCCACAGACATTTTCACTAAAATTGTACAAAGTAACCTTTTATAATACTATCCTTAGGAATCTAGGCCAAAGGACTGCATTAAGGGTGTGTACATTTGTGTGTGTGTGCATGTGTGTATAATTTTGATAATTCAGTTGGTTACTAAAGCCATCTTGCTAGGTTCAGATTTAAGATAAATTATATCGAGAAGAGCATACAATGAGATGGCAAGTCTCGACTGTATTTACTGGAACAGATTTAGCTGTATTTGTTTATTTGGTCAGAATTTATTGAGCCCCTAACATGTTAGGTTAAGATAAAAAAAAAAGAATAAAACACAATTTCTTCCCTGAAGGAGTTTTTCATCTGAGAAACCAGCACACAAGTAGAGAGTTTTAGCTGTGTACCATGTGTTCTGAAAGAGCTGTGCGCAGACTCTTATAGGAGCCCCGAGGATAAGGTGATGCACAGGAGGAAGGTCTGAGGAAGGTTAATGGCTGTGAATTTTGATTTAGCCATTTTAGGTCCTAGATTTTGTTTCTGGTCTAATGATGAAGTTTTCGACATTTCAGAAAAGTCACTGTTTAAAAAATATATCATAACTCTATTTTGAAAGGATTTTTGTAAAGCTTTAGCCCACATTGTTATGTTAGGTTATTGTTTTGTAAGCAAACATCCAAAAGTAATTACCATCTCGAAAGTTTTTAAAAGCCTGCATGTAATCTTTCTTTAATTTCCTAATTTTATTGTCCTCCATTGGGAAAACTTAGGGGTGGGAGAAGCTCAAAGGAAAAAAAAGAAAACTGTAATCCTACTATTCAAAGATAACTTTTAATGTTTTAATATAGGTTCTTATATTTGAGGGTTTTAATTGTAATTTTCTGAATTTTTTCTTTTGAAGAAAGTATTATTTTAAAATTTAAAACACATACTGATGCTTATTGGGCCTGTTTCGTGCCAGAAATCATGCTGGGTGGTACGGGGAGGCACTACAAAAGAAATCTAGAAGATGGCATTGTCCTCAATTAGACAGCAAACTTTTGAAGGGTTTTAGTCCAACATGCATGAAATAAGTAAATACTGTTTAAATTGGCATAATTTCTGTTAATATTCCTCTGAAGGGTCAGAAGGGTTCTTGAAAGGCCCCCTGTCTGAAGAAACAGAAACATCAGACAACGTTGATGGAGGTCACGATTCTGTCATTTTGGATCCAGAGAGACTCGAACCTAGGCTGGATGAGGAGGACACGTATGTTGTGATATACGTAGAAAGCTTTAGTTGGCGTGTGTGTGATTTAAATTATACCTTAATAAGTTCAGGTTTACTAGAAGCTGCTTATATTACTTTACATCATGAATGAATATTTATATATTGATCTTTTGTCTGGGGTGGGTAATGAGTTACAATATTATCACAGAATTCCTAACTGAGCCATGTGTTTATAATCTTTCAGCTTGGACATATTATTTTTTAGTATACTAGCTTTTATATTGAAAAAGTTATAGAAAGAGTGAAAGAAGTGATCTTTTGGAAGAGGAACATTTTTTTTCTCTGTTCAAATACCTTATGGAGCTCATTTTTCAAAAATGTAACGTTGTTATGTTGGCATTCTGCTTTGAATCCATCAACAGATACTTACTGTGCTCCTCATATGGAGGCTTAATATCCAAATTGTTTTTTCACAGGGACTTTGAGGAAGAAGATGACAACCTTGACTGGGTGTCAGAACTGAAGCAGCGAGCTGGCTGGCAAGGTGTCTGATGGATAATGCTGAAGGAAACGTTCTTAGTCACATTGAGTAGATGTTTCAAATGAGGAGTTAATGTTTGGATAATAATTAACTCACGAAATGTATATTTTCCTTTGGAAACAGTTTGAAGAGGGAGAAACTGTGAATATTTAAAATTGTTCCAGATTAGTATCACGAGGTTTAAAAAATCTAGAACTGTGAGTTTTTGAACTCAGAGGAGAAGGCATAGGATAATGGGAATGAGCTTTGGGCTTTGTGGTCAGATAGAACAGAAATGGGATGCTACCATGTACTGTTGGTGTGACTGTGGGAAATTATTTAACCTCCAAGAGCCCGAATTTCCTTAACTATAAAATGGAGATAATAATGCCTAGCTCACAGGGATGCTGACCATGGACCATTACAGCAGCCCATAATGTTCTTATTTGCATTGTTATGATTTGTGTTTATTACTATCTAACTCTTTTTACATTTCCTAAAGGTTTGAGGATCTGAATATATTTAATTAAAATAATGTGTGCGATTTTTCAGTAAGACCTATTTTTGGGTAGTGATCAATGATCTTCACCAGCTACCAGGCATCCTTAAATACAGCCCATCCCTCACAGGATGCACAGAGCCCAGCTTGGAGGATCAGTTGTGGGCAGGGTGGGTGGGCCACAGATCCTGTCAGAAGTTGGCAGTCCTGTACACAAGAAAGAAATAGAGCCAAAGATGAGTTGATATGGGAAGTATCAGAAACTAGAGAGTGTTGTGAAACTATTGCTAATGAGGGGGAGGGGGATCCCAACAGGTATGGGTCACCATGACACACCTGTGCTGAGTCCTGTCATTTAATACTGTGATGCTTTAGGGAGGTGAGAATATTTTACTAAAGAAGAAATAGCCTCCTCTCAGGGATCCCACAGGGGCAAGTATGGAAATAGCGCAAGCCTGACCTGATATAGGGAACAATACTCAAGTGAAGAATGGGTGAAATAGTTGTGAAACTGCAGTAGGATCATTACTAAGGATCTGCTGAAATATGGAATAACATACATCTTTTAAAGATTTAAACAATTCTTTTATCTTAACATGCAAAAACTGTGGTATAGATCCCTCACCCCTACACACTTTATTTACACTTAGACATTTGGTCATCTTTAGTCTCCTCTTGTCACTGACAGTCTCTCAGTCTTTTCTTATTTTTCAAGACCTTGATGTTTTGAAGAGTATTGGATAGGTATTTTGTGGAATGTCCCTCAATTGGAGTTTATCTGTTTTTCTCATGATGTGACTGAGCTTAAGGAGTTTGGGGAAGAATACTACAGAGGTGAAATGCCCTTCCCATCACCTTGTGTCAGGGGGTATATGATCTCAACATGGCGTGATCACTTGGTGAAGGCACTGTCTGCCAGGTTCCCCACTGTAAAGTCACTAATTTTCCATTTCCGTGCTCTCTTCACTCTAAGGGAGTAACTACGTCCAGCCTGTACTCAAATGGAGAGGAATTAAGCTCTACCTCCGGGGGGGTATAATCCAGTACTATGTCATTTGTTTTGTTGCTTAAATTGTTGTGGCTTTGGCCATTGGGAGTTGTTTCAGGTTGGCTCCTGTCCCTTTGACGTGCCCTCATCCTTTTGTGTTTTGAGCACGTCCTTACTCTCTGGCACTACAGGAAGATGGTCTAGGCTCATCTTTTACCATTTCTGCTCCAGCCGCAGAATCAGCCGGTTCTCCAAGGAGCCCTGGTTCCTTTCATTGGTTTAGAAACCAGGATTTGGGTGCTGGGTATGCTTATTATTACTGGGGTGTCACTGCTTGTAGCCCTCTCAGCAGGGCTGAGAGACAGACTAGGCTAGGATATATCTGTATACTACCATGTGTGTACACACACACATCTGTAGTCGTTTCTTTATGTCTCAATCTTTGTGTATATTAAGCTAAGCATGGGTTCATACTGACGTCTTGGACTCTACTCCAGTACCACAGAGTTTATTCTAGCTTCCCCTCTTGCTTTTCTGTAGCTTCTCTCTCTGATGGAGAAACTTGCCTTCCAGCATCCACCATCCACTTACTTAGTTGTTCAACTCCAGTATACGTGCCAAGTAGTTTCCAAATTATTAACCCATACTCCTATGTGAAACAAATTTCCCAACTACAGAGCTTATGGATTGTTCCTATTGTCTTTACTCTTACAGTTTCCAGTCAAAACACCATTTCTCAAAGTTACTTAGGTTAGCTCCTTTTCTTCCACCACTTTCTTGAAGACTTTTCAAGAGTTAAGGTAGGCAGGGATAGTTTTAAGGATATTTCTAGATACTCAGCTTCCATAAGTACTGTATTCTGTATCTCTTAGTCATCTCAAATCTTAGCATTGCCCCAGGGTGTAAACATTTCCAAACTGTCAAACAAAGGGAACTTGAAATTATGTATAGTTATTAAGAGACTGAATGAGTCTTGATTGGATGACGAATCCTTTTGAAAATCACAGGGTTTTGCTTTTAATGAAATTTCAAGAGACTGATGGATGTTTAGAAACCATTTTTAGGCCGGCCCCGTGGCTTAGCGGTTAAGTGCGCGCGCTCCGCTGCTGGCGGCCGGGGTTCAGATCCCGGGCATGCACCGACGCACAGCTTCTCCGGCCATGCTGAGGCCGCGTCCCACATACAGCAACTAGAAGGATGTGCAGCTATGACATACAACTATCTACTGGGGCTTTGGGGGAAAAAATAAATCAATAAAATTAAAAAAAAAACATTTTTAGTGATAGATTACTATATGATTCTTGACATACAACTAGGCAAGAATTGAGGGCACTTTTAACAAAACTTCCAGTTCCTATTTACTTCTATGAATGGGATTTCACAGCACTTACAGCTTTAAAAAAGAGAGAGAAAGGAAAACAGAAAAGAATCAGTGTTGAACCTTGTCTCTTCCAGCAAAAAGCATTCATCTATGGATACTAATTGGACTAATTGGGAGGGGGAAGAGGAAAGCTCATTAAGGTCTTTAAGAGATGAAAGGCCAATACCATTTTGCTTTTTATATTTAATAAGTATCAGTGTTGTGATATATTTTATTTTGATCAATTGTGTACTAGTAATTTTAATTGAATCGAGAAATAAAAGCCTGGGGCCTGCCCAGTGGCATAGTGGTTAAGTTTGCCCACTCTGCTTCCCTGGCCCAGGGTTTACAGGTTTGGATCCTAGGCGCACACCCATGCACTGCTTGTCAAGCCCTGCTGTGGTGGCGTCCCATATAAAGTAGAGGAAGATGGGCACTGATGTTGGCCCAGGGCCGATCTGCATCAGCAAAAAAGAGGAAGATTGGCATCGGATGTTAGCTCAGGGCTAATCTTCCTCACACACACACAATAAATAAATAAAAGCCTATGATTAGGAAATATAAATTAATTTCTATTTTTGTGGTAGGGTGATCAATAAGACTTTGAAGCATGAAAAACATTACCTATGGACATAGGAGTTCAGGGAGAGAAAGGAATGATGTAAACTTCCTGATTGTTAAAGAAGAGCTTAGTTTAAAAAAATAAAAGGATGGTGGTGGGTTTCAAATTGCCATGGTATTTAGATTTCTTTGGATATGTTGTGTGTCAATATTTATAATTGCTGAAAATTATCCTTTTCGGCTACTTAAACATGTAATGAAACGTTTTAGATAGCAGTTTGACGTGCAATGGAGAATGGGGAACGGAGGCCGGTGGCGGAAGGGGAGAGAAGCGTGTTTGCAGACCACTGGGCCGCAGCCAGTTTTGTAAGAGGATCCTATGGGAGGCCGCCAGCTTTGGTCAAAAGAGTAGGATTCCGTTCCAGTCTCCAACTCTCGAAATATTTGAGACCTTGCGCAAGAAACTTTCTGTCTTAGTTTAGCTCATTTGTAAAACTGGGAGACTACTACCTTGCTGGGTTGTTGCAAAAATAGAGATAACGTATGCAAAGCATCTGGTCCACCGTAAACAAGAACTAGGAGCCGTGTGATTGTTGAGTGTTATGCACAGGAGTCCCGAGCTAAGGCAACGGGAGGTGATCCGGCCTGGTCTGCAAACTCCCTGGCCTCTGACCCCTCTTCCGGGTGAACATTGTGAACCGGTCCTCTTGCCGCCCGGACGCCGTGCCCCGCCCAGTTCCCTCGCACGGCTCCGCCCCGGCCGCCTGGAGGCGCGGCAGCCCCGAGAACCCGGATCCACCCGGGACGCTTCTCTCGCCCCGCGGAGCCGGCGGAGCAGGTATGCTGCGGGCACGCACCCCTTAGTCCTTACCCCGAGCCGCCCCCACGACTCCAGGAGCCGCGGGGAAAGGGATGGAGTCCCCGCCGGGGGAGACTGGGGCTGCAGAGAACAGGTCTCGCTTCCCAGGCCGCGTCCGTCTCCATGGCAACGCGCAGCGCACCGAGCTCCCGGGCAGGAGCGAGCTCCGGCGCCCACCTGCCGGCCGCCTCCCAGAGTGGCCCTAAAGGAGAGGAATTTTTCCCGAAACCTGGGGACTCTACCTCCTGGTGCCACCTGGCCGGGAGAGTGGCAGTCCCGCAGTTCCCGCGCTGGTGCCCTCGAGTTCCGATTCCGCAACCGCCACCCTCAAAACCCGGTCCTCAGGTGTCCCCAGACTCCCCTGGCTGCGGAGCTGGTTCCAAGCCCCATTCCACCCAGTGGTACCCCCTTCCTACCCTGACGCAGATTACTCAAGAACAAAACCTGCCTGCTCACTCAATTTTTTAACATCATTATTATGCCCTAACTGTAGTATAAAGGAGAAATGCAAGGAAACAGTTTATAATCAAGTCTGTATTTCCATCTGTAAATGCTTGGTACTCCTACACTCAAAGAAACAGTGAAGTAGCCGGGGGCCCGCGCCAGGGTTGGAGTCACCTGACGGTGACCACCGCAAACTGTTAGGTCTCGGCTACCAGGAGCAGCGCGGCCAGTGGGGGCGTGATTTTCCAAAAACGGTCAGCAGTTCTTGGTAAAGTTCCAAACTAAAGTGCAGTCAAGTCTTGATTTACGTGTAGTTGCGTTCCTCGAAAATTCAGTGTTAATTAGAACTGTGCAAAAATTACTTCGTATTTAGATGTAAGATAAAGTTTGGTTCTAGCCGCAGATTATTATAAACGGATTTTTCCACGCACGTGAATGTGTGAAGAGACTTTCAAAGGTTGTAGGGCCGCGTATAATCCTTTATTGTGCGGGACTGTCGCTTGCATCGCAGAATCTTAGTATCTGAGGCCCCAACCGCTTCTAAATGCCGTAGTGCCTCTCCGTCTCTGCGAACAGAAGAAAACTCCATAATTTTCCAAAATGTCCCCTAGGGGGCAGCACCTTCCCACTGAGAAAGGCTGGACTGTAACACTACGTGAGCGTAAGTACATTCCTGCTTTACAGAGAGATGCCAAGCGCCGCGGGTATCATATCTTTCATTCTCAGAACAAATGTGCAAAACCAGGTATTGTTATTTGCATTTTAGAAATTAGGAAAGTGAGGTTTTTCGAGGTTAAGTGACTTGCCTAAGATCACAACACTACAGTGTATCAAAGCTGAGCTACAACCCAAGTCTGACCTCGGAGCTCCCCCCACCCCGAGAAGCTGTGTCTCACTTTGTTACTTCTGGCAACAAAAGAAAGTTATCTGACTGTCTTGGCGAGGTGGAAAGGAAAGTTTTAGCAAAATGAGTTCTTTTGCATTTTAGTGATCAATTTTCTGACTTCGTTAGTGTTTATGAAAAATGTGCGATAAAATTTCTTTACTCTAATTCCAGGAACCTCTGTGCATTGGAGACCATGGATAAATATGATGTGGTTAAGGCCATTGGGGAAGGTGCCTTCGGGAAAGCTTACTTGGCCAAAGGGAAATCAGATAGCAAGCCCTGTGTTATAAAAGAGATCAATTTTGGAAAGGTAAGTTAAGAAGTTCTAATTCCTGTTCATTTTCAGTGGTATATTCAGCAGGCTTTTAATCCAGTATAAAAGGAAACACATTTTTGTGTGTGTATGAACAAATATGAACTTTAGCCTCATTTGACTCTTGTTGTTAACCTCCTAAATCCATTGTCCTCACAATCTCCTAAGGTCCATTGTCCAAACAGCAACCAGTGATCTCATTTTTTTAAAAAAGAAAAGGAAATAAAGAAAAAAAAGAAAATCCCATCCGTCTGGCTCCTACGGCCTCTGTAGGGTGGCCTGCGAGGCCTATGAGGTTGCACCCTCCTCTGTTGCTCTGAGTTTTCTGTTTTGCTCTGGGGTGGTGCACTTCCTCTGACTCTCTCTTTATTTTCAGGTCGCCTCCACAAGTGGACCTTCCCCAAACATCCTAGCCAAGGCTCCCCAACCTCAACCACTCCTGGCACACCCCCCGGGTTTATTTTCTTAATAGCCTTTATAATGATCAGAAATGACTTTGCTCACTTATTTCTTCACTCGTTTATCATCTGTCTCCCTCAGCATGCAGAACAGTGCCTGGCACATAATAGGTCTCAAAAATATTATTGAATGTGTTGAGTGAATGGAGGAAAACCGTACATTATTGTTAGTCTAATGAGTTTGGAAAATAAGTATATTTAATTAAAAAGGAATTATTTTTGCTAAATTCCCCTTGGTTGGAGTTTATGTCACCCTCTCTAGTGATGTGTTTGTTTTAAGATATATTGGGACAACAGTGTCCATGGTATGCTAGAATTAATTTTAAGGCAAGTCTTGTTGGTTGCCTTCTAGAGGATTTATAAATGAGAGTAGCGGAAAAACTTCTGTGCAAAATGTGTACAAAATGGAATACTCAAATTGTACAATGTGAGTGTACATAATGCCACTGAACTGTACACTTAAAAATGGTAAAAATGGTATACATTTTATGTTATAAATATTTTATCACAATTTTTAGAATTGCAAAGAAAAAAGACTACCCAAACTTACATTAAAGCTCATGTGTAGATGATTAGCTTCTGCAAGAATGCTTTATTTACCAATATAGGTCCCTTTTCATGGATCCATGGTATACTTCTAATGACCTCTTATTCTAGTGGCCTGAAGAGCTTCCTTCCACACTATTCTGCTCTGTCTCTTTTGTTTATCTGACTGCTCTTTCTCAGGCCTCTCTGTCTGCTCACTCTCTCTATGTCCCCAGCCCTCTGTCCTTTGCTGACTCTCTTCTCTTTCTGGACATCGTCACCTGGCAGTTGTCTCACCTCAGTTGTCTTTACCACTAAGCAGATCACTCTTAAAACTCTCTTCAGCCCCGATATCTTTCAGCTCCCTAGTCCTGCGTTCCCTCTGCCAGCTAGGTATCTTCAACACAGCTAGCTATCTGTGTTAGTAATCTATTGCTGTGTAACATATTACCCCAAACTTAGTAGCTTATACAATAAACATTTATTATCTCGCAGTTTCTGTGTATCAAGAATTCAGGGTGAGGATCACGGAGGACCATCTTGGAAGCCGGCTACCACAAGTGTACCCCAAACAAAGCAAAAATTTCTCCTCTTTCTAAGCAGACCCATGCCACCTGCTGTGTGCGCTGTGTTCATGACATCAATGGCCTTATGATATCCAGACTCAAACCCTATGGGTCATCTGTGAATTTTTTCTCTCCCCACATCCAATTACTTGCTAAACACTCTTTCTCTCCCTTGAATTTGCTTCATTCCTTTTGTCAATACCCTGGGTTACTTGGATCACTTCAATAGCTTTCTCACAGCTCCAGCTTTCCTAGAGCACAATTTTGATAATGCTCCAGCTATGCCCCCAAACCTTCCCTGGGACAGAAGTCATAAAGGAAAAGATGGCTAGCTTTGACTACATAAAAATATAAAGCTTCTATATGTCAAAAACAGTATGAATCAATTGAACAAAAATTGACAAAATGCCAATTAGCAAGTATTGACTAAAAGGCCTTTTATAAATCAATAAAAAGACAAAACCCGTAACTGAAGTCATCATACAAAAATTTCAAACTCATTAAATGTAAAATAAATCAATAAATACCACGTTTTGCTTATATAAATGGGGAGGATTAAAAAGAATGTAAAATGGGGGAAAGTGGGCCCTCTCTTGCTCCGCTGATGGGAAGGTAAATTGGTACCACCCTGAGGGGATGTTTATGAGTATGTATCAAAGGCTTAGAAGGATCCATGCCCTGTTTGTATTATTGACAAGGAATAAAAATCACTTATAACCTCTCTCTTAATCACTATTAACATTATGGTGAATTTCTCTCCAGGCTATTTTTAATGCATAAATGTACTTTATAAGTTGTTAGAATGATTGGTGTCATGGTAGGTATACTCTTTTTTTTTTAATTTTTTTTTTTGTGAGTGTGAGGAAGATCAGCCCTGTGCTAACATCTGCCAATCCTCCTCTTTTTTTTTTTGCTGAGGAAGACTGGCCCTGGGCTAACATCCGTGCCCATCTTCCTCCACTTTATATGGGACGCCACCACAGCATGGCTTGCCAAGCAGTGCATCAGTGCAGTGCCGGGGATCCAAACCAGTGAACCCCGGGCCGCTGCAGCGGAGCACACGCACTTAACCGCTTGCGCCACTGGGCTGGCCCTGGTAGGTATACTCTTTTATAGCAGCTTTTTACACTTAGCAATATATTGTGAATATTTTTTCATGTCATTTAATTTTTTCATATCATAAAATATTCTCATATAATAATATTAAATGTTCACAATAATAATAATAATAGTTACCACTTACTTGGTGCCTGTTATATGTCATACCATCCAAGGTGTTTTACATATATCAACTTAATAAATCCTCACAATAACCCTAAAAGGTACATCTCATTGCCCTTATCGTCAGTGAAAGAGCCGAGGCTCAGAGAGGTTGAGTAACTTGCTCAATGATGCACAGGAACCAGCAGATCCTTTTAACTCTTCCCCTGATCTTTCTACAATAGCACATTGCCTCCCTTGATTTTTGATGACTGTATAGTATGACATCAGGTTAAAAATACCATAATTTATCCAACTCTTTTTCTATTTTCAGACAATTATGTTGTTTGATATTTTTTGCTATGATTAAATAACATCTAGTATGTAGAACATGAGTCATTTTTGTTAAACTATGTATATATGTTTACCGATATGTGCTTTAAATAAAAAGGTCTAATAATTAACAGCAGTTACCCCTAGGGAATAGGAATTCATGGAATGGGTGGGGAGGAAAAGGAGAAGTTTCACTTTTATTTTACTTCTAATCTGGCTTAAAATATTCCTTAAAATCACAAGTGTGTATTATTAGAGTCATTAAAAAACTAATAATAAAACAGTGTAATGAAGCCTTTGGTATGAGAATCCTTGGTACATTTCTGATTATTTTCTTTGGATAAATTTCTAGAAGAATTAATAAGTCAAAAATAGGAGCATTTTAAAGTTGCTTATTACATATTGTAAAATTGCCTTCCTAGAAAGATTTTACCAATGTATCTACTCACACCAGAAGTATCTGAGTGTCCGTCTTGCTGCTTTCTGGATAACACTGTGTATAACATTCTTTTTGTCTTTGCCAATTTCACAGATGAAACATTATATCAAATTTTGTTTTAGTCTGTGTTCTTTTGATTACTGAGTGAGGTTGATTTTTTTTTTCTGTCAGCCATTTTTCTTTCTTTTATTTTTTGTGAGTTGCCTATTCATGTATTTTTCCAAATTTCTATTAATGTGTTTGCCTTTTTTTCTTATTAATTTGTCAGAACTCCTTATGTATTATAAATATAAAAATCTTTATCATATATTATTCCAATATTTTTACCTAATTATAAAAATACAGTTACCTCTGTTTGCCTTTTAATTTTGTTTATAATATTCTTTTGAAAAATAGTAATTAAAGTAGTTAAGTAGCTAAGTCTATAAATCTGGTAGGAGTAATTCAGTTATTTTTGTTTTGAAACTCATGTGTACCAACTATGCAATTTAAATTGGGGCAGAAGATACAGAAAGCTTAGAAGATTTAAATAACTTACTGAAGGATACATAGCTAGGAGGCAGTAAAGCTGGGATTGAGAATGTTGATTTTTTTTAAATTCTCAAATCTAAATGAGGAAGAGAAATTTGGGAACTCACACATTATGTGTGGGCGAACGTTGAAGAACCTTGCAGAGAGAGCAGTGGAGAGGAACAGGTGACCCGTGGAGGCCAGAAGTGTAGGACAGGCAGGTGCCAGAAGTCAGGGTAGAAGTGACAAGTTGGCATAGTATCAAGAATGAGGAAGAAAGGGTAGATATGAGATGTGGCCACTAGCATTAGCACCAAAATATTTGAAAAGTATTGTCCATAGATGATAAATAGAATGGTAAGAAAATATAGCAAATCTAAAATGAAGTCACAAGAAACAATTTTTATTTGAAAATGAAAAATGTAATAGTCTTAACACAGAACTTTACTGGTCTGTTTTATGTGATCTATGACACATTTTCTTTTATTATATTTAATTTGTTTCTTCTCAGCAATGACTGCTGCTGGAACATTGCCTTTTTATAAAGAATTCCTTTACTGCTGAAAGATAAATATTAAAATAACTTTCTTCCAGATGCATAAATAATTGTAATGTGATACCACCAATCCATTTGAATTTTTGATACAGCAAAACTTCACAAGAAATATTTATTTTCTTGATTATGATTGTCATTGACAAACCATTGATCGGATATAGGACACTCTGCTAATTCTAGAAATGTCATTTCCTGCCGTTGAGAGATCAGTTTCAGAAGTGCCATTAAAAGCCAGTGAAATGCTGGGGAATTTTAGATGACAGTGAGCAGAAAGCATGTTCTTGAAAGCAGTTATCTTTATAGAATACTCTGTCTCTTAATATAATTTAGATGCCCATCCAAGAAAAAGAAGCTTCGAAGAAAGAAGTCATTCTCCTGGCAAAGATGAAGCATCCCAACATTGTCACTTTCTTCAGTTCATTTCAAGGTTTGACTTTCTAGTATTCTTATTAAAGTATTTTAATAAAGTATAGGCATGTAGACGTCTATAAAAGGTATGTTCCTGAGAACTGTGCATAAACTAATTTTTGCAAATGAACTCATTTTCTCATTTACTTAAATTGTAATTTGAGACACCATCTTTATTTCTTCTCTAGGGAGTTTTTGTCGACAGCTTTCCTAAGTTTTCTTACGTTTTCCCGTCTCTCCTTAATTCTTATTCCCTCAAATAGTTCATGATTGGAGGGTTAGCTTTGCTGCAGTAACGACCCCTACAATAATACACATCTATTTCTCACTCACATTACATGTTGGCTGTGGGTGGGTGAGGTCTTAAGTCTGTGATGTAGGCTGAAGGAGCAGCCCAGATATGCAGCATGCTGTTTTCGTGAGTGAGAGAAAAGAGCAAGACACAGAGCCCACCACACTGTCGCTCTCAGAGTTCTGCTAGGATGTGGCATGTTTCTCATGTTTCTTATGAGCTCGAGTTCCTGTTGCCAAAGCAGCCACTTGGCCAATCCTGATAACGGGGTGATGGAGGAGGTATACTCTGCCTGTGTGAGTCCTTGCATGTTCCCGGGTAACGGGTGGGGCTGTACAGTCCTCTTACAGAGAGGCAGCAAACAGCCACGCGCCATGGCCAAGCAAATGGCCAAAATAGAGGGGGAAATCTTTAAGGAAGCAATTCCCTTCCTCTCTACGCCTGAATACAACATCTCTTCTGTGTCCATCCGTCACTTGACTCCAAAGGTAAAAAAAATATGTGAAAGGAGCTTGGCTCGGAGACCATTCATTCACTTAACAAATATTTGTCAAGTGCTTACCAGCTGCCAGGCATTGTTCTAGGTACCAGGAATATGGCAGTGAACAAAACAGGCAAAAATTCCTGTCCTCATGGAGCTTACATTCTAGTGGGAGGAGACACACAATAAACACGTATACAGTATGTCAGGTGTTTATAAGGCTGTGACAGGGCTGTGTATGCCCATGGTTCTCCATGGAGCATCCCCCATCCCAGAACCCAGCATTGTGGGTGCTTGAATACACAGGTCATAAGTAGTTAATGGAGCGGGAATGTTACCTAGATATTTCCCAGCACCATCAGGGGTGTAAAAATCAGTAAATAAATAAACATAGCCACTATTTTTTGAGCTTTTACACTATGTTTCTTACCAATTAAAACCACTGCATTCAGGGCTGGCCTGGTGGCACAGCGGTTAAGTGCATGCACTCCGCTGCAGCGGCCTGGGGTTCAGATCCCAGGCGTACACCGACGCACCGCTTGTCAAGCCATGCTGTGGCAGAGTCCCATATAAAGTGGAGGAAGATGGGCACGATGTTAGCCCAGGGCCAGTCTTCCTCAGCCAAAAAAAAAAACAAAAAAAAAGGAGGAGGATTGGCAGATGTTAGCTCAGGGCTGATCTTCCTCACCAAAAAAAAAAACCCACTGCATTTAAAGTAACTCTCTGTGTATGGCCCTCTTTAACTACTAGGTATTGAAAGGAGCTCTCAGGACTCTTTGGAGGTCTTCCTGGGGGCTGAGCAGTCCACGGGAGCGGGGAGTTGATGGGGTAGCCACTGAATAAAGTGCCTACATTCCTCTTCACTGATTCCTAAGAATAATGCCTAAGATGACCGTTCTTTTCCTCATTCTTTGGGTTATTTGTGACTCCCTCTGTCTGCCTAACTCCTCATCCTCAGGCCTTCTCTGAGATCACAATTCAAATTATAACCCCCTTTACTGATCTTGCACAGCACTTTTGTACTTGTGTATTTGTCTATTTATACATATACAGTTATGAAATGATTTAATATTTGACTCCCTTTAAGATAGTAAACTTAATGAATTCTTTTGCTCACCACTTGATCCTCGGCATTTAGCATATACTAGGTCCTCAATACATAACTGCTGAGTAAGTGCACGGACTGGACCACCTTAATAGACTCAAGGGTGCCTTTACCCCATGCAAAATGGATATTTGAGGACAGTTGACACTAGATACCATTGTAAAATTAGAGGTCATTTTTACAGTGTAAATAACCTCCACTAAGTTTGTTTATGTTGTAAACTTAAACTTTCTTATGAAAGCCTTATTTATTTATTTTGTAAGTAGAACAGCCCTGTGTTTAGGAAAACTAGAGCTATTGTGATGCCTCCCAGTTTGCCTGGCAGATTGTTGGGAGTTGAAACACCAAGCTTATCTGAAAGCCTCAGGGGTCCTTGCAGCACCTGACTGTTGGAGAGTGTAGATGAAGCCTTTGTTTACCCTCACACAGCTTCTGTCTGAACAGAAGAACCATGGCTCTGGTTCATTAAATGTTTATCTATAGAAGGTATGACGTTTTTATAGGTTTGAAGCAACATACGAAAAATAAGGAGAATGTGAGATTTCCCTAAGACTAAATTAATTCCACTTAAATTCCTTCAATAAATATTTATCAAGTGCCTATTACATGCTAGGTATGTTCTAGGTCTTGGGGATATATCAGTGAACAAAATAGGCCAAAATCCCTGCACCATTGTTTTCTGTTGCTGCATCACAAATGACCACAAATTTAGTGGCGTAAACCATCACCGATTTATCATGTCCCAGTTTCTCTAGATCAGAAGCCTGGGCTTGGATTAGCTGGATTCTCTGCTCAGGGTGACACATAGTTGAAATGAAGATATCGCTTGATTGGGTCTGCTGTCTTATCTGAGGCTCATAGTTCTCTTCCAGCCTTATTCAGGTTGTTGGCAGAATTCATTTAATTGCAGTTGTAGGACTGAGGTGTCCACTTTCTTGCTAACTGTTAACTGGGGGTGGTTCTTGACTTCTAGAGGCTAACCTCCCTTCCCTGCTGTGTGGCCCCTTCAATAGGCCCTCTCCCACTTAGAATCTCTTACTTGCTCTTTCTCTGACCTCTAGACCCAGATTTAAATGGCTCCTGTGATTAAATCAAGGCCACCTGTATGATCTCCTTTTCTATCAACTCAAAGTTAGCTAATTAGTAACTTTAATTATATCAGCAAAATCTCCTTTGCTATGTAACATAACAATCATAGGAATGATAGCCCATCATATTTACGGGTTCAGCCCTCACTCAAGGGGAGGGAGTTTACAAGGTGTATGCACTAGGGCCATCCTGGAATTCTGCCTGCCATACAACTATGGAGTTTACACTCTAGGGAGAAAAAGTGGGGAGAGGCAGACAATAAATGTATACATAATTAATAAGTATGTTATATGGTATGTTACAAGGTGATAAGTGCTATGGGAAAATGAAATTGAGTGAGGCAGGAGTAGAGGGAACAACTTTAAATAGAGTGGTCAGATTGGCCTTATTCTGAAGGTGACATTTGAGCAAAGACTTGAAGACTCATGCTAATGTCTGAAGAAGAGCTTTCTAGGCAAGGAGAACAGCAAAGGCATGAGGCAAGAGCAGGCCTGATATGTTAAAGGACTAGTCAGAAGGCTTTTGGGAGAGGCAGTCTGCTATGGGCCCTGAGCATCTCTGCACATTTTTGCTGGGTATGCCAAGAATGCAAGTTCCTGAACCTCTGTCTACCTAGGCTATTTCTCTAGCTTCTGTTTGCAGCGAGCAGCTTTGAAGGATGAGGTAACATCTCTCCCAAGACAGAGAGCAGGCTTGTTTACTGCTCACCATAAAAGTGGTAGATTCCCCAAGCTCAGTGTTCCTCTCCTGTAATATAGCTCACTGTGTGTGCAGATGTCCATCTAGGCTCACCTGTTTTGCCTCCGTGGGATTTGGGGGACACAGAACTAGCACTAATGTGAAGCTCTGACTACTGCTTTTGCCAAGAGTAATAAAGTCCACTGACTCTGGCCCAGGAGTCTCATGTGTTCTGCCAGCATCCACAAAATAGTCACAGGCTTGTGAGTAGGGTAGAATCTCAGACCTGTCGCAGAGCCCTGCTAGAAGTCAGTGTGGGTAGAATGCAATGAGCAAGGGGAGATAGCAGAAGATATTTTTATTCTTCAGTCTGATTCTGTGTCCCTCCTAGATTTTTAGCTCTAAAATGCCTTTATTTTATGGAATGATGTGATAACGGATGATATCTCATTTTATCAAATCTAGATGCCGTTGAATGTAAGATGCACCATTATGTATAATTAAAAGGAAAAATGCTGCCAATTAGACTATGATACAATGCTTTATCACTTATAATTTTTATTCTATATGTATTAAAAGAGCTCTTTTAGACTTATTTAAACAGAGTTTCACTTTCTGTTACTCTTGTGCATACATAAAAAGGAAAATGTAAGCAAATTAAATTAGTTAAGGTATTCCAAAAGTTATGCAGGCAGTGATAACATCAAGACTGCTGGGCCTGTAGCAACCAATTGGAAGATGCCAATGTCTGTAAGATACAGTCCTGATTTTTAAAAAGTACATTTTAGAATGAATTAATTACAGTAATTGTCTTTTAAATGTTTGAATTTTCCAAATAAAAAGATTGTAACCCTGATGTTAGTGCCCTTCAATAGTTTGAAAGGTCAGTGACCCACGAGCTTTATAGTTCTAGAAACTACTGTCCTATGATGTGCCTTGCACTATCCTTTTCCTCCTTTCTGCATTCTCAAATATTATACGTGCTTTAAAACTAAACACAGATCCCACCCCCTAAACTTGAAGAGATCCCTGCTCTGCTCTGAGTACTTCCGGACTCTTGCTGACCTTATCCCTCGTGGCATTTATAATATGCTGTATTATAATGGTAGTGTATATTCTTTATTTCCCTCAATGAGATTGGAAGTTCTGTGAGGACTAGGATTGTTTCTTATACTTTCCCCCTTTTATAGTGCTTAATTAATTTAATTAACTTATTTTTAAGAGTTTAGCTTTTTGTTGAACATGTTACAAGAGATTTAGTCAAAAAGACCAAAGCCCATGTCATCATCTGATTCCTCAGATTCTACTTTCTTTGCTTCCACTTCCTTCTCCTCATCTGGGCAGCAGTGGTGGAGGGGCAGGTCCACCAGCCCCCACGTTGCTGATGAGGCTGCCAGTGTTGACATTGGCCAGGGCCTTTGCAAACAAGCCAGGCCAGAAAGGCTCAACATTTGCACCAGCTGCTTTAATGAGGGCATTGATCTTATCCTCCCTGACCGTCACCTCATCATCGTGCAGGATGAGGGCCAAGTAGATGCAGGCGAGCTCCAGAGACGGCGGTCATGGTGTGGGCCAGTGCTGGGCGGGTGCTGCTGGGTGTGGTGCTAGTTGCCGGATGAAGTGAGGGCCTCACTCCGGTGTGGCCTTAGCTTCCTTGGAAAGACCCAGTGCCTTAGTGGCAGCTGAGGAAAGGGGAGTGCTTAATTTTTTTACACCGACAGAAAATTTGAGAGCATAAGTGATCTTTCCAAACAGTTCTAACCCCATTAAATATGAAATTCACTGTGGCTAGTGGAAAAAATATGCATATTTGGAGCTGAATGATGCTCATTGACCTGAATAGTTTCTTCAGGTTGGCTCAGCCATGATTAATCCGTGATTAATCCATGTTTAATCCAATGATTAAACACAGAAAGCCAGTGTAAGGCTGAGTGAGTTGGAGGTTGGTGGAAAGGAAGTGAAACGGAACCCTTTCTCCTTAGTTTCCTTATTCCGATTCTCCCATGGTTTTGAAATTGCCATTCCTTTGTTGCTGGGGCAGCACTTTCAATAACTGAGCTATGAGAAATATCGATTCTCCTAAAAGTAACACATTCCTGAAAATAACTGATGTCTAGATAATTAGGGTATGTCAGGAAACATCTTCTTAAAACCCTTCCTGGAGTCTCCAGTCTGACTTTCATTCAGTGTCTCTTGTTCTCTTTGCCCTTGAGTGTGCAGACTTCTGCTGTAGCTCTTCTCACATGTGTTCACTGACTCCTCAACTAGGCTGTCACCTCCTTAAAGGCAGGAAGAATGGCTTATTTGTTTTTTATTCTTAGGACAGCGTTCCTTAGCATGTCCCCAGTAAGTCTGTTGATACATGAATGGATCTCTCCCCTTTAAGAAGGGAGGTGGAGGGCTGGCCCCATGGCTTAGTGGTTAAGTGCGCGCACTCCGCTGCTGGCAGCCCGGGTTTGGATCCGGGCTCGCACTGACATACCGCTTCTCCGGCCATGCTCAGGCCGCGTCCCACATACAGCAACTAGAAGGATGTGCATCTACGACATACAACTATCTACTGGGGCTTTGGGGGAAAAAAAATAAATAAAATTTAAAAAAAAAAAAAAAAGAAGGGAGGTGGAAAAATTGAAGTGCTCTGTGAAAGAAGCACTCAGTTTGTGAATTAGAAGCAACCAAAGGCAGATGCTGTTAGGTGACTGATAACCCACTTTAAAGTTGGTTTAAGCTTGAAAGAGGGAGGTAGCAAATGATGGATATTTGGCAAGAGATTCTGCCATTTAGTGAATCCTTAATAACAACAGGGAAAGATACTAGAAGGATTAACAGTTGCTTATAAGCCTGGTTTGTGAGATTATTTTGTGTTCCTTAGATGTTTTTATGAAACCACTCAACAAACCTTTATTAAGGCTCTTCCATGTGCCAGCTACTGTGCTAGGTGCAGGGAATACAGAAGAACAAAGTGTGGCCTCTGTCTTCAGGGAACCCACAAACTAGTGGGAGAAACAAACAAGTTAGTAGAAGCCCTTTTTCTAACAAGAGCCCAGCTGGTAGTTGGTTAAGGAAGAAAGCTGGTTAAGCAGGAAATCATGCAAACATGTTTTAATTTATGAATGTACAATCATTTGCCAAAGTTTTTTTCTTTTTGGTGAGGAAGATCGGCCCTGAGCTAACATCAGTCGCCAATCTTCCTCTTTTTGCTGGAGGAAGATTGTCCCTGAGCCAACATCTGTGCCAGTCTTCCTCTACTTTGTATGTGGGTTTCTGCCACAGCATGGTTTGACAAGCGATGCAGGTCCACATCCAGGGTCCGAACCTGCAAACCCCAGGCCACCGAAGCGGAGCACACGAACTCAACTACTACACCACAAGGCTGGGCCCCATTTGCCAAACTTTTGATATAAGACCAAAATCTCATCTTTGATTATGAGTCTAACTGATTGGAATTCTGAATATTCTTTCTTACATAGGCTACTCCTCTCATTTATAATTTCCAATTTCCTTTCTTTAGAGTGGAGTAAGAATTTACAGGTACTCTGTGTACACAATCTTTTTAAAGCTTTACTGATTATTTTCCACTTGTTCGATCCAACATTCAGGTCAATGACTTTTTTTTAGCTACTCAGTTTTACCGAGTATTCAACATAGCTTTTGTAGAAATAATCACATCTTTCTTTTGCCATTCATATTTCATCAGTTTATGTAATACATGCAAAAACAAGTATAATTGGCATAAATAGATTTGGGAATGAACACAGTGATCTTGGTAAGAATCAGTGGGAACAGAGGTCCCAGGGCATCCTAGAGAGTCTAGTAGCCACCAGAGGTAACCTTGAGTGGCCAGCTGTAATCTAGTGAGTAGGTCAGGCAGAGGGCAGTTAGAAGAGGGTCTATTGTACTTAACAATATGGTTGAATAAGTGCCATATAAATAAAAGTTTATGCCCAACTTCAGGAAGGGTCTATTAATTCTTCCTGGGGTGTTGGGAAAGATTCACAGCTGCCATTTTACAGCAGATTGCTAATCTCTTGCAGGAATGTATTCATAATAATAGCTAACATTTACTGAATTCTCATTATGCACAGGCATCGTTCTGAGCATCTGACATGAATTAACTAATTTTATAACAATTCTAAGAGGAGTTTCTATATTATTATCTCCATTTTACAGATGAGGTAATGAGGCACAGAGAAATTAAAATAACTTGCCCAGAGTCACAGAGCTAAGAAATGTAAGTGGTGAAGTGGGATTAGAACCTAGTTCATCGGGCTGGCCCCGTGGCTTAGTGGTTAAGTGCGCGCGCTCCACTGCTGGCGGCCCAGGTTCGGATCCCAGGCGCGCACCGACGCACTGCTTGTCTGGCCATGTGAGGCCGCGTCCCACATACAGCAACTAGAAGGATGTGCAGCTATGACATACAACTATCTACTGGGGCTTTGGGGGAAAAAAATAAAATAAATAAAAATTAAAAAAAAAAAAGGAACCTAGTTCATCTTCATTCTACAGCCAGTTTTGAACTATATATAAATATACACATATATATATATACACGCTGCATTTTTCTGTTATATTCTCCACCTTCTAGACCTTGAAAGGCAAATGATTTGTAAATACCTGAAACTCTTCCAGTGCCCAATGATGCCTTTTCTTACAGAGAACAACAGGCTGTTTATTGTGATGGAGTATTGTGATGGAGGGGATCTTATGAAAAGGATCACTAGACAACGAGGAGTGTTATTTAGTGAGGATCAGGTAAAAACACTTCTAATTTGCCTTTTAATTCATTTGGGGAGGGTGGTTAAATTTATAATACCATAAGTAGTAGACTGTGTTTATATGAAGGATGATTTCTGGTAGAGAAATTCAAACTGTAAAATAGTAGATCAATATTCTTGATAGATTTAGTCCACAGCATGTTTGCAATTGAACTTAAATTGAATCTCTTTGAGAGTGAAGTTTGCTTGAGAAAAGATAGTGTCTTATTTTTGGACAATCTCATGTAGGATGCTTCTGAGATAAATCTTCATGGCTAAAAAAAATCTGAATGTAGATGTTCTTTAGCCATTTTAAATGTGACATATTTATAGCTTCACTCTTCTTCCTTTTACCATTTGATACTCTGTTTTAAAATAGCTATCCCACTTTGCTAGGGAGCACAGAAGCTCTTCTTAGCAATGGCTGTTTAGTTTCATTGGTTATTAAGAGAGAAGAGAGAAAAAGTGAAGAATAATGGTCTTAATTCCCATTTTCTCTTTGCACAAACACGTTTTTCTTCTGTACTCTGAGCTTCCTTTGGAACCCTCTTGGGAGCTGTACTCATGGAGGAGACAGGTGCGTGTGTGTGGAGAGGAATCTGAATTAGGACCTGTGTGATGGATGGGCAAGGCCACTGCCTCAAGCAGTGCCCAGGAATGGCCCGCCATCTTTCTTTAGGCCATTTGTTTATTTGTTGTATTTTAGCATTTAAGGACATCATGCCCATGTAATTTCCTCCCAGAGTTAAAATGGAATATTTTGCTGAGGAAGATTCACCCTAAGTTAACATCTGTTGCCAGTCTGTCTCTTTTTTTGTTGTTTAGGAAGATTAGCCCTGAGCTAAATCTGTGCCAGTCTTCCTCTGTTTTTTATGTGCTGAGTCACCAGCACAGAATGGCTGACGAGTGGTATAGGTCTGTGCCCAGGATCTGAACCCACAAACCCCGGGCTGCAGATGTGGAACATGCCAAACTTAACAACTAGGCCATGGGGCCAGCCCCTAAAATGGAATATTTTGAATGTATGAATGATTAAAGAATCAATATCTCTAACCTCTGTAAATTTAATTAAGCATTCTTCCTATGCTCATTTATATTATATATTAAATTCTATTATTTGTAGAAACCTTCGTTTCTTCCTATCTAGGTATTATTTTGCCACATTTAACAAAACTGCTTTTCCCTATAGAACTTTGAATTACATTTCCCTTTGTTGGGAAAGAACTAAAATTACAACTGAATCTTAGTATCTGGAATATAGCTTTTTTTCCTATTGTTTTCCTCTTTCTGTATAACTCAACTGACAAAGAACCAATGAAATTTTAGAATAGTTTAAATCTCTATAGGCTAGAACACATTTTAATAAAGACGCTCATGGCCAGCTAAGATAAGATAAAATCATGACTAAGAAATAACATTAAGCTTTAAAAAGTTTAAAAGTAAACTATTTGTTGCTATTTGTTGTTTTTATGTTATATACATATATGCTGATATTTCATTAAAATTTTTAATAACCTCACAGATTTTCCACTTCTTCCTCTTTCTTTCTCTGCCCTTGGTACCTTCCTTCCACTGAAAAGGAAAAACCAGTGGTACTAGGGTTATCAGGAAACAGGGCTGCTTGTCTGCTATTCTGACATAGTTAGCAACTAGGTGTTAAATAAGAAAAAAGTCATGAACTGCCTCCTGCTCTTCCTTGCTGTATCTTTTTCTATATGTGGAGTTCCCTTTGATACCAACAAGTCTGGATTGCCTTTCTGTGCCTCCATTTTTCTAGCTGTGAAAAGAAAAGAATATGATAAGATGGTCTAGCTGTGAGCTTTATTCATATAAATACACACACAAATATATTATTTCTCTCTTTGTGCATGTTAATGTGAAGGCATTTCAGTGGCCATCAGATTATTCATGAGTTGTGTCTTATGTTCCCTCTACAGATTCTGAGTTGGTTTGTACAGATTTCTCTAGGACTAAAACATATCCATGACAGGAAGATCTTACACAGGGACATAAAAGCACAGGTAACAGCTCAGAGAGAAGACAAAGACAGAGCTGATCTCTTATTTTCTGGAAATCTCTCAAACAATGTAGCATTTTCTCCATTTATAGAACATATTTCTTAGCAAGAATGGAATGGTTGCAAAGCTTGGGGACTTTGGTATAGCAAGAGTCCTGAACAAGTAAGTACTTTTAAAAATCATTTTTTTTCCTATTCAGAACAACCAAAATATGTATTTTTAGGTATCCTGAATTAAGAAGATATTAAAAGCTTGGTTTCCAAATAATTTTAGATAACTATGTATATAAATGCATTAAATCATTCAGATGGTACTTCGTCTGAGATTAAAATTCCTGAGATATATCTTGGCCTAATAGAGTGATGGTGGCAATGTTCTATAGTGTGATATAAGCTTATCAAATGAGGTGTAGCTGTAATACGCATAAAGCTAGTGAGAATTTAGTGAAACAGGCAAATTCACACATGCTGGGGCCAGTTTATGGGTACAACTGTTTTGAAAGACAATTTGGTGCTAATAAATACCAAGAAATTTTAAAATATTCTATTTCTGGGAATTTGTTTTAAGGGAATAATTTGAAATTTGAATTTTAAATGCCTAATAATTGGGAAATGGTTAAATTTAATAAAACTTGTCACAGCCATGTACCTGAATATTATATAGCCACTAACATTTATGATATTGAAGGCTTTTTGATAATGTGAGGAAATATTTGTTATATTAAGTAAAACAAATGGAATCCTGAATTTTAAATACACCATGATCACAGCTATTTGAAAAAAGTGCATGGGAAAAGACAGGAAGGATATATATCAGAATTTTAATAATTATTGTTTTGAGGTGGTAAGATTCTAGGTAATTCTTTTCTTCTTTATTCATTTTCAGATTTTCCAAATTTTAAATCATGAGATTGTATTACTTTGATCATTGGAAAGAGGGGACTCTTTCTACATTTGAAAGATTTTGTAATATAACAATGGTACCTCCTTGTGGAGTCCTTAAGCCATAAAAAAATTTTAACATGTAGATTTTGGGGAGATGAATTATAGGTTTAAAAATCAACTAATTTTATTACTCTCTTATCATTGTACAATATGTTTTGTTTTATTTTAGTATGTGCATGCATCAAATTTTGTTATCCATTTTTATACTTTGCATGCACTTTACATGTCCACGTCTTAAGCCTTTTCTTACTCTAGTAATAAACCATGTTATTTTATTATTATTTAATATAACTTTCTAGTTCCATGGAACTTGCTCGAACTTGTGTTGGAACACCTTACTACTTGTCTCCAGAGATCTGTCAGAATAAACCCTACAATAATAAAACGTGAGTTGTTGACTATCAGTTTGAAAGCCTCAGTAAAATCTGATGGATTCTCTTTCTTTTGGTACTTTTGTAATTTCATTTTCTTCATGTGTGATATGGGGAATCCCAGTGACTGTTTCTGACCACTTCAGTGTTCCCTGAAGCTTTTGAATTTATTTAGAAGAAAGTCATAACTCTTCATTTAAAGATACAAGTGATAGGAAGAATAATGTTGAAAATGGCAGTCACTGCGACTCTATCTCTGTATTTGACTTTCATACCTTCTATGCACTGTTTAGTCTGTTGCAGGAAAGTGTTGTAGCTGGGTCAGGTGGAAGGCAGTGTGATCTGGTGACCGAGCACTGGATTAGGAGCTAGGAATCCTTGTCTTGGCTCTGTCACCAGCTTGACCAAGTCAGTTGACTTCCATGGACCTCAGTTCCCCTACCTATAACTGAGTGTTGGTTAGGTAATCATTAAGGTGTCTTTTCCAGCTTTAAAACCCAACTAGTGGGGGCCAGCCCTGTGGCTTCGCAGTTAAGTGCACACGCTCCACTGCTGGCGGCCTGGGTTCGGATCCCGGGTGTGCACTGACGCACCGCTTCTCCGGCCATCTTGAGGCGGCGTCCCACATACAGCAACTAGAAGGATGTGCAACTATGACATACAATTGTCTGCTGGGGCTTTGGGGAGAAACAGGGGAAAAAAAAAAAAACCAACTAGTTTTTATGTGTGTGCTACCAGAGCCTAGTTCTCAGGAGTAATATTAATATACACAGTGATAAAAGGTGAAGATGAAGTAGTTTTTACTTCCATGTAAGGAGAAGGAAAGAAATTTCATTTTTCAACGCTGGCTGCCATTTGAAGCAGTTGGCCTAGAAGGAAGACTGAGTTCCTTTTGGGAGTCAGTTGTCCATTTGTTTAGGAAAATACCCGAGGGATGTTTGACTGTTTACCTTTGAGAGAGATAAATGGAAGACGAAGTCCAGGTGGTAGAGATTTACAAAAAGAAGAATAAGCATTTCTCTGCATAATAAAAGAACAGGCATTTTTTGCATATGTCCTCTGGCACTGGGAAGGGGTTTGCCCTCCAGGTGAGCAGGAATGCGGCTGGTGTAGCGCTGTGTGGAAGGGCAGGCTGCCCACAGCAGAGCTTAGTGCTGCTGAGAGCTCTGGTCAGCAGCATTGTTTTGTTTCCTTGTACTGCTTTTTGAGAATTTGGGTCAAGATTTAAATATGCTGATTTGGTGCTTCAGATAATTGGAAGATCTTAGCAATAATCAGCTGAGTAGCTGCTGCCCTCTTTAGACCAGGAAACCGTCCCTGGTTCACCACAGTCCTCACCACGTGCAGGTTGCTGTAAGACATGCAGATGTTCCCACTCAGCCCCAGGCGGCTTCATTCCCTGACAGGACCCCTGTAGGCAATATGAGTTCACCATACTGGCTACAGAGGGCACTCTGGGACGGAGGAGGAGTCTGGGCCTATGGAAGACAAAATTCTGTGTGGTGGTGGGACGTGGTCAGTGAGTTGCTAGAAAGTCTAGAAAAACTCTAGAAACCAGTTGGAAGTTGTTTCCTACCTATTCTGTAATCGCCCTTCATTGTACTCAAACCTTGAGTAAGTCTCTTTCTGCTCCTCCTGTGCACACACTCAAAGGAAATGTTACTGAAGAGTGGAGCCATTTACCTCACCTTACTGAATCCTTGTTTGACTCTTTGACCTCCTTCTTACCTCCTTGACTTCTCGTTGTATTTTCTTTGGTCTTTTAGATTTAATTATCCTTTTTGTTCTATAAGGTAACTCTTTATTAAACCAATCACATATAAATACTAAGTACTAAGTACTAAAGAGCAAGTTTCTAGTCATATACTGTAAGCACATTTTTCAAGTTTATTGATTTCCAAATACTATGTTCATCGCTTAATATAGCTTTGGTTCTGTCAGTAGCCTTGAGTAGAATATACCTTTCTAAATCAACCAAATTTTACCTTTTGAATCAAAACAAATCCATGTTTGAGTCCTACCTCTCTCCTCCAAATAACTCAAAATACTATACATGCACACATTTTCTTTGAACACATGAAGTTGAAGTAAACACTGAGCCCTCTGATTGTAGCAAAGTTTGTGTGCCTTTTCTCTGCTAGGATTCTGACAGACTATAAATTATTTTTATCTTACTTCTTATCTTAGAATAAAAATTGATAATGTATCTGAAGGCATTTGTAAAAACTGGTCAACCTAAATAGAATTGTAAAGATATACAATTAAAAGGCACTGTAAGGATAAAGGCTTTTATTGAGAATTATGGATGTTTCTTGTCATGTAAACTCTTATCTTCCCCAGGGATATTTGGTCTCTTGGCTGTGTCTTATATGAGCTCTGCACACTCAGGCATCCTGTAAGTATGTTAATTGTCAGATTAATCTTGAATTATTGAAACTATATAAATGAAATTAACTTCTGAGAGAAAAAGGTTAATGTTTGGTTTTATTAGATTGTTAAAAATTATATGGTGGCCGGCCCGGTGGCACAGGTGGTTAAGTGCCCGCGCTCCGCTGCGGCGGCCCAGGGTTCGCCTGTTCGGATCCCGGGTGCGCACTGACGCACTGCTTGTCAAGCCATGCTGTGGCGGCGTCCCATATAAAGTAGAGGAAGATGGGCGTGGATGTTAGCCCAGGCCCAGTCTTCCTCAGCAAAAAAAGAGGAGGATTGGCAGATGTTAGTGCAGGGCTGATCTCCTCACACACACACACACACACAAAATATATATATATATATATACGGAAAAGCTATTAAGAAGAATGATAGATTTCTATATATTGACATGTAAAGATGCACAAGCTATATTATAAAGTAAAAAATCCAAGTTGGAGAATAGTATTAGGAATATAGCATATTTCCATTAAAAATAAATTGCGTGTGAATATACATAATCAGCAAAGGGAAAAGGTACATGGAGCGAAATCTATAGGAAACCAGGCATAAGCTTCCAAGAGCCTCTCCCAGTAGAGTCACACAGGATGCACTAATTCCTCCAGCAACAAGTTGTGACAACACGTGTGAAATGTTTCTACGGGGGGAAGCTCATTAGAAACCCAGAGCCCAAGGTTTTTACTAGGGACTAGTCATATAGACACCCTCTGCCTGGCATATACCAGGCTTCCCGACTCCCAGGAAGAATGCAGTTGTTCAGCATAAACCATATTGTTGGTGCAAAGAGTGTAGGCAAAGAGAGCCACTCTGAACATTTAGGGAATGGTGGGAACTCTCCTGAAATCTAAGTTTCCAGATGCCAGCCAATGGCCAATATTGTAAGCAGGCCTTTCTAAGGATGGCAGTCTTAGGCCTGCTGTGTTAACTCTTTTCTACAGAGTTGTCATCATCATCATCATCATCATCATTATTGTCAAAGGTCACAAGGCTAGTAAGTGTCTGACCCAAACCTGATCTTTCCTGCCACACCGTGCTGCTGAACATTATTTATTGTTATGTGTAAACAACTAATGGTTTCCTACAATGGAAGATTTTCTGGTTTATGAAGAATTTTTGAGGAATTATTTATGTCATGTTAATTAAAAAAGAAAAATGTAAAATTTCATATCATTATGACCTCAACTCTGTAAAGTAAACATTATTTTTAAAACGACTAGAAGGAAATATGCCTCTGGGTGGTGAAATTATTTGTATTTTTCCTGACTGTGTAACTTTCAGTTTTTTACAATGAGTAAATATTATTTTGATAATAAGAAAAAATTAAAACTAAAATAAACTTGTTTTAAATAAAATGGCATCTTGTTGAGTAACTGCAGCAATATCTACTCATAAAATATTAGTTGATGAAAAAAATGTAGGATGGACCATAGTGCTTCTAACTGAAGCTTAAAAACATTGTGTTGTTGTTAACATCTATCTACTTTATTTTTTCTTATTGCCACCTGTAGCTAATTTTTTTTTTCTGGTTTATTGTGGTATAATTGACAAAATCGTAAGCTATTAAAAAAAACAAAAACAAAAAACAAAAAACATTGTGTTGCTTCTTGATGTTACTTTAAATACTAGTATTGAATTTTCCTCTGATTTAGTATCATCATTCCTTGTCCTTTCAGTTTGAGGGTCGCAACTTACACCAGCTGGTTCTGAAGATTTGTCAAGCACATTTTGCCCCAATATCTCCACGGTTTTCCCGTGACCTACGGACCTTGATATCTCAGCTCTTTAAAGTGTCTCCCCGAGATCGGCCATCTATTAATTCCATTTTGAAAAGACCCTTTTTAGAGAATCTTATTTCCAAATACTTGGCTCCTGAGGTGAGTTTTGCAGTGATTCTATTTGGATTTTGACAGATTTTGGTTAGCAGGTCCTTGACACATGTGTTTGATTTTAGGTCATTCGGGAAGAATTTAATCACACACTCATACATAGAGAAAAGTTGTCAGCTTCTCGACCTGCTGCGAAGATGGTCCAGGGTAAGAGTGATTTAGCCTTGCAATCAAAAAACATTTATTACATGTGTCTCACACAGTGAGTTATAATATATGGCTGACAATATTAGTGGAGAAATTCCACCAAATATATTGAACATGGACATTTAAGAAATATGAGCAGTATAAACAGGAGAAAAATCATCTTGTCCCGTGGTGACTAGTGGGTGTGCCTGTAAATCTAGCTCAGGTATGACCTGCAGAATTTATCTCCTCTCTTCTCATTAGTCATGAAAACTTCATGAAGCAGTGAATTTGCTAATAAAGAGATGCTTGAAGAGGTAGCATCCAGGGGCTGGCCCGATGGTGTAGTGGTTAAGTTCATGCGCAGTACTTAGGTGGCCCAGGGTTCACAGGTTTGGATCCCAGGCACGGAGCTATGAACCGCTCATCAAGCCATGCTGTGGCTGCGTCCCATATACAAAACAGAGGAAGATTGGCACAGATGTTAGCTCTTGGCAGTGGATATTGGTTCAAGGCTGATCGTCCTCACCAAAAAAAAAAAGGTAGCATCCAAACAACTTTTGTGTAGGGAAGGGATGGAGAGTAAGACAAGGTTCACAGACAGACACGGGATGATGAGATGAAGCTTGTATGTATATATTTTTTTAATTTTATTTATTTATTTTTTTCCCCCCAAAGCCCCAGTAGATAGTTGTATGTCATAGCTGCACATCCTTCTAGTTGCTGTACGTGGGACGCGGCCTCAGCATGGCAGGAGAAGCGGTGCGTTGGTGCGCGCCTGGGATCCGAACCCGGGCCGCCAGCAGCGGCGTGTGCGCACTTAACCGCTAAGCCACAGGGCCGGCCCTGAAGCTTATATTTTTGAAATAGAAAAGATGGACTGGCAATTAAGAATTCCCTTGCAAAGGCCCATTGGAGCTGAAGTTAGGATCTTGGACCTAATCACTAACAATGGGAGAACCGTTACTATGTGACCCCAAAGAAAGCAGGTGATTCTTTATGGTAATGATAAATAGAGAAACAGTTTTAGTGGTGGTTGTCAGGAATCAGCTGATGAAGTGCTGTGTGTGTGTGTGTGTGTGTGTGTGTGTGTGTGAGAGAGAGAGAGAGACAGACAGACATTAAAGAAGACAAAATTAGTAATTCAACTGATATGAAATAAGAGCTGCAGGATTTAGCCATAACCAAATGTCTGAACTTGAAGGATGAGGAGGAGTAGAAAATCTCTCCAGGAATCAGTGATAGGGAAATGTTACCCACTGTGAGAGAGAAACTAAAATTGAGGAAAGTTATGAAGGAAAAACGAATGAGGAGCCTCTCTGCCATGTTGAATATATTTTGGCATTGTTATATATTGGTCTGGATTGAGAATCTTTAGAACGTAGATGAGTAGAAGATGAGAGAAAGTGCCTTGTCCACATTTCTGATATAGGAAAGATAGGAAAACAAGAACACACTTTGATGGCAACAGAGACAAACATATTAGAAGACCTACTCATACATTTCACACAACAGTGTGGTGTGAATGGTGTGGCCTGATAACCCATGCTCTGATGACTACATTTAATTGCTTGTGCCATTATCCTATGCATATTGTTTCTGTAAATGTTAACAGTAATTCCTAAATTTTTTTAAAAAGTAGTATTATAGGGCTGGCCCCGTGGCTTAGCGGTTGGGTGCGTGCGCTCCGCTGCTGGCGGCCCGGGTTCAGATCCCAGGTGCGCACCGGCGCACTGCTTCTCCGGCCATGCTGAGGCCACGTCCCACATACAGCAACTAGAAGGATGTGCAACTATGACATACAACTATCTACTGGGGCTTTGGGGGAAAAATAAATAAATACAATTATGAAAAAAAAAAAGTAGTATTATATATTGCTAGAAATATGTAAAGGAACTCTGGAAAAAATGGTTTTCCCCAATGATTTTCTCAAAGAAAATGCATAGTAATTTTTCATCAGCACTTCTCTTACTGGGTACGGATGTCTCTGGCTAAAGGAAACTTACTGTGCTATGAAATGTCCCTTATGTTTATACTCTCACAAGCATCAATATTAAAGGTGTGGAAATTTTTAAAAATTGAAGTTGTTTTATTTTGGTTACATAAGATTCTAAAATACAGAAAGTGAGATTCCAGGGAAGGTGCTCACCAAGATCTAGGATATCGGTGCCAAGTAAAATGAAGGATGTATTACATAGAAATGAATGGAGACCACCAGCTGGAGCCCAGAAGCCCATACCTGTAAGTCTAACTAAACCCTTCCTCTGGTTTTTTAGCCAATGATACATTCTACAGACCTACTTGCACATGTTCGTGGGTACAAGCTCATTACTTTGGAGTCTACTAGTTTGGTACTTATAATAAAATTATTCTGTAATGAGCATTAAAGTGGTACTTCATTGGACAACTTCTAGGTGTTGTATTTTTTAAAACAATGCTGTATTTTCTTAAAAGTATTCTATATATTAGTTTTAGTTTTCTTTTTATAACTCAAATTCTTCTGATTTCTTAAAGTTTTTCTTTATAGGACAAGTAAGTAGCATGGTGGCAGAAAACATTATGCATTTCATACTCTTGTGACGTGTTATATGTAATTGAGAAAGTTTTATTATATAATCATTGATCTTTTCCTAGAGATTCTTTATACTTAGTTATTTGAATCCACTTTAGCAGTGTTGAATCTTTTAGCTCATGCTAGTGAAATGCTTCTTGTATATAAATGATGAAATACTATTGTCTTTTAATTGAAGAATTGTATTTTTAAAGAAGGCTCATGGTATAATTAGAGGGCCATTTGGAAGTACATTTACTAAGTGTTTACTTGAAATATAGACATGTTAGAAAACTGTGTTGGTGTGCAGATAGATTCTTGAAACTATTGGTTAAATTATTACCCTGCATTTGATAGAATGTGGTTTAACTTTATTAAAGAAATTTAAAAAGTATGTTGTGATGTAGGATACTCTTTAGCAGACATATAGGACAGAAGCAACATCTAAAAGATTTCAGGATGGATTAAGTTAGGAGAACAAATTTTATGTTTCTAATCCTTTGAAGGCTTCTGCTAATGCATGGAAATGAATGGGTCTGAACAGGAACCACCTCTGATGTTCTCATTACCGTTTGAGATTTTAGAGGAAATCCTAAAGAAGCTGTTGATTTCCTTCCAATACTTTTTTCTGTTTCTAACCATTTTTCAAAAAGTAATTAGTGGTGGGGCCAGCCCGGTGGCACAGCAGTTAAGTGTGCACGCTCCGCTTTGGTGGCCCGGGGTTCGCAGGTTCTGATCCTGGTCGCACACCAACGCACCACTTGTCAAGCCGTGCTGTGGTGGCGTCCCATATAAAGTAGAGGAAGATGGGTACAGGTGTTAGCCCAGGGCCAATCTTCCTCAGCAAAAAAGAGAAAGATTGGCATTGGATGTTAGCTCAAGGCTAATCTTCCTCACCAAAAAAAAAAAAAAAAAGTAATTAGTGGTACCTTCTTTTATGTTGTATATAGGTAAAATTGTAAAACTAAGAAAACTACTTCAGGGCCGGCCCCCTGGCTTAGCGGTTAAGTCGCGTGCTCTGCTGCTGGTGCCCCGGGTTCAGATCCTGGGTACGCACTGACGCACCGCTTCTCCGGCCATGCTGAGGCTGCGTCCCACATACAGCAACTAGAAGGATGTGCATCTATGACATACAGCTATCTAATGGGGCTTTGGGGGAAAAAATAAAAAAATGAAATAAAAAAAAAAACTACTTCACACTTTAAAAGATGAAAAAAATAAATATATAATTTATGTTTAGACTAATAAACCAAATTTTATACGTTTACTTTAATATTTAAATAGAACTATATGAAAGTACCATTTTTGTAAGTTAAAGATGGTCAAATATCTACAATTCCATATGGCTCCATCTAACATGTATATGAACCACATAGCCTGAAAAGAACAAAGAATATAGCATGTTATTTCTTAACAGTGGGGAAATTTCTGTTCTAACCATTTGTTTGGTTATTCATATGTCAGACTACCAGTTCTAGGTCTTTCCAATGTTGTGACCTTCATTTTCTCTCGTTATCAACTGTAAGTAGGCAGCGTTGTCATGGATTAATGTTAAATTGACCCCACTTTGCTATTTTGCAACAGAGTCTTGCCTGGTTTTCATGTTAATTTGGTCTGATTCTTGTCTTCTGGCCCAGTGGACTACTACTTAACTCCAAGATAAACATTTGTTTCTGGTTCTCCTCCTCTCATTCTGTTCTGGTTGGCAAGGGTAGCTAGTGAGACGTAGCCTGGGATGGTAATATGCCTGTCACAGCTGTTACCTGACTTTCCTTGTGCTTCCTCGTGAAGAATGACTCTAAATGACTCAGATCTTCTTTTCTTCAAGTCATGATGCCATTTTGTGTTTAGTCAGTTTATCAGAACCTAAAAATGTTGCAAATCCCCAAATTTGTGAGTTTCACATTATTTATTCTCCCATAAAATACAGTAAATAAGTTTATGAAAAATAGAAAACAATAATACTGAATTTATTTATTTATTTATTTATTTTTTTTGTGAGGAAGGTCAGCCCTGAGCTAACATCCATGCTAATCCTCCTCTTTTTGCTGAGGAAGACCAGCTCTGAGCTAATATCTATTTTCAATCATCCTCCTTTTTTTTCCCCAATGCCCCAGTAGATAGTTGTATGTCGTAGTTGCACATCCTTCTAGTTGCTGTATGTGGGAGGCGGCCTCAGCATGGCCGGAGAAGTGGTGCGTCGGTGCGCGCCCAGGATCCGAACCCAGGCCGCCAGTAGCGGAGCGCGTGCATTTAACTGCTAAGCCACGGGGCCGGCCCCAACAATATTGAATTTAGTTTCAGATCTTGGGTTGGCTAGGAATCCTCACTAACCAAGTACTTTTGACACACTAGCCATGAATTCATAGCCACACCTTAGCAAAATTATAAACTACTGTACTATAGTACTTAGACTTCTAAGATCTTTTTCAATTCTAGGATTTGGGGAGTTGAAGATTATTTTACTCTGAAAACAAGTCTAGAGCAAAAACAAAAATATACCTTTAATGTCTCATCTTAGCTATGGTCACTATCAAACTGTCAATTACTATAGATTTGTATTATGTATTTTTAAAAATCTTCTCTCTTCTTTTTAATCCCTCAGATAAAAATGGTAGAAAGGCCCAAACTTGCTGCAGTATGTGGACATTATGATTACTATTATGCTCAACTTGACTTGTTGAGGAAGAGAGCCCACGAACCAAGTTACCACCATGTTACTCAAAACGATACTGGAGTTGAGGAGGATTATAGTCAGGAAGAAAGTTACAGCCCATCACCAGGTCAATGGTAATGTCACAGTCTAACTTAAGCTTTGGTCCTCTGAAAATATCTTCATATATCAATATTCTTTATTCTGAAATCCTTGCAAATTCTCCTAAAACAAATAATCCAGGAAGAACTCACAAACTTCATTTTAAATACTTGATTCACAGTTCCCATGACCCTTTTTCAGCTCAAGTCTGATGTAGCTCATCTTCTTTTTTTTTTTTTCAATTAATTAATTAATTTTTTGTGAGGCAGATGAGCCCTGAGGTAACATCCGATGTTGATCCTCCTCTTTTTTGCTGAGGAAGATTGGCCCTGAGCTTACATCCGTGCCCATCTTTCTCTACTTTATATGGGACGCTGCCACAGCATGGTGTGACAAGTGGTGCGTCAGTGCATGCCCGGGATCCAAACCCGCAAACCCCAGGCCGCCGAAGCGGAGCATGCGCACTTAACTGCTTGCAGGCCGGCCCCTAGCTCATTTTCTTTCTTTCTTTCTTTTTTTTTTTTTGTGAGGAAGATCAGCCCTGAGCTAACATCCGTGTTAATCCTCCTCTTTTTGCTGAGGAAGACCGGCTCTGAGCTAACATCTATTGCCAATCCTCCTCCTTTTTTACTTCTCCAAATCCCCAGTAGATAGTTGTATGTCATAGTTGCACATCCTTCTAGTTGCTGTATGTGGGACGTGGCCTCAGCATGGCCGGAGAAGCGGTGTGTCAGTGCGCCCCCAGGATCTGAACCCGGGCTGCCAGTAGCGGAGTGCGCGCACTTAACCAGTGCGGGCCAGCCCCACAGATTCATACTCTTGAATTTTTAATATTGGTTCTTCTAGTAAATTCCACTGTCTGGGACTAATGAAAATAGTTGTTTATGTATCACTTTCCAAAGAGGCTATTAATATTAATCAGTACTAATTGAATCACAATTAAATTATCATTTGAGACATCAAAAAGTAACATATATTTCATTCAGCATTTATATTGTTGGGAGTTTTCAGAATACAGATGTATTAGAAAGAAAATAATATACTTAAACTGCTCTTATGGCAGACTTGCAAGAAGTTTACTCCATAACAAACTTCTGCAGATCTATAATATTTTCCATTGTTTTTTTCACATCGATGTCAGGATTCCTGTGTCCAGAATAATTGACACCCATCCACAGGCCTGAAGACCTAAGGCTGAGAGACGTTTAAAAAAAAGGTTTTTACCGTAACATTTTTCTTTCAGGGTTGGGAATTTGCTAACTTTTGACTGTGGTTATTGTTGAAATTTTGGACAAATAATGAAAAATACGAGGGGCTGTGATGGTGATCTCAGATAGCTAATGAAAATTAGATAAGCAGGAGTGGTAAAGGATGAATTCTTCAGAAATGTATGATGGGAAAAGTAGACGTATTTTTAAAGATACTGGGTGCCATTATGGTTTTATCCATCTTCATAACACATTTTTAATTACCTCCATTGTCATTAAAAGTTATGTGTTCCATTAGTTCAAATTGTAATATTCATATAGGACTCAACTAATGAGTGACATATATTTTTCATATGAACTAAGTACAGCCGTTAAACTCCCTTTCCCTTTTCTCAGCCATGGGGAACAAGTGTCTTCCACTCTTTGTCTAGATATGAGAGCTGTCAAACTATCAATTATTTTGATTATATATGATTTTATCTCCCAAACTCTCACTTAAAATGGTAGAAAGTTCTTTCTTTTGTCTGTATGCTGCTGCCCATCATAGGCCCCATCCTACTGTATCCCAGGATGCCACTCTGATGACTGGTAACCCCCTTCTCATTGTTATACTTTTCTCTCTATCAGAACTCCAATTCCATGGGAACAAGTCTTGATATACTTGTCTGGAGGAAGAGGAATCTGTATATATGTGTATATATATATAGAGAGAGAGAGAGATCGGGGATGAGAGAGAGAGAGAGAGAGAGAGAATCTTTTGGACAACCGCTGGGAGCCTGAATAGTTTTTCTCATGGAGATATTGTTACACATGCCAGTTAGGTTTCTGAGAGAGATGAGTGCTACACCTTGGCCCTCATTTGACACGATATCTGTGTGTCAGACACTGGCTGGGCACCTGCACAGACCTAATCTCTTCTAATCCTCATATCAACCCCTGTGAGATGATATTGGGCTTATTTTACAGATGAGGAACTAAGGCCCAGAGACCTTAACTAGCTTGTTGTTTCATCATATTTCTAAGTGACTGACTTATTAACTTGACTCTTCATAACCTGGAGCCTGCTCATCATGATGCTCCAAGAGGAGTTATTCCTGAAATGATTGTTCTGGCTTTGGAGCCCTAGATGTTATTGGTATTCCAAAAAACTTTACCACATAATTCATACTATGATCTGAAATGTGGTAGTTTTTATTTAGCAATCTGTAATTACAGAAATTCTTTGCAGGAAATTCTGAGAAAAAGATAGACATATAGAACATAGGTATAAACCTGAAAACAGTTTGACCAGAATTGTGCTGGAAAAATATCTTAAGCATTGCATGAGACAGTTGAGTCCTCATCTCTTTATTCATGAAGCATTCCTGTGCCAGCATGAGGAGTAGAGGTAAGGGGATGGGGCACCGTCCTGCTGTCAAGGAGCTTGGTGAGTAGTGCAGGAAACAGACATGCAGCCGTCAGTCCCATCGGGGTGACAGGGCTGTGGGTGAGATACCTGCACAAAGCCTGAGAAGATCCTGGTGTGAAATTGTCTTTTCCCTCCAACATATCATGGACTATGGATTAACGGATTTCTGCCCTGAAGAAAAATCACTAGATCAGAACATTTTTCTGTTTTATCCTCACCTGTATCCCCAGTTGTTACTGTTCTCTTTACCTCCCTTTCCTCTTGATTCCAAAGATTTTCTTTTCCAATGTAAACCTTCTGTAACTTTGAATTACTTCTTGAAGTCAGAACCTCAAGCTACAAGTGAAATGTGAATCTCATTGCTAAGCTGAAAATCCGCTTGTCAAATCAGTACCTAAGACTAGTCAAAATTTCTACTCAAGCGGAACATTGTTATCTCCTAAGGCCTGCTGAATATCTTCAGAGGAAATTTGAAGCTCAACAATATAAATTGAAAGTGGAAAAGCAGTTGGTAAGTAAAATACCAAATATGAGAGGCAATCGGGAAATTCCTACTAGTTTCTCTGTTCACAGATATTCACGAATGCTTAAGTCAAAGTTCATTCCACATAAAAGATTGACTACCCTCCTCTTCCCTAATTTTTAATAGCTAAGGCAGAATAATGGGAATAGACCCTCAAATCAGGGTCTGGGAAGCCTGGTTTCTTCCCTGATGCTGTCACTTCCTGTGTGACCTTACGCAGGTCATGCAACCTCTCTGAGCTTCAATTTCCGTTTCTATAAATGACAGTTTTGGGGTAGATGAGCTTCAAGTTCCCCTTCAGTGTTGCAGTTCTTTGATTCTATTTTATTAAAATTCTACACATTTTTAAAAAGTGACTATTTTATATGAAATGAAAGTTAATCTTTACCATTAAGTATAGTGTCAAAATTCTGGGGCTGAGTGAGGCTGGATATGCATCCCGTTTGTATCACTCTTATTTTGAACCGCTCAATAGCTCTAGTTCAATTCCCCTATCTAATTGCATGATCCAGGGGGTTGCTAAACTTTTACAGAGCTTTAATTTCATAATTATAATACACCAGTTCAGAAAATGAATCTAGGGGCCGGCCTGGTGGCGCAAGCGGTTAAGTGTGCGTGCTCTGCTTCAGTGGCCCGGGGTTCGCCGGTTCGGATCCCAGGCGCACACCCACGAACCGCTTGTCAAGCCATGCTGTGGCGGCGTCCCATATAAAGTGGAGGAAGATGGGCACGGATGTTAGCCCAGGGCCAGTCTTCCTCAGCAAAAAACGAGGAAGATTGGCAGATGTTAGCACAAGGCTGATCTCCTCACAAAAAAAAAAAAAAAAGAAAAAGAAAATGAATCTAGGTGTCTCATATGGTAGCATAAAATTGATTGCTTAGGATAAACAACACAAATGGTTGTATGAATTTTCTTTAATTTTTTAATATTTCATCCTTAAATTAAAAAATTCTACAGCTCACTCTAAAAAACTCCCGAATACTGAGTTTGATTGGTGATATAATTCTTGTTTAAAGGAGAAGGTCAAGGTCATATCAGATGATGTTTCCAAAATGCAAGTATGCTTTATAATTATTTCATTCAAATAATAGGGCCTTCGTCCATCTTCTGCTGAGCCAAATCACAACCAGAGACAGAGGCTAAGAAGTAATGGAGAAGAGCCCAGATTCCAGGAGCTGCAGTGCAGGAGAAATGAAATGAAGGAACAGGTTAAAAGCAGTCTGATCCCAGGGCTACCATTGTATTAATATCATTGTCTATGTACCATAATAGGGGGTTACTCTTAGTGTCTACAGTGCGCCTGAGAGCCTGTTGCACAGACACTTGTTGGACACACTCTCGTGAAGCACCATCCTGGGGTTTAGGGGATATAGAGATAGGTATTTCACCTTCTCAGAGAATGCAACATTGCCATGTTCATAAGGTTTTTCACCTTAGATTGATAAGGTCACTGTCCATCATCAACATTGTTGAAATTTTTATTAGTTTCATAGGGCTGCCTTAACAAAATAAAACAACAAATTTATTGTCGTGATCACAGTTCTGGAGGCTGGAAGTCCAAAATCAAGGTGTTGGCAGGGCCACGCTCCCTCAGAAACCTATAGGAGAACCTTTGCCTCCTCTTAGCTTTGGTGGTTTGTCAGCAGTCTTTGGCATTTCTTAGCTTGCAGCTGCGTCACTCCGTTCTCTGCCATCGTCACATGACATTCTCCCCATGTGTCTCTGTCTTCACCTGGCCATCTTCTTAAAAGGACACCAGTCATATTGGATTAGGGGCTCACCTACTCTAGTGTGACCTCATCTTAGCTTAAATAATGACATCTGCAGTGACCCTATCTCCAAATAAGGTCACATTCTGAGATATTGGGGGTTAGGACTCCAACAGATCCTTTTTGGGAGAACAAAATCCACAACAGGATTGTATATAGAAGTGGGATATATAAAGTAATTGTACATCATTAATGCATTTGCGGTTATTTATAAAAGTGAGATCACCCCAAGCCACCGTATTGCTTGCAGGGAATGAAGTATCACAGCCAAACTGTAAGGCAGATCATTATCCCGAGGAGTGATGGGTTTTCTAATTCTTATTACATGTTACATGTTTTTAAAATCATAGGCTGTATAGAGACTATTTTTGTTAAGTTGTTCACAAATATTAAAATTTTTGTACTGGGATTGCTTTCCAGGAATATTGGAAGCAGTTAGAGGAAATACGCCAGCAGTACCACAATGACATGAAGGAAATTAGAAAGAAGATGGGGGGTGAACTGGAGGTAAATAGATTCATTCTCCTAAACGGAACGTTGTTCTGTTGATTTAGAGCTAACTAAATTGAGCAGACATTAAAAGTAATGATCTCCTCGTAGGAAAGAAAATTTTGTCAGGCAAACTTTTTTTTTTTAATAGGAAAGCTGTCAGATCTAATTGAAACTTCGCTTTCTTATGGTTTACTTGAGACTACACAAGATGTTGAGGATATCTGGGATTCTCAGTTAGGAATGGCTGTTATTAAAAATACTTGTTGATTGTCTTCCTCACGAATCAGTCAATAAGTATTGATTGAGTAGCTGCTAGATTACATGCAGATAATAAGTTCATGCCCATAAGGTAGGAAAAAGGACTAGCATTTATTGACTCCAACTGTATTGGAATAGTCTCATATGCAGGAGTAAGGTTCTAAAGTCTATATAAGGCAACATTTGAGTGCAGTTGAGATGATTCTTAAAAATCTCTTAAAGGTGCCACACTGGAAACTCATTCTTCCTTCTCTCAGATCACTGCTTTTTCAGTAGAGCTCCAGATGAAATATAGCTGGCCTGTGTTTGGAGACCATGTTATATGAAAAACACGTGGATATTTAAACACTAGAAACACCCTCGGCACCCTGGAATGCTCCTCCTGTGAGAGGCCTGTGGGCACTGAGACTGCCCGAGGACATGGCTGGCCTCCCACCTCCCACGGCACTTGAGCTACACACTCACTGAGCAGAACCACCCACGCTGCTGAAATTCATCTGCCTCTCCCCCTCCTCCTGCTCATCCTGCTCATCTTTACTCCTATGAACTTTATCTCATTTGCTCCCCATAACAGAGAAGTTAAATAACTCATCCCAAGTCACTTAAATATTACAAGGCAGACCCAATATTAGATTCTAAAACCTCTCCTCTTCCTAGCATATGCACTTCTACTCATAAATAATTGGAAAAAAAGACACACATGCCTGGAGCAATGATCGAATAAGGCTGAATATAGTTAAGTACGTGCGTAGGAGTAAAGATGAGAATGAGCAGGAGGAGGCTTTTATAGAAGAAGAGAGGTGGGGCCTAAACTGGGTCAGAGAAGAAGAGTGGAATTTGGAGAGGCAGAGCTGAGGAGGGCTTTCTGGAAGAACCACGAAGAGGTTCAGACAGAGGACCGGATGCACTGGGAGGGGGCAGGCTGGAGGTGGGTCTCTCCAGAGCAGAGGCTGGGTTAATGATGGGGGCCCCTGTGCCATCGTCAGCCTTATTTTTAAGGCAGGTCTGTGATGGGAAACCGGAGTCCAGGAAGGATAGACAGCAGACATTTCTAGAGAGACCACAGGAGAAGCCCTTGAGGAATACCAGAGCAGCCAGAGGGGAACGGAGTCGTAGAGGGAGCTCTATCCAGCCACTCCCACTGAGAAAGCATTTCCTTGCTAGATCCCGTTCAAACCCTGGGAGGTTCATAAAGTGGCCTTCAGAACTGATGTAGAACCAATCTTGTTGACTGTGTATAATTTACGTTAAAGGAGGACTCAGAAATAAATCATAAAACCTATTTGGTGAAGAAGAGTAACCTGCCCGTCCACCAAGAGGCACCTGAGGAAGAAGCACCTGTGCAGGTGATGGTTGTTAGAGAGTGAAATGTTTCCCAGTGAGTTTGCGCTGGCCTGGCGGCTCTTACCCCTCACTGTGCAGTAGAATTGTGTGGGAAACATTTAAAAAACTCAAATGCCTAGGCTCTGCCCGACCATCCTGTTTTGAGAAGCTGGCTGGGTGCTTTAGTGAGCAGCCACGTTTGAGAACTGCTCTCGTGGGTGTGTGCAAGTTCAGCTTTCTGGATGGTGTTTGAGTCAGGGTCTCAGACACGTTGGTCAGGAAACCTGATGGGTAACTTCTCTTCCGTTTCCACCTGACATTTTTGGCGGGAGTAGGGAACTGGGCGGAGCTGAATCATCAAATGGCTCTTAAGAGACTTGTTTTCCTTCTGGGAGATCTTCCACCTTTATCTTCAAGGTGCCACAAGGGCTTGATTAAGGGCAGGCGAGAGGAACCAATGTTGAGTGAAGGCGGAAAGGCCTCCCTAAATGTTTTGCCATGTGAAAGACCCCGGGACCTTCACATGACACGATGCCAGGGAGAACTAAAGTGGACTGAGGTTGAATTTTCTACCCGCTGGGGTGGATGGTGCTTAGGAGTCTAAGATAGTTGTATTTTTTTTTTTTTTTAAAGATTTTATTTATTTATTTTTTCCCCCCAAAGCCCCAGTAGATAGTTGTATGTCATAGCTGCACATCCTTCTAGTTGCTGTATGTGGGACTCGGCCTCAGGATGGACGGAGAAGTGGTGCCTCGGTGCACGCCCGGGATCCGAACCCGGGCCACCAGCATCGGAGCGCGCGCACTTAACCACCAAGCCACGGGGCCGGCCCTAAGATAGTTGTATTTTAAGGAAAATAAAGCAATATGATGCTTCTTGTAAGGTTGAGACAACGGGACTACACAATCAAATCAGAGAACCAACCTCACAAATATAAGTTAAGATACATAAGTCACAGTCCTGTTTCAGGGTTCACATTATTGCAGAGCAGAAAAACAGCCTTCCCAGGGTTGCAGGGCAAACAGCTAATGATGATTCAAACTGACACATGCAGTAAGTGAAGTACATACAAAGGCTGTGGTGATAGAGAAGAGGCAACAATTGATTCCAAGGGAGAGATGATAGAGACCTAATGTAAAATGGTGGAGAGAAGAGAGCCTAAAAATATGTATATATACCAAGGAGACTCAGAAGTTTCTGGCTTGAAAGGGGTAGTATCATTTAGTAAGATGGGGAAGAGTGGGGAGCCAGCTTGTGGTGGGGAGCAATCAGGAGTTCCCTCTGGACATGTTGAGTTAGAGAAGATCTGAGGGATTGCACACCTGCCTCGGGGCCTTTGCCCTGCTGCTCCATCTGCGCGGAGCATGCAAGGTCCAACATCGTTCCCAGGCTTAAATCGGGTGCCACCTAGGCTATTCCTGCATTATGCTCATCCCCTACTCATTTTCTATGCTATGCCCCTATTTTATTTCTTTCTAGCACTTAACACTGTCTGAAATTATGTTGTTAGTTTGTTAACTCATTTATTATCTATCTTACTCCAGTAAATGTAAGTTCTCTGTCAGCAGGGACCTTTCGATCGCGTTTGCTGCACTAACCTGTTGTGTAGGACAGTGTCTGGCCCACAGTGGGTGCTCGCTGTGAATTTGTGGAATGAGTATTAAAGTGAAGTGATCAAGTAGGCAGTTGAATATGTGCGTCTGGAGCACAGAGGAGAGAAAAGATCAGACCTGAAGATACACGTTTTAGAGTCATTGCCTAAAGATGGCATTTAAGTCCCTAGGGATTACTGAGACACCCCCCCCCCCTCAGGTATTGAGGAAGAGGGGGGCAGAGGGCCCAGGACCAAACCCTGAGAGAGCTCCGCATTTAAAGAGGTGACTCTTACCTGTTCCTTTGGAATTTTGTCATCTATCTTTATAATCCTCTTCCTCCTTGAAACTGCCCACCAATTTTTAGTGCCCTCTCCTTCCTTTCTACTGTCATGAGCTGTGCACTTTTCTTGTTTTCCTGATTGAGATCATAAGCCTCTTAAGGGAAGGATCCGTAGTCAAAATTACATTCTTGAATTAGATTAGGTTGTATTGGACTGGACTGGAGTGATAAGCATTGTCGCATTATAGAGTTGTACCCATTGCAATGCCAGTGTTATATGTATTAGTATTTCAAGTTAATGGACACTGTGCCCAAGTTTTAGTGAATTATTATTAAAGATATGTTTTCATTCTCAAGTCAATCATCAGATTCAATCCAGAAATCAAATAATGGAAACAGACCATGCTGTGAATTCAGGGGTTGTGAAAATATAATTGTTTGATCAATATACAATGCTAGATTTTAATTTTTCTCTAAACTTTCAGGATATTGAAAGAAACTTGAAACAAATTAGACTTCAGAACATACAGGAAAGTAAAATTCCAGAGCAAAAATATAAAGCTAAGGTAATAAACATTTTGCCTTTGGGTTTCATATTAAAAGCTGGCTGGGGGGCCACACCTTGTGATCTGGGTGGCCTGTAGGATTTTTCCCCCTACTATTTTATGGAATTGCCTTATTTTGTGATGTTAGACTAATGGTTTTAAGTGTCTGTAGTATCAAATAGGGAGTTGGAATTTTAGGGGTTTTTTTTGGATTGCTAAGATTTTTTTTCTTGCTTTCTTCCAGAGAGGGGTAAAGTTTGAAATTAATTTAGACAAATGTTTTTCTGATGAAAACACCCTCCAAGAGGAAGAGGTATGCCATTAAGTATATATTTACATTAGTAGATATGAGAAAGTGAGTGTCTTAATAGCATGTTTCATGCAATTTTTCTGTAGTGGGTAGGGAGAATTTTCTTAAATCTTCCTAGAGGGAGCTCTGGTCTTCAAATGAGTCTTCCAAAAATACTTTTTATCCTCCCATTCTTTTTGTTATGAGATTATTCCCTTAGATGGATTATTCCATTTTAATTTATTTCCCTTTTATAAAGGAACTGTTTTCCTCATCATATTAACTTTTATCATAGCCAAATTAAAATAGAATACATAGGGGCGTAGCAGTTAAGTGTGTGCATTCCGCTGTGGCGGCCCAGGGTTCAGATCCTGGGCATGCACTGACGCACCGCTTGTCAAGCCATGCTGTGGCAGTGTCCCATATAAAAGTGGAGGAAGATGGGCACAGATGTTAGCCCAGGGCCACTCTTTCTCAGCAAACAAAAAGAGGAGGATTGGTATGGATGTCAGCTCAGGGCTGATCTTCCTCATCAAAAAAAAAAAAAAAAATAGAATACACAATACATAGTCAACAACTAATATACTTACCTGGAACAATTTAGCAGGTACCCTAAAACCATGCACATTTATTTTAGGTCTTAGTTATTGATAACTTTATACTGGTGTTTGGGTAAATCTAATTATGCATTTGGGCTCTCATTGACACAGCAATAAACACACGAATACAGTAAACTCAAACCTCATTTTATTACCTGATTTCAAGATTTTTTAATCCCTCTTTTTACTAGACCTGGTAACAAATATCAAAATTAACTGATTTGTGTTTCCATTTTACTTTCTCTGAATTCACCTTTTAAATTAACAAAAGTTAAATCAGTTAAGTATATGTATCATATTTATTATATATTATATTTTCTATACTGTATTTTCTATGTCATACCTGATACTCAGTTTCTTTCATGTTCGTTATTAGCTTAAAACTTTTTTATGTTAACATTTCTTTCAGGGTTTTTTTGTATGTGTGGTCAAGGACCAGTTTTTTTTGAATAGACTTCATGTTTTAGAGCAGTTTTAGGTTCATGGCAAAACTGAGTGGAAGGTGCAGAGATTTCTCATATACCTCCTGCCCCCACACCCACAGCCTCCCCCATCATTAACATCCCCCCACCAGAGTGGAACATTTGTTACAACTGATGAACCTACATTGACACATCATTATCACCTGAAGTCCATAGTTTACATTAGGGTTCACTCTTGGTTGTGTATATTATATGGGTTTTGACAAATGTATAATAACATGTATCCATCATTACAGTATCATACAGAATATTTTCACTGCCCTAAAGATCCTCTGCTCCACCTATCTTTCAGATTTTTACTCACATTTTGCTACATAAGACTTCATTAGAGTGGTGATAGCTAGCGCTCACCTCTGCTTAACCATTAGGTCTCTGAGTGTCCCAGAGCTGTGAGTATCAGAGGGAAGCAGATCTGGGGACTTGTTTCTGGGTTGGAACCTGAGGAGTGGGACATCCACAGTGCTTCTGTGAAGTGAGGCACCGAAGTTGGCCTGCTAAAAGAATGGAGTCAAAAAAGTGTTATCTACCAGGGTGTTCATCCTTTGTTATTCTATGCTTCGATATGCTTGAAACAGAGTGATCATTTTAGTACTGATTAAGGAGTATTAGGAGCAGTTTTAGGGACCTGATTAGGAATGTTGTATACTTAACGCAGGGCAAGGATGAGATGACCTTGAGAGTCCTGCAGTAGAATGATACTGAAGGCAGGAAGTCTGGATAAAGTTAAGTTGCCATATGATCAGTGCTTGTCACTATTGACACAGAGAAGAAATGAAAACGTTCCTGTTTCTATCTTGTTCCAACATAGTTCCAGTTTTAAAACTCTACTGATTTGTTTAATAAACATATGTTGAATACTTACCATATATCTTGGTAAATTCCTGGGAACACAAAATAATTTTTAAACTTTTTTTTTTCAAAATATGGCTTATTTCTCATGAAACACCGTGGACTTGCTTTAGGCAGTGGATATACGAAATGAAACTTTGATCTTTGAGGACGGCATGAAGTTTAAGGAATATGAGTGTATAAAGGAGCATGAAGATTATACAGACAGAGCATTTGAAAAACTCTGTTGCCCAGAAGCAGGTACGTGTCCCTTGAAAGCTGTAGATGAGAAGGAACGGTTTTATTAGCAATCCTTCTCGACCTCTCTCCTTACTCATCTACTGCGACTCCGCTGTTGCCTGCGCTGCTCTGCTCTCCCTGAGCTGGGCGGAGACCTGCCTCCTCTGCCCCTGTCCAGCCCCACAGGGTGGGCATCCTTGCGACTCAGCCCTCCTCTCTAGCTCCACATTGTCTCCCCGGGCAGCTTCACCTGCTCCCTCAGCTTCAGCTGCTCCCGGCCAGCAGCTCCACACCCACCCATTTTCGTCATTATCTGCTGGAAAGCTCCGTGGACAAGTCTCACTAGCATCTCAAACTCAGCATGTGTACAGTTGAACTTCTGAGCCCCTGCTTCCCAGCCATCCTTTATTTTGGGTAACACCGTCGCCAGGCTGACAGCTCCCGCTGCGTGCCCAGCGTGGGTTCTACTCTGAGATGTCTCTGGAGTCTTCCTCCTCCTTCATTCCCTCTGCCACTGGTTTAGGGCCCTATCATCTGTCAGCCGTGTGTGTGGTAGGAAATGCATGGGCTTTGGAGACAGACAAGAGTTTGAATCTCAGCCGGTGCCGCCACTTTCTGATTGTGTGACCTTTCACAAGGTACTTAAACGCTCTGAATCTCATTTTCCTCTTAGAAACGGGGGATAATAGTACTCGCCACACAGGCTTATTATGAGGACTAAAGTGAAATTTGGTATATAAAGTACCAGGCATGTATTAGGTGCTTAGTAAATGCTATTCCTTTCCCTTCTCCTCTGAATTGCCTTATTCTCCTCTGTCCTCCTTTTCTCTAGTATTTCCCCTTCATTCTCTAAATGATTGGTTGCTAGAGTTATCTTGTCATATGATTATCCTTCTCAAATGTTTTTTGTTTTGATAATGCCTGCAGGATACAGTCCATTCCACATAGTGTCATCACGTTTGACACTGTGTGGCCTGATCCTGTAGTCACCCACCTTTCCTGCCCCAGCACCCCCTCTTTCCTTCCATGGATGATGGGATCCATACAGCCTGCTGGAGCACCCATCTTCCCTGTAGCTATGTGAGCACTTACACACCCTGGCTTGGCTCAGTTTCCCCTTCCTAGAATAATACACTTTGCCTCATTCCCCTCTGGAAAAATCTTTATTCAATTCAGCAGGCATCTTATTGAGAATCTCCCTTGTGCCACAGACTGTGCTGGGTGGTAGGGATCTCAAAGGCCGGCCCCGTGGCTAGTGGTTAATTTCAGCAAGCTCCACTTTGGTGGCACAGGTTTGGTTCCTGGGCGCAGACCTACACCACTCTTCGGCCATGCTGTGGCAGCGATATGAAGTAGAGGAAGATTGGCACAGATGTTAGCTCAGGGCAAATCTTCCTCAACAACAACAACAACAAAAACCATAGAAGTGTCATGAGCTAAAGAAAGGAGGCACAAAACATGTGTTCTGAGGCCGAAATGCTAATCATTGTTGGAGTGTGAGCTGGCTGGAGGGTCAGAGAGGTACCCGCTCCTACAGAGCTTGACGTGCCAAGGAGCTTAGGCTTTATCCTGTGTGATGGCTTTCAACCAAAGGGGATTAAATCCTGTTTGTGATGGGGGAAGATCATGCTGGCTGCAGTGTATGAGGATGGTGTGGAGGAGGGGACTGCAGGCAGGAGAATATCAGGTGAGAAAGGACAGGTACATAGGCCAGAACAGTGCAGTGGGAATAGACCCTGAGTGTGAACCGCTGATTGTGGCGGTTGAGGAAGAGAAGAGGGTCAAGGATCCTCCCAGTTTTCTGATTCAAATGGATGAAGCTGTCACCAACCAAATAGGCACGTACATCATGTAGAGCAAGGTCAGCAGAGATAATGTAATGACCTAATTTGGAACGTATTGAGGTTTAGGTCTTTATGAGCGTCAGCTGGAGATGTTCAGAAGGCACTAGCTGTGTAAGACAAGCCCTGGGGCCAATCAGGGCTTCCTTAGCAATACACAGTATTTCCACCTTGGTGATGGTCGAAAATACCTAGGCAGAGGGACTAGAGTGGGAAGGAAACAGAACCTAGGACAGACCCAGTAACGTTTAGACAAGTTTTGGGAGAATCAGGAGAGAGTAAAGCGAAAGAAGGAGAGAAAGTTCTAGAAGGAGGTGCAGGGGTTGGCAGCATCAACTGGAAGAGAAAGGCCAAGTGAGGTTGAATAACAGCTGTGGGATTTGGCCATCAGGAGCCCTTAGTGGCCTCAGTGAAAGCAGTTTCAGTGGAAAGGGTGAATTCAAAGGTTACTCTTTGCATAAATTTGCTGGGAAGAGGAGAGAGTGGATTGTAGGTCTCAAAAGACATAGCTGCCTTTTTTAGATAAAAAGGAAAAAACACCCTTCATTAGTTTGATACTGAAAATGGCCTCTTAATTTAAACTGCATTCCTGTAATTATTATTCAGGTTGAACAATTTTTCCATATGTTTACTGACCATCTGTATTTCTCTTGTGAAGATGTGCTCATGTCCCTTATACATTTTTCTGCTGAAAATGGCATGTTTGTTTTTTCTTTATAAGACTCACTTAAATTAAACCTTTGCCTGTAATAAGTATTGCAAATATTTTCCCCATTTGGTGCTCAGATCTCATTTACAGTATCAACAGCAAATGTGTGTGTGTGTGTGTATACATATAATTGGGAATAAATTTTACAAGAATTGTGCAGAATATATGAAGAAAGCTGTAAAACTTTACTGGGGTATTTAAAGACCACTGGAATAAATGGAGAGAAATAACACTTGTATATTGGAAATATTCTTTCCAAATAAATATATGGATTTTTGGCAATTCAAATCAAAACCACAATAGGATTGTTTTTCTGGTGTGAGGAGATCTTGGCAGATTGGAGAATCTTGGAGATTCTTAACTAGCCAAAAAATATAAGAGCAGTAAAGGGGGACTTACCCTTCCAAATAACAAAATATATAAATTATAGTCATTAAAACAATATGATATGAGCACCAGAAGAGATAAAACAGTGAAAAGAAAAGATAGATTAGAAAGAAACCCTAGGGGCCGGACCGGTGGCGCAAGTGGTTAAGTGCGTGCACTCCGCTGTGGCGGCCCCGGGGTTCGCCGGTTCGGATCCCGGGTATGCACGGATGCACCGCTTGTCAAGCCATGCTGTGGTGGCGTCCCATATAAAGTGGAGGAAGATGGGCACGGATGTTAGCCCAGGGCCAGTCTTCCTCGGCAAAAAAAGAGGAGGATTGGCAGATGTTAGCTCAGGGCTGATCTTCCTCACAAAAAAAAAGAAAGAAACAAACCCTAGTAGGTATCCTAACATAGCATATGCTAATAGTCACATCACAAGTCAATGGGAAAAGAAAGAATTATTCAAACAAATGCTCCTGGGCCAATTGGTTACCAATTTGGGAAAAATCGTGAAATGAGACCCTATATAACAGTACAACAAAGCAAATTAAAAAAAAGTTTATATGTAAAAAATGAAGTTATATACTAGAAAATGAAGTAAAAAAAATCTATTTTTTTGGAGAGGGAAGAACTAGCTATTCAAAATACATAAGAAAAAAATCATAGAATAAATAAGTAATAGATTCAACTTTAACAATGAAAAGCTTTGGTGAAGCAAATAATACTAGCTCCTAGAAAAGCCACTTTTAACGGTTTAGGGTAAATAACCATAAATGTCCACAAAAATCTAGTTACAAATGAGTTCATTATAATATTATAATAGTGAAAAATCTCTAGCAACCTAAAAATCCAGCAAAAAAGAATTAAATTGTAATACATGTACTACTATATTTGCTTTAAAATGGTTGTATAAGAAGAATATTTAATAATCTGGATATATGTTGCTAATTGAAAAAAGCAAGTTATGAAAGGGTGTGTAGTGTGTGGCCCATTTTTTTTCCAAAACAAAGCAAAAACTGTATGCAGGGGAAAACATTTGAAATTTTAATAGTCTCCAGACAGTGGGTTTATGGGTAACTTTTATTTTCTTCTACTTATCTGATTTTTAAATTTCCTATAGTGAAACGTAGTAATAAATAAAGAAAACGGTAACACAAGTTATGTTAAAAATTAAGATAATGGAACAGACTGCATTTCTGTGGAAACTGACTCAGAGTTCTCATAAATGTCTTAAGAAATTTCTCCACATGTATCACTAACGTTTCTTTAGCATTTAGATATATTGGCTAGTCAATCACGTGTTAATAATAAACGTGAAACAATTTTAAACCTGTTTATAATTCCTCTTATAAGTTATGATCCATGTCTTAGTCTGTTTGGGCTGCTATAACAAAATGCCATTAACGAGGTGGCTTGTAAACAACAAATATTTATTCCTCACAATTCTGGAGGCTGGAAAGTCCAAGATCATGGTGCTGGCAGATTTAGTGTCTGGTGAGGGCCTGATTCCATCTTTTTGCTGTGTCCTCACATAGCAGAAAGGGTGTGGGAGCTCTCTGGGGTCTCTTTCATAAGAGCACTAATCCCACTCATGAGGGCTCCACTCTCATGACCTAGGCACCTCCCAAAGACCCCAACACCTAATACCATCACATTGGGCATTAGGTTTCAACATAAAAATTTGGGGAGTGGGGCACAAACATTCTGTCCATAGCAGTCTATATTAGAATGAGGGTGATGATTTCTCTGTTTTTGAATGTACCAGCTGGTGGACTGCCTCCAGGTTTCCTGAGAACTTTTTGGCATGATTAGTCACACTTTAGCTGCTTTTAAATTAACGAGTCATTTTCTTATACCCAGAGTTGTTCATTCAGGATGCTACTGCTGCAGAAAACAGGAGACAGTGGGATGCTGGAGCTCCTCAGACTCTGCTGCAAATGATGGCAGTAGCTGACGTCACCTCCACCTGCTCCACCATGCCTGAAGGTGAATCTAAGATCGGTTGGCAAGAGGAGACCAAGGCCCAGAGGCAGTTGGGTTGCTTACCCTGACATGATAGTTCTCACTTTTCAGTATAGTCCCTATAGATTTGGTATCAAATGCTTTTTTTTTTTTTTTTTTTTGTGAGCAAGATCAGCCCTGAGCTAACATCCATGCCACTCCTCCTCTTTTTGCTGAGGAAGACTGGCCCTGGGCTAACATCCGTGCCCATCTTCCTCCACTTTATATGGGACGCCGCCACAGCATGGCCCGACAGGCAGTGCGTTGGTGCGTGTCTGGGATCTGAACCTGGGCCGCCAGCAGCAGAGCTCGAGCACTTAACAGCTACGCCACGGGGCGGCCCTCAAATGCCTTTTAAAGATGTTGTTTTGGTTCCTCCCCTACCTCCCCAGAAACTTGCTTGCTAATTATACTAGACAATTGACCACCCTAACTATGACTGTAAAGGAGGAAAGATCCAGAATCCCATCTTCCTCGCAGTAAGAGAGAATGTACAAGGAAGGGCAGTTGGCTTGATTTGCCTTCAAATGCTAGCCCAATAACTTCTTTGCAGTTTCTTGGAGGGTTGGTTTTTTCAGTCAATAAAATCAGAGTTAAAATAATAGCTCTCCTACCAGATTTAGAGTTAACAGTGCAAAGATACATATAAAATTGCTTTGTACAAGCAAATGTGCTATTTAAATCTTAAGAGTGTTCAGGATGTGATGAAATTTTCATCCTAAATTCCTTTGTTTACGGTTGAGCCTCTGGCATAGTCTCCTTAGGAGAGGTTTACAGCAACATCCAGGTGTTATCTTTACAGGTGGTGAAGATTTTTATTACTTATTTCCTGTGTTCCTCTTGATAACATGGGGCTGGGAGAGGGCTAAAAGTTGTGCCCATGTTATAAGTTGAAATATGTAAGTATATCACTGAAAGTAGTAATTATAAGAGTGTGAATTGACTTATCTTTGTACTATTACAAAATACTGAAGTCATCAAACTTGCAAGAAAGGGCTTGCAAATGAAATACGATTTAATCCATTCTAAGCCAATGAGTCAATAAGAGGGGAAACCTAATTTAAAATAAGCAAATAGAATAGAGATTTTAACACACTAAAATAGCCAGTTTGCAGAGCAAAAAATGACTCTCATACCCATCAGCTATGTGACAATAAGTCAGTAAACTTTTCTGTATCTAGGTTTCTTTACTAATAAAATGAGGGGTGGGATGAGGTTACCTCCAAGGTTCGAACATTCTGTGATTTTATAAAAACTCAAATGAAGAGGCATTTTTATTTTCACTAACACAGTCTCTTCTTCAGATGGCCAAATGATAGTGATGGAACGTGTTCCAGAAAATAGGAAACAGTGGCAGCATGAAGCGCCAGGAACTTTAATGAGTGTTTTGGCAGCAGCACATCTAACAAGTAGCTCATTTTCTGCCAGCGAAGGAGAATTTGGTACGTAGTTTATTTTTAAGAACATAACCAGTCCCCTGAGGAGTTTTGTCCAAGACTTGTAACTGCAGAGAGGGGCTAAAAATACCATCAGCCTGGAGAGACACTTGGGAGGGTGTCTGTGCCTTTTCAGAAGCTGATTTGCTTTGTCCAAGCCTGTTCCAAATACCGTTAACAAAAGACTTAAACTTCTGAGAAGAGTGGGGTAATTTTCGTGAATGTGATCAGTTGACAACCGATGAAAAGTGAAGTTAGTAGGACTAGTGGCTTTGTAGACGATGAGCTCCTATTGCTTAGCTCTGCCTGACGGAGTCAGTTGATTTCTCATAGCTACTTGGCAGACTCAAGTTACTATCCTATGGGCAATAAAAATACATTTTAATGTAGTTTTTGGCTTTGGGGTTTTTTTGCCTCCAATTTTGAGCAAAATTATGCTTGTGTTTACTTTAAGAGAAACCAACCATCATTTTCTAAAGGTTGAGGGAATTCATATCACAGTGGGGATTTGGTCCTCTATCAGGTGTGCAGGTGTGAACTGCTACTGTTATCGGCTCGGTCACATCAGTGCGGTGGGGTCTCAGGTTCTTGGTCCGCAGACAAAGAATTTGAGAGTGGACACAAAGCAGAAGTTTTAACAGAGGAAGATTTATTAGCAAAGTGAAAGTACAACCCCAAGGGGAGAGGCGGGCAGGCTCGAGGGAGCATCTGCACCAAAGTTGGAATGTGTGCCAATCCGGGCATTGTCTCCACCCTCACGTTGGGAGGGGGAGATTTTACCCTTACATAGGCATCTCTGGAAACTGTCGTGGGGGTGATCCCCCAAAGGGGGGGGTCAAAACCACAATGCAAATGAGGGTATAATGAGGCTTGGGGCTACTCTCTGTCAGGGTTGGGGGGAGTCCTGCGCGTCAGAAGAGCTGGACGCTGCACCTGGTGGAGTGACCTTGCTATCAGTCGGGGGCAGTGCTGCACATCGGAAGAGCTGCAGCCTGGCAATTAGGATGTTGCACCTGGTGGAGTAACCTTGCTGCCAGCTCATATCTAGCTTTCTGCCTATCTCACTACAAACCCTTGCAGGCAGGCAGGTATCAAACAAGGAGCATCTGCCCAGGTGCGAGGTTTGGGACCCGGTGTTGTGGAGATGCGAGGTTGAGGCGGCAAGGAGACATAGATACCAACTAGGTAGGAATCGTTGCTGATAAATGCTTACAAAGTTAAAGAACAATATAAAAATATATACAACACTTAGAATAATGCTAGAGAGGTACCTGACTGCTACTGAAGAGTGACTCTGCCAGTTTCTTTTTTTTTTTAAACATTTATTTTATTTTTTCTCCCCAAAGCCCCAGTAGATAGTTGTACGTCACAGTTGCACATCCTTTTAGTTGCTGTATGTGGGACGAGGGCTCAGCGTGGCCGGAGAAGCGGTGCCTCGGTGCACGCCCAGGATCCGAACCCGGGCCACCAGTAGCTGAGTGCGCACGCTTAACCGATAAGCCACGGGGCCGGCCCAAAGTCTTCTTTAAATAAGAGCATAAAATGTTTAAATGTATAAACAATCCAGTTTGATGTGTGAAAACTAATTTCACAGCTTTTAAGTTAGGATATAAAAGTTTCATACAATTAGTTGCTGTGTGAGAATATGGGATGAATTTATATTACACACTACTGGATGACATCCAATAGCACTGACCTGGCCCAAGCAGGTACTCTGTGGACAAAACATAGTTACAACATTGCCAAGTGCCTTCACCAGATTTACACTCCTCAAACCAGCCACATGGTCTGACCCTGCTCTAAACAGTCTCAGCCTCTGTCATTGGAGCTTTGTATGAAATTAAGTCAAAGCGTGGAGCTCCTTTTCCTCATTTTTTTTCCTTTAAAAAAGAAAAGAAGGGACTGGTCTGGTGGTGTAGTGGTTAAGTTCGGGCACTCCACTTGGGCACCCCAGGGTTCGCAGGTTTGGATCCCAGGGGTGACCGACACACCACTTATTAAGCCATGCTGTGGTGGCGTCCCACATAGAAAGTAGAGGAAGATGGGCATGGATGTTAGCCCAGGGCCAGTCTTCCTCAGCAAAAAGAGGAGGATTGGCATGGATGTTAGCTCAGGGCTGATCTTCCTCACAAAAAAAACAAAAAAGAAAGAAAGAAACAAACAAATTTCCAAGTAAAAACCAACATATCCCGGGCTGGCCCGTGGCTTAGCGGTTGTGTGTGTGAGCTCCGATACTGGCAGCTGGGTTTGGATCCTGGGCGCGCACCAACGCACGGCAGGTCCGGCCATGCTGAGGCGGTGTCCCACATACAGCAATTAGAAGGATGTGCAACTATGAGGTATAACTATCTACTGGGGCTTTGGGGAGAAAAAGGGGAAAAAAAAGGAGGATTGGCAATAGATGTTAGCTCAGAGCTGATCTCCCTCACCAAAAAAAAAAAAAAAAAAATCCCAAAGCATGTGTGCATTGAAAAGAAACATTACAACTTAATAAAAACTGACTTGAAAGAAAAAAACGTTTCCAAATCCTTCCGATTGGAATCATTTCTCTTATATAAAGAAGAGAGATTTTGATATGTAGTAGCGTCCTTTCTTTACAGAAATAGTCGTATTATGACACGTATGCCCAGGGATTAACGCTCGGACACACTGCACACGGCGGGCCTGGCGAGCTCGCCAGTCGTCCGCTGGGACCGTGTCGTTGGCGGTAGCGGTTCCACGACGATCCCAGCGGAGCCTGCAGCTCGCTAGTGAACTCTACGCCGCTGCGAGCTCACTGCTCTCAGGATTAAAGGCTTCCAGGTCTTTGGAGCAGGCCAACAAGAGACTTGCTGCAACTTGCCGGTACAACTCCGCCTCTGATGGGGACGATTTCCGCACTGGGGAAGTTGCCCTGGAACATGCGGGAGGACGTTTCAGTTTCTAAAGCACGTCCGAAAGCAACCGCCAGTTTCGAGGCCCCTGAGCAACGGACACTTGGACGTTAGAACGTGGTAGGAGGGCGCCTTTTGAAAATTCAAATTCAGGGGCCGGCCCGGTGGCACAAGTGGTTAAGTGCACACGTTCCGCTGTGGCGGCCCGGGGTTCGCCGGTTCGGATCCCGGGCGTGCACCGACGCACCGCTTGTTAAGCCATGCTGTGGCGGCGTCCCATATAAAGTGGAGGAAGATGGGCATGGATGTTAGCCCAGGGCCAGTCTTCCTCAGCAAAAAAAGAGGAGGATTGGCATTGGATGTTAGCTCAGGGCTGGTCCTCCTCACAAAAAAAAAAAAAAAAAAGAAAATTCAAATTCAAACGCTGTAGGGCTCCTCGTTATCATCCTGGTCCTCCGCCCCGGGGGTTTTAAAACCTCCATCCACTTTCATCAGACGGTTCCCGCACAGAGCTGCCATACGACTCCCGGGAGCCACTGGCTCATCGTCACCGCGCCCCTGTAGGCCGTTAAGTAATCCGTTAAAAACTTGCCTGTGAGTTCGCCGTGGGGTCATTTTCGTGATGGTTCTACGTGAGTACGTAGCCCAGGTGGGGTCAGCACCACAGGAGAGGGGCCAGCGGACAGTTTCCAAGCGAGCATGCTCCGCGGCATCTGGAGAGGCCTGGGTCCGCCCCGGGCACTGCCGGCCACCTGGGCGCCGCCTTCCGGGAGACGTCCTGCGACGCCGAGCCGCCCTCCAGCACAGGCCTCAGGCAAGCTGGGTGAGCCGCCGCGTCTCGGCGGTTCCGGCGCCACGAGACGGCGCCCGCACGGCCCCGCCTGGCGGCCCGGGGGCCTGTGGACAGCAAGTCTCCGTGCTTGGGCGGCATCGGGCGCCCCTGGATGGGCCCTGGAGCGGAGCTTGAGCGTGGGAAGCCGGTAGCAACTGTTGCAAACGGTCGAAGGGCTTCTCGTCCTGCTTGGCTGGTGACAGATCCTAGTCGGACCTGGGCTCGGGCCGCTTTCTGAATCTCCGGATGGTCACCTTGCCATCTCCGCGTAGTAGTCCCCTGTCAGCCACGAGCCCCCCTCCCCCCCCCCGGGCTCCGAGGGATCCATGCTTGGTTTTGCACTGTCTCTTCCAGCATGGTTTCTCGCTGTCGTCGGTGAATTTTTGCAGCAGAGAGGCAGCCTGGCAATCCTCTTCTTCGTCTGAACACAGCACATCCGTCTTCTGGCTTTCTTTAATTTTTTGCCGTTTGGCAGACGGCCTTGGGGCTGGCTTGCAGCTTGGCTGAGGCTGCTTTTTGGCGCTTGCATCAGTGGATGAAAGGCCCTTCGCGGGCGGAGAGCCAGAGAACACAGGCAAGCCTCTGGAATATAGTATTCTTAGTGTTTTTTGAATGAATGATTGAAAGAGCCTATAACTTGATTAACATGCTTCTCTTTAATCCAAAAAATTCTAATAAGCTTTCTGTGAGCCCTCAAGTTTGTCTACTGTCTCCCTGTCTTTTCTCTGTTACCTGCCTCTGACAATTTCACATTCATTCAGTGTCACACTCAAATTCATTCACACTCAAATATGTAAGTGCATGAAATTCCAGAATTTCATTATTATATTTGTTATTTAAATTCAAGTCAGGGGCCGGCCCCTGGCTTAGTGGTTAAGTGCTCGCACTCCGCTACTGGTGGCCCTTGTTCGGATCCGGGCGCGAACCAACGCACCGCTTCTCCGGCCATGCTGAGGTGGTGTCCCACATACAGCAACTAAAAGGATGTGCAACTATGACATACAACTATCTACTGGGGCTTTGGGGAGAAAAAGGGGAAAAAAAAAGCTGGAGGATTGGCAGTAAATGTTAGCTCAGGGCCAGTCTTCCTCAGCAAAAAGAGAAGGATCAGCATGGATGTTAGCTCAGGGCTGATCTTCCTCACACACAAAAAAAGAAAGTTCTTAAAAAAAAAATAAATAAATAAATTCAAGTCATAGAAAGATACAGTAGTGATTTTATTGTGGATTTTTAGTAATTGCTATGAAAAACCTAGATCTCAAACTACTACTGCCTGTGTACAGCTGGTAGGGAACCACTGTTTTCAATGATTGAGAAAACATCTGGTCATGCTTCCCTTGCATTCCTCTAGGTTTGGTTTCTCCATTTAATGTCCCTCAAGACACTAATTCTCTGATCATAAAAGTAAAATTCACTTTAATTTCTTGTTTAGTATCTTTCTTCCTCATTAAACTATTAGCTTATGAGAGCTTTGTCTTGATCACCACCCCACTTGGCCTTTCCATCCCCAGTGCTGTTAGAGCGCCTAGAAAGTAGGTGGCCATAGTCTTTGTGAATGAGCGTACAACCATAGCACATTTTTAGTATTACTTTATGCAAAGGCTTGTGATTGCTGACATTTGTATTGCTATCAAGTTGGGTAGGGAAATTACAACGTTAAAAATAATTCTTACGTCTGTATAGAGTCTTCATAAAGACTTTCTGCATGTGTAAATTTTAATAACTTTGGTTATAGGTGTAATAGACAATTTATAAAGGCTTTTAAGGATTAATTATTTGTCTTACATTTAAGCATTTTTCATATATCCTTCATCGAACAGTCTTTAGGTTAAACTTCCAACTCCTTGAAAATAAATTGCTTTGATGCTTCTAGCTCTAAATTCCATTAAAAAATGAGGCTTTAGCAAGTACATGTTTAATTTGTCCTAATATTAAAAGTTTAAAGTAGCAGGACTTTATAAAATCCCTTTAAATGAATCTTACTAGTAAAAGCTACACTCTTAAATAAGGGTATGTTTACATGTGCATAGTTAATTCAGGTCAGTAACTTTGTTTATAGTTTAACCACTCCAAGGGATCCTTGGTGGGAAGGTAACCTCCATTTTTCTTGTATAAGTTTTCAGGCCACATAGTTGCCTTGGTAACATCATAGTTGCACATCCTGATACCAGCTGATTTACATTTCTATATAGCCATTCATTCTTTCTTCTATCCTGTTAAACAAAAATAAGAGCCTCAGAAAATTGTCTTCTTAAAACAGGAAAACAAAAACTATCAGATTCCCACATCAAATGGAATACTCAGGCTGCTTCTAATTAGCCAGACTGCCTCATAGATGAGATATGTCAATCTACTTAGTTTATTTTATAATATACTTTAGGAAATAATATGGGCTATGATTTGGGATGAAAGATGTTGATTAAAAGTAGGTAAATACAGTGTGGTGAAATTTCTACCTGTGTGTACATAAATAGTCATGTAACAGTTTACCAAAAAAAAAGCCACACTTTGCTTTTAATCCCACCTTTGGAGGAAAATTTGCATTTCTAATCCCACTTGTTAAATAAATTTCTCATATATGCCTCATTACAGCCTAATGTAAAACTGTACATGTGAAAATATAGTAAGTTCATGAATTAATTTACTTGCAAAAATGGAGAGAGAGAGGATACACATAACCAAAATAGCACATAAATTGGGAGGTGGTAAATGTAGTTGGAATATTTTGCATCTATACATTGTTTGAGAAGTGGCAAAAGTATTAAATTATGTTACACTTTAAGATGTCAAGAATGCATTTGGTGATATCTAGGGTAAACACTATATTACAGTAAAATAATGTATAACATACAAACAGAAGAAAAAATTGAGATTATAGTTACTTAATCCAAGGAGTGGCAAGAAAGAGAAAAAGGGACATGGGACTGATGGGTCAAATAGAAAACAAATAGTAAAATGGTAGATTTAAACTCAAATATGTTAAAAAAATTTATATTAAATGTGTATATACTAAAAACTCCAATTAAAAGACAGAGTTTCAGACTGGGTTAAAGAAAACCCAACTATATGCTATTTTAAAAAGACTCTTTAAATATAAGTATGCAGAAAGGTAGAAGGTAAATAGATGTAAAAAAATATAAGCAAACACTAACTAAAAGAAAAACTCATTTTAAGGCAGGTAGCATAACTATAGATAAAGAAAGACTTTTCATAATGAAAAAAGTGTCAATCCATCAGAAAGATATAGTGATCTTTAATTTATGTGTACCTAATAACATAGTGTCAAACATATAAAGCAAAAGTTGACAGATCTAACAGGAGAATAGACAAGTCTTCCACGTAGTGGGAAAATGTACCTTTCTCAGTAATTGAACAGACAGAATCAGTAAGGATGTAGAAGATTTGAACAACAGAATTAATAAACTTGATGTGATTGACATATTTGGAACATGACACCCAATTGTGGCAGAAAATATCTTCTTTTCAAGTACACATGGAATATTTACCCGTATTTTTCACAAACTGGGCCATAAAGTCTTATTTCAGTAAATTTTCATCTCATTTAATACCCAGGCCACATCCTAATTTCCTCAGTTGTCCCCAAAATGTCCTTTACACCTGATAGTCCAAAGCAGTATCCTCTCAAGGACCAACATTTCATGTGGTTACTATTTCACTTAAGTCTCTTTTAAATTAGCACAGCTCTTTCTCCCCACCCTTTTTTCATGACAGTGATTTGTTGAAAGTACTATCATGTTGTCCTGCAGAATGTCCCATCTTCTGGATTTGTCTGATTGTTTTTTATTTTGTAAATAAAAATATATCCCTTATGTTTTGTTTTTTTTTGTGAGGGAGATCAGCCCTGAGCTAACATCCATGCCAGTCCTCTTCTTTTTGCTGAGGAAGACTGGCCCTGAGCTAACATCTGTGCCCATCTTCCTCCACTTTATATGGGACGCCACCACAGCATGGCCTGACAAGCTGTGCATCGGTGCACGCCCGGGATCCGAACCCCGGGCCGCCAACAGCAGAGCACCCACTTAACTGCTACGCCATGGGGCCGGCCCAAAATATATCCCTTATATATTTTTTGCAAACTGAAAGTGATATCTAAAAGTTTGATGGTTTGAAGTTGAAGTTTTTTTGTGTGTGAGGAAGATCAGCCCTGAGCTAATATCCATGCCAATCCTCCTCTTTTTGCTGAGGAAGACGGGCCCTGAACTAACATCTATTGCCAATCCTCCTCCTTTTTTTCCCTTTTTCTCCCCAAAGCCCCAGTAGATAGTTGTATGTCATAGTTGCACATCCTAGTTGCTGTATGTGGGACACCGCCTCAGCGTGGCTGGACAAGAAGTGCGTTGGTGCGCGCCCAGGATCTGAACCCGGGCTGCCAGTAGCGGAGCGAGCACACTTAACCACTAAACCACGGGGCCGGCCCTGAAGTTTTTTTTGCTAAAATATATTCGAGGTAATGTTGCATCAAAGCAGAAGACACATGTCTTGTTGATCCACCGTTAGTAGGTCCAACACTGACCACTGGTTGAAGGAGGTGGTAAGCTGATAACCTCCAGTTTAAGTTATGTTTTGACTCTTAACACTGGAATGGAATCTGTGCAGTGTTACTTTGGCACTGTAGAAATGTACAAATCCCTATCAACCATTCACTTAATGGTTTTAACATCAATTAATAATTCTTGCCTAAAGCAATTATTTCCATAGGATTTGTGAAACTATGTTTTTCTAATTCAATACTTCAAAGTATTAAATTTGTAGATAATCAAATATAGCAATGTTTTCCTTTGTGGATTCTTAGAATGCTTAGAACAGCTTTTCCCAGCTTAAAATCTGAAAAAAATTCACTCTTATTTTCTAGTTCTTTTTTCTGTTTTCTTCTTTCACAGTTTAATCTTTAATCCTTTGGTATTTATTTTAGTATATAGTATAATGTAGGTACTAACTTTAATTTTTTTCTCCAAATACCCAACTTTCCAAAACTATTTATTGAATAAGAGATTTTCTTTTTTTGTGTCTGTGTTTTTTTTTTTTTTGTGTGTGAGGAAGATGAGCCCTGAGCTAACATCTGTCAATCCTCCTCTTTTTGCTGAGGAAGACTTGCCCTGGGCTAACATCTGGCCGATCTTCCTCCACTCTATGTGGGACGCCACCACAGCATGGTCTGACGAGCGGTGCGTCGGTGCTCATGCCCGGATCCGAACCTGGGCCGCCAGCAGTGGAGCACGTGGACTTAACCGCTACACCATGGGACCGGCCCTGAATGAGAGATTTTCTTATTGGCTCAAAATTCATTTTACTTTATCCTTGTATATACTTGGATCCATTCCTAGGCTATTTCTTCTCTATTGATACATAAGTATAATTCCCTACACCTGTGTCATTCTTTGATTTTTTTTTTTGTTTGTTTGTTTCTTTTAGGATTTTTATACCATGATAGTATAAATTTCCTTTGGAAAAATGTTTAGAGTATATTTTGCTAATGAAGGGGAAACAATGCAGAAAATATACATATTTACATTTACATTTGTAATACATAAAGGTTGTTTTTAAATCAGATTCATTCTTTGCAGTATATTGCCAGGCAGCATTGAATAAATGGTTAAGAATGGGTTCTATACTTAAACAGATCTGGTATAACTTCTGGCTCTGATACTCCCAAATAAGATAACTATTCTTTCTTCAGTTTCCTCCTTTGTAAAATCAGAATTAAGATAGCACCAACCTCAAAGCATTGTTTTAAATATTAAGTGAGATATTATATTGTAAAGTGTCTAGCAAGTTGCCTGTCTGACTAGGTGCTTAGTAAGTTATAGCTTTTAAAATAGTGGCTAAGAATACCAGTTTTGATGCAGGTTCCAACTGATTACTGTATGATCTTAGGCTAGTCACTTAGCCCTTTTGTACCTCAGTTTCCTGAAATTCACTATTTCTGAGATGAACATTTATCCTCTTCCCCCTTTTAATGTTTCTGAAATTGGGACGCAGCATACAGTCAATGGTGTTTTACAGTCGCTGTAGACCAGGCAGTAGTCCTGACATATTATCATTGTCTGGGCCCCAATGAATGTTAAAACTTGTAGAATGGGTGCCTGTTGGTAGGGATTTTTTTCCTGGAGATTGAAGTGAAACATTCTTTTGACCCCTAGGAACCAGGTGGTTGTAGAGTGCGTGTGGAGAGGTAGATTCTGGTAGATTACAAAAATGAGCACAATCCTTCACTCTTCCCTGTATCCCTGCCCTTTGCAATATGATTTTGCAGCTCCTCCATCATTAAATGGTTTTTTCCCGTCTCTCCTTGAATCTTGACTGGCTTTGTGATACGCTTAGGCCAGTAGAATGCGGTGGCGGTGGTAGTGTGCCAAGTCTGAGTATTCAAGGAGCTTCTGCTCTTTCTTTTGGAGCCATGTCCAGCTCTCAACTAGATCCGGTCGGCATGCTGGAAAATGAGAGACCATGTGGGCCAGAGAGACAAGCCATCCCAAGTGAGGCCCTACTAGACCAGCCAGCCTCCAGCTGGCCTGACAAGTGACTGCAGATGCATGAATGGGCCCAGCTGAGAGCAGAAGAGGCAACCAGCTCAGCCCAGCCCAAGTTGCCTAACTGCAGAATTGTGATCTAAATAAATGGTTACTGTTGTAAGCCACTAAGTTATGTGGTGGTTTATTATTCTGCAAAAGCTAGCTAATATAGACATATTTAGCAAAATTCCCAAAGTGGGAGTTAAAAGTAGGCTCTCTCTACATAGTTGTAAAGCTGGGTTAAGAATCCAGCATTTTCAATTATTTTGTAAATTCTTTTAGTTCTTTTGTGGGTTCTTTTAAGAAAATCTGTCTCAGCAATGCTCTTGATTGTACCAAGGTTGAAATTATGTAAGAAAAAAACCAGACATCAATGACAAGCATATGAAAAGATGCTCAACATCACTAATCATCAGGGAAATTCAAATAAAAAGCACCAAGAGATATCATCTCACACCTCTTAGGATGGCTGCTATCAAAAAACGGAAAATAACAAGTGTTGGCAAGGATATGGAAAAATTGGAACCCTTATGCACTGTTGGTGGGATTGTAAAACAGTGTAGCCATTATAGAAAACAGTATGGAGGTTCCTCAAAAAATTTAAAGTAGAACCACCATATGATCCAGCAATCCCACTTCTGGTTATATATCCAAAAGAACTGAAGACAAGATCTTGAAGAGATATTTTTGTACACCCATGTTCATTGTAGCATTATTGACAATAGCCAAGATGTGAAAGCAATCTAAATGTCCATTGATGGATGAATGGATAAAGAAAAAAAAGAAATACACACACACGGACACATATACACACAATGGAATGCTATTCAGCCACAAAAAAGAAGGATATCCTGTCATATGCTACAATATGGATGAACCTTCAGGACATTATGCTAAGTGAAATAAGCCAATCACAAAAAGGTAATATTTATGCATGATTCCATTCATACAAGGTATCTAAAGTAGTCAAACTCTTAAAGATAGAAAGTAGAATAATGGTTTCCAGGAGCTAGGGGGAGGGGAAATGGGGAACTGTTCAATGGGGGTAGAGTTTCAGTAATGGAAGATGAAAAAATTCTAGAGATCTGTTGTACAACAATGTGCACTTAGTTAACAATACTGTACTGTACACTTAAAACTTGTCAAGAAGGTAAGTTTATGTTATGTGGTTTTTACCACAATAAAAAAACACAGAAATCAGTTACTCAAAAAGTAATTCAAGAGGCCGGGCCCTGTGGTGAAGCGGTTAAGTGAGTGCGCTCTGCTGCTGGCGGCCCCGGTTGGGATCCCAGGTGTGCACCAATGCACCGCTTGTCAGGCCATGCTGTGGCAGCATCCCATAGAAAGGAGAGGAAGATGGGCACAGACGTTAGCTCAGGGCCAGTCTTGCTCAGCAAAAAGAGGAGGATTGGAATGGATGTTAGCTCAGGGCTGATCTTCCTCACAAAAAACAAACAAAACAAAAAAAGTAATTCAAAATTCCTTAATTGCCTCATGAATTGTTTTATGATGATCTCTTTGAATCAGGATCTAACAAATTTGATTGACATGCAAAAAAATAAATAAATAAAAACAACTTTGGGGGCCAGCCCAGTGGCGCAAGCTGTTAAGTGTGCGTGCTCCGCTGCAGCAGCCCAGGGTTTGCCCGTTCAGATTCCCAGTGTGCACTGACACACTGCTTGTCAAGCCATGCTGTGGTGGCCTCCCATATAAAGTAGAGGAAGATGGGCATGGATGTTAGCCCAGGGCCAGTCTTCCTCAGCAAAAAAAAAAAAAAAAAAGAGGAGGATTGGCAGATGTTAGCTCAGGGCTGATCTTCCTCACACACACACACACAAAAACTTAGATGAGTAAGACTCTGAATGTGAGGAATTTTAGTTATACCTTATCCAATTTGTTTCACTTATATTTTCCTTTTTATGAATATACAACAGTGATATAGGATTAAAAATGTATGCTAAGAAAGGACTAAAAGAGTTCTTATAATAATTTATATGTATAAAATATAAATTCTAAGGGCTAAGAAAACTGTATCATTTTATTGGGAACATTTTCTTTGCTATCAGTGTGTAAAATAAAAGTGCATCTTATAATCAGTGGAATCTTAGAGTTGTTGAGAGGACACTGCATTGCTATAAAGAGACGAAATATTGTACTATTTTCAATCTGATCTTTTTCCCAAGAGAAAAACGTACATTTTAAATAACAATAAATCCACCCCCGCCACCGAAAAAGATAAAATTGTGTGTTTGTGTGTGCTTTGAGTTTTCTCTGCAGACATTAATGATTAAGCCTAACCATAACCAAATCTTAAGGTTTTATAATGCAAGATTTTCTATAAAATCAAAGCATTTACTGGCAAAGTGGGAGTGTTTTGTCTCTTCGTCTCTGATCCTTATTCCTCTCGCTTCTTCTTGTGTGTTGCCTACTACCTTCAGTACAGTGCAGAATAGTTGGGGTGTCAGTTGTCATCCCTGTCTCCTTCTGTTTTAATGGAAATGATTCAAAGGTTTTACCATTATGGTCGATGTTCACTAAATGATTTTTGGTATATACCCATCATCGGGTGGATAGGCTGGGATGCTTTAATCTCTCTGTCATTTTTTTTAACAGTGGGAACATTGAAACAATGGCTCCCTAAAGAAGATGAAGGGAAGGTGGAAATGGCCTCTGGCGCTGAGGTAGATGAGGAACAACTAGACCCAAGATCTGATGATGATGATACGTAAGTAGGTCATATCCAGATGCCTAAATGAAGCACTGGTGGAAAGTTCAAATGCTGTTCTTGAGACATAGAAGAGATCCTCCGAGACCTAGCTAAGGAGACCACGTTTTACTATATATGTGGGCTTGGTTCTGGGCTCTCCATTCTTTTCCAAAGGCACTGTTTTCTATCTCTGCATCAGTGATGCTCTGTCTTAATTACTGTGACTTTATCATACCTTTTGATATCTGGTAGGGCCAGTCACCAGACCTTGTTCTAGTCTCCACACCTTTTTCTTCAGAATTATCTTAGCTGTTGTTGCCCTTTACTCAACATAGACATCTTTGCATTCTCTTGTAAAGTGTCGTGAGAAACTTTGTTGGGATTTTGATGAGAATGACATAACATTCGTTGATTAATTTATGAGAATTGACATCTTTGTGATTATAAATCTAAATGTCCATGAGTATAGTATAGTTCTCCATCTATTTATGTTTTTTTAAATATTCTTCAGTATTTTTGTAGTTTTCTTCGTGGTATAGGTCCCACTTAATTTTTGTTGTTGTTTTAAATTTTATTTATTTATTTGTGAGGAAGATCAGCCCTGAGCTAACATCCATGCCAACCCTCCTCTTTTTGCTGAGGAACACTAGCTCAGAGCTAAAATCTATTGCCAATCCTCCTCCTTTTTTTCCCCCAAAGCCCCAGTAGATAGTTGTATGTCATAGTTGCACATCCTTCTAGTTGCTGTTTGTGGGACGCGGCCTCAGCATGGCAGGAGAAGCTGTGCGTCGGTGCGCGCCCGGATCCAAACCCGGGCCACCAGTAGCAGAGCTCGTGCACTTAACCGCTAAGGCACGGGGCGGCCCCTGTTGTTATTGTTGTTGCCATTATTAATGGGATCATTTTTCTCCTACTGTGTTTTCAACTTGACTACTATTAGTGTAGAACACTATTGACATTGTATCCTGTAACCTTACCGAACTGTCTTATTAGTTATAAAATTTGAAGTCCTTTGAATTTTTAAAATTTTATTATAATTTACTTTTAAAATAGGTAATATATTCACATGGTTCTAAATTCAAAAGGTATACTCTTGGGGCCGGCCCCCTGGCATAGTGGTTAAGTTCGGTGCGCTCCACTTCAGCAGCCAGGGTTTGCAGGTTCAGATCTCAGGTGCAGACTTATGCCACTCATCAGCCATGCTGTGGCGGCAACCTACATATAAAGTGGAGGAAGATTGGCATAGATGTTAGCTCAGGGCTAATCTTCCTCACGCAAAAAACGAGGGTGATTGGCAACAGATGTTAGCTCAAGACTAATCTTCCTCAGCAAAAAAAAAAAAAGGTATACTCTTTTCATAGTCTTCCCGCTATCTCTTTACCTCAGCCACACAATTCTCCTCCCCAGAGTCAACCAATCTAATCTGCTTCTGTGTGTACTTCTCCTGAGGAATTCCTTTAAAATTTAAGCAAATATGTATATCTTGTGTATGTGTGTATTCTTTTTTTTTAATAGAAACAGTTTCATAATGTACATACTATCCTGCAACTTCCTTTTATCACTTAACAGTGTATCTTTTTTTTTTTTTTTTTTTAAAGATTTTATTTATTTATTTTTCCCCCAAAGCCCCAGTACATAGTTGTCTGTCATAGCTGCACATCCTTCTAGTTGCTGTATGTGGGACGCGGCCTCAGCATGGCTGGAGGAGTGGTGCCTCGGTGCGCACCCGGGATCCGAACCCGGGCCGCCGGCAGCGGAGCGCACGCACTTAACCGCTAAGCCACGGGGCCGGCCCTACAGTGTATCTTGAATACATATCATAATATGCAAATAGTTGTGTGTGTGTGTGTGTGTGTGTGTGTGTATATATATATAGTTTAAGTTCCCAGAGCAGCAAATATATATATATATATACACATATATATAGTTTAAGTTCCCAGAGCAGCAAAGTATTGGGTCAAAGCATATATATATCTGTAATTGGATATTGTCAAATTGTCCTTCACGAAGTTTACACCTATGAGCACTTTCACGGACAATGTATGGAAGTGCCTATTTCCCTGCACATTTCCTTGCTCCAAACTTAACGGATCATTGCATGAGTGATAGGTTAAAAAATGACATTTCAGGTTAGATTTAATTAGCATTTCTTTTATGAGTGAGGTTGTCTCTCCATATGCTTAAGAGCCATCTTTATTTCCTCCTTTGGGAACAGTTTATTCATAGCCTTAGCCATTTAAAAAATTTAGGCTATTAACATTGTATTGATTTGGGGAACTTTTTGTATTTTAGGGAAATTAGTCTTTTATCAGTAATATGATTCAAGAATGTTTTCCCCAGTTTTTTGTTTGCCTTTTAATTATATTTATAGTGGCTTGTGCCATGTAGAAATTTCTTATTTTTATATCTATTTAGATTTATCAATTATTTCATAAAAAACGATAGGATTTTTTTAGTACTTTTATGATTGAATTTTCTATTTAGTTAAATATTCTATTCATCTTGAATTTTACTCATATTACACTGCAAAGTGTGGCTCCAACTTTTTTTTTTTCAAATAACTTCTTACTTATTCCAACACCATTTACTGAAAATCTTTATTTTTCCTACCAGTTTGAAATGCCACTTTTATAATATACTACATTTTTATATGTATTTGCATTAAATTCCTATTCTTTCTAGTCTAATTATTGTATTATTAACATATTTTTTATAATATAGATTATTTTGGGGAGTTGGTTCACCTAAATACTTTCCTTTTTCAGGATTTTTCTGTCTAGTCTTGTTTATTTTTCCATATGAACATTAGAATCAACCTGTCTAGCAAATAAAGGAGGGAGGGAAGGAAGGGAGGAGAGGAGGAAGGAAAGAGAGAATTTTCTCAGCCTGCTTCCTGCTAATAGAATTTTGGAGTCCAACAGTCTCTTCATTTAGTACTGTCTCTGTCCCTTTCAGTCCAACCTGGCTATGTTTCTGCAAATATAATTCGTTCAAAAATCTTGTAAGTATCTGCGAATCTTACTGGGATTCACTTCATTAGACAAAAGCCAGACCCACAAATCTTTGTGAGACAAGTGCTGCTCTGTCTTGAGCTTTTGCTTAGACTACTGACGGACAACACCCTTAAGTTTCCTGGAGACCCACCCGACCTTTTGAGAATAATTCTGAGATTTATCCACGTTGTCACATGTATCGATAGTTCACTCCCTTTTACTGCTAAGTAGTATTCCATTGTATGGATATACCACATTTATTTATACCTTCACCTGTTGATGGACATTTGGGTTGTTTCTAGTTTTTGGCTATTATAAATTAAGCTAAATAAATATTTATGTACGTGTCTTTGTGTGGACATAAACCTCATTTCTCATGAGTAAATATCTAGGAGTAGAATGACTAAGTTGTATGGTAGGTGAATGTTTAACTTTTTAAGAAATTGCCAAGCAGTTTTCCAAAGTGGTTGTGCCATTTTACATTCCCGTGAAGAGTGTATGAGCATTCTATTTGGTCTACATCTTCACCAACACTTGGTATGGTCAGTTTTTAAAATTTTAACCAATCTGAGTGTGTAGTAGTTTTTGAGTTATAGTCATTATTTATATATCCTTGCTACCAGTCCTTTGTTAGATATATATTTTGCCAAAATTTTATCACCATCTTGGCTTTCATATTCATTTTCATGATGGTATGATTCAAGTTTGAAGTTTATGACTAATGTACTTTTGTGTAACTTTTTTAAAAATCAAAATTTCTAATTTATTTGCATTTTGGATAGAGACTGTCATCTGAATTTTAGTGATTTAAAAAAATTTATTGGGATTCCCACTGCTATTTAGTACAGTATCAATTTTATGACTGTTACATATGTCCTTGAAAAATTCATATTCTTACTATTTTAGGGTTGTATATGTTCGATATAATTATCTATTACATCAAGCTTAAAATATTTTTTGTTAAAGTATTGTATAGCCTTTGTTCGTTTGTTTGTTTTGCTTTCTCATTTCCTGATAGAGGTACATTAAAATCTTCAACTATGTTTGTGGTTTTGATGATTTCTCCTCATAATTTTATCTATCTCCTTTTCAATATACTTTAAATACATAGAAGCCATATTCTAATTTATGATTGTTATATCAGTTTGGTAGAGTGTCCCTTTTTTTTACATTATGTATTGTCACCTTTTGTCACTATTAATGCTGTTTGCCTTAAATACTATTTTGTCTGGTGCTGGTATTCCTCTTCCAACTTTTAAAATTTTTTATTTTATTTTTTAGTATTTTTATGATGTCTATTTTTCTATTCTTTTATTTTCATGATTTCCATGTGGTTTCTTTATGATGTGCTTCTTATAAAGTTCATGTAGCTGGTTGATATGCTCCTTGTCATGTGATAACCTGTCTTTTAATTAGTTTAATCTAATAAAATTCAATATAATTGTTGACATATTTGGGCTTTACTCTGTTTCAAGCTTGATTTTGTGTTTTCTGTTTACCATTATTTCTCATTTCCTTTTCCCTCTTTCTTTTCTGGCCTTTTGTTAGATGGACAGACTTTTCTATATTACTTTTTTTTCTCTATATTAGTTTTGAAGATAGAGATTATATTTCTGTTTTTTTTAATAGTTCACTTTTATGCATTACCTACAAATTGATCTAACAAATTCAAAAGTTGCTCAGTATTCCCTTTTTCCTCCCAAATATGATAAGCATAATTTAAATAACCACTAAACCGTTCCATCCTGATATTGTTATATAGAGTTATAATTTTACTTTAAAAAACTTTTTTTATTGTGGAAAACTTCAAATATAGTAAAAGTAGAGAGAATAGCAAAATGAACCTTCATGTATCCATCATCTAGCTTTAACAATGATCAACATTGTTCTTTACTCCACCCACATCCCCTACACATTTTTTTTGGTAAGTTCAGAACATTGTCTCAGACATCAAATCCTTCCATCCAATTTTACCTTTTTTAAAATGAATATTTGTTGTTCTTAAACTTAATTCAATTTGCCAGTGTAGTTTATCGTTTTCTGAACTGGCCATGGTTTTTTCTAGCCCTTGCTTTCCCTCTGGTTTCAGTTTTCTTCTTGTTGATGTATATCCTTTAATAGTTCTTTAAGATAGGTCAGTGGGGGGCCGGCATGGTGGCAAAGCCATTAGTGTGTGCGCTCCGCTGCGGCAGCCCAGGGTTCAGATCCCAGGCACGCACCAACATACTGCTTGTCAAGCCATGATGTGGCGGTGTCCCATATAAAGTAGAGGAAGATGGGCACGGATGTTAGCTCAGGGCCAGTCTTCCTGAGCAAAAAGAGGAGGATTGGCAACAGATGTTAGCTCAGAGCTGATCTTCTTCCCCCCCCACCCCCCCCAAAAAAAAGGTCAGTGGGTGACAAACTTTTATTGTTTGCATATCCAAAATTGTTTTTATTTTACCATCAATCTTTAGTAGTCATTTATCTGGGCATACAATTTTATGTTGATTATCATTTTTCTCCTGGTCTCTATTATTGTTGATGAGAAATCTGCTATCAGCTAATTGTTTTTCTTGTATGGATATGCTAACTTTCTCCATAGTACTTTCATAATTTTCTTTTTATCTTTATGTTCTTATGTTTCACTGTGGTATGTCTAGGATTTGTCTTTTATCTGCTTGGTTCACTTTCTTCTGAGAACCCGTGACTTTCTTTAGTTCTGGAGAATTTTTACATATTATTTCTCCAAATATTCCTCTTCTTATTCCCTCCATTTTGATCTTCCAATTAGATGTATTTTGGAGCTTCTCAATCTGTCCCCAATAACTCCTAATGTTTTTTTTTTTTTTTTTTTTTTGCTGAGGAAGAGTCGCCCTGAGCTAACATGTGCTCCCAATCTTCCTCTTTTTGCTTGAGGAAGATGTGCCCTGAGCTACCATTTATGCCAGTCTTCCTCTATTTTGTATGTGGGTTGCCGCCACGGCATGGCCGCCACCGAATGGTATAGGTCCATGCCCGGGAACCAACCTGGGTGACTGAAGTGGAGCATGCCAAACTTAACCACTAGGTCATGGGGCTGGCCCCCTGATGTATTTTTATTCTGCTCTTTGTTTCATTCTAGGTGAATTCTTGAATTCTGTTTTTCAAACCTATCTGGGTATGATCTATTAGGTTTTTAATTTAAATGATTACATTTTTAATGTCTAAGATTTATAATTGTTTTTTCTCATATTTATATATTCCTGTTTCATTATTGCATAATTATTTCTCATAATTTAAAAACATTTTAAAATGGATCCTGTGGGTTGAGCATACTTACTTTGAGAGCTTTATCAAGATTTTCCTCCCTTGCTGCAATCTATTGAAAGTCAGCCCTTGGGGCCAGCCTGGTGGCACAGCGGTTAGGTGGGTGCACTCTGCTGTGGCAGCTGGGGGTTCGCAGTTTCGGATCCCGGGCATGCACTGATGCATTGCTTGTCAAGCCATGCTGTGGTGGCATCCCATATAAAGTAGAGGAAGATGGGCATGGATGTTAGCGCAAGGCCAATCTTCCTCAGCAAACAAAAAAAAAAAAAAGAGGAGGATTGGCATCGGATGTTAGCTCAGGGCTAATCTTCCTCACACACACACACAAAAAGTCAGCCCTTGACACAAGAGTTTGTAAGTAAATAAATAAATAAAAATGAAAAAAAATCCTCCATAGAAGTAATTTCATCTGGAGTTAGTTGATGGTCCAACTTTTTTATTGTTCTTGCCCATCTTTCTTACCATTAGATTTATTCACATTATGGAATTTTAGTTTGTGGGCTCATTTTGTTTTGGAGGGTTTTTTTTTTTTTTTAATGTTTTTCCTTCCCTTCCTGTCTCTGTGAACCTCCTACATATCTAATAGATTTTTGTTTTCTGCAGTGGGTTCCCCTCCATTCTTGCTAGCTGGAATCCTTGAAGAGCTACATACACCTCAGTACAAGAGTGGTCTTGAAAGAATTCCAGTAATGTGGCTTGTCTGTCTTTGCCCAACCCTAGGAGAAAAATTTTTCCTGAGAAATTTATAACCATGGATTTGCCTTCACTTGGGTTTGGAATTTTAATTTACAATACTTGGGTGATCCAGAAACATGTATGCTGAGAAATTAACATTAAAACTAATAGTAAGGGAGCATGATACACTGGGAGCTCTAGAAGAAGTAAATATAACACTCTGGAGAGACATAATTTCAACCCAGGCTACATCGAGTTTTCTCACTAAAGTACCACTGAAGAATAGCTCACCATTAAAATTTTTTTTTTTTTTTTTTTTTTAAGATTTTTATTTATTTTATTTTTTCCCCCCAAAGCCCCAGTAGATAGTTGTATGTCATAGCTCCACATCCTTCTAGTTGCTGTATGTGGGACTTGGCCTCAGGATGGACGGAGAAGTGGTGCCTCGATGCGCACCCGGGATCCGAACCCGGGCCACCAGCATTGCAGCGCGCGCACTTAACCACCAAGCCACAGGGCCAGCCCTCACCATTAAAATTTAAAAAACAGAATCCATTATGAGAGATAGCGAACACAGCAAATAGCTGAATTAGACCATAAAGAACTTCAGGCAATATAATTATCTTATGAATATTTAATATTTGTAAAATAATTAATATTGCATATTTAAAATTATTTTATTAAAATAAGGACTCAAACATGAGAAAAAAGCAGATCCATCAAAAAAGAGCAGGAAGATTTGATAATTAACCAAAGAGAACTTCTGGAAGTAAAAAAATCTGCTAATAGAAGTTAAAATTTGACTGACAGTTTAAAAAACAGAATAGGTACAGTTAATAAAGAAATTAGTAACCAGAAGATAGATCTGAGAAAAAAAATGATGGAAAATGTGAAAGAGGAATTAAGAGGCATGAAGGTTCAATATACATCTAAAAGGAGTTCCAGAAGAAGAGACTAGAGGAAAAGCAATATTCAAAGCCATTATAGCTGTGAACTTTTTATGATTATTGAAAGCCATGAATCAAATCTGGGAAACAGAATAATAATCAAGCAGGAAAATGAAAGGAAATTCACACATAGACATATTGCTTAAGCTGTAGAGGAAGGAAGACAAAGGGAAGATCTTGTGTAAGCACTTACCTCAATGATAGCTTAACAAATGGGAGCTGCAGTTACTGGTCCATCCTAAATTTATGATCTCCAATTTTAGTGGAGCCAGCCCTCGTGGTCTAGAGGTTAAGATTTGGTGCGCTCACAACTGAAGCCTGGATTTGTTTTCCAGTCAGGGAACCACACACCCCGTCTGTCAGTTGTCATAGTGTGGTGGCTGTGTGTTGTTGTGATGCTGGAAGCTATGCCACTGGGACTTCAAATACCAGCAGGGTCACCCATAGTGGACAGTTTTCAGCAGAGCTTCCTGAGACAGACTAGGAAGAAGGGCCTGACCATCCACTTCCAAAAAAAATTGGCCATGAAATCCCTGTGAATAGCAGCAGAGCCTTGTCCAATAAGCCCAGGAAGGTGAGAGGATGGCGCAAGACCGGGCAGGGTTCCGCCCTGCTCTACACAGGGTCACTAGGAGTCGTTGACTCAACGGTACTAACAATAAGATTTTAGTGAGGTTTTCTGTGATGTCTAAGAATCCTATGCCTGATCTGCTTCCTTTCAAAACCCTCAGACCTGGGCACTCACCCCTATCCACCTGGCTCTCATAATGTGACCCAGCTTCCTACTTCACAGAGAAAGTATGTGGTGTGTAGGTGAAATCATCTCGATTGTTACATAACTTCTTTATATTCACATGAATCCTTATCTCCTTTTCTCTCTATATCTTCCTTCTCAGAGGAAAAACTGCCTCCCTTCCTGCTAAAGCCCATCCTTGCAGATGTGCTCTAAATCCTAGCCTTTTCTCTGTGACCTAGCTCCTATCAGTTAATCTGCTTTTCTCCTTTATTTTCAATGTCTCTCTATTATCTACTTTCTCTCAGCGTATAAACATGCCCAAATCTCTCCCATCTTGAAAAATACCAAAAAACCATTGCCCCCAAGTTCTCGAGATAATGCTGTCCTTTCAGAGCTGGGCTCCCCTCAGAGGAGTTTAAGCTCATTGTCACCACTTTCTTACCTCACACTTCTTTCTTGATCTACTGTATGGTGGCTCCTGCCACACAGACTCTGAAATATTCTTGCAAAGGTCATCTATTACCTTGAAATTGCCAAGTCCAATTGTCATTTCTCAGTCCTCATCTTATTTGCCTGCTCCCTCTTTCTGGAAATTCCTTGCTTCCTTGGCTTCCATGGTGAACATTCTTGGCTCTTACCAGTTCTTCCTCAGTCTCTTTCACTTGCCACTTAAATATCAGTGGTTTTTGAGATGGTTTTCTTGGTCTCCTGCCTTCTTCCTTCTAAAAGTATCAGTGTTGCGGTTTTAGACACAAGTTCAATTCCTAGTCCTACTAATTAGTAGCTGTGGGATCTTAGGCGCGTTTCTTTAACCTCTTTGAGCCCAGCCTCTTTATAAACTGATGATGATAGGATCTACCTCAAGTGTTGTTAGTATTAGATGAAATATAGTGTGTGTAAAGTGCTCTAGGGCAGTGACTGGCATACAGTCAGGGCTCAATATATGGTAGCCCATTTTATTATTTTTTCTTTTTTTTCATCTATCTTCTTTGAAACTTAAGAGTAGATGGGTACTAATAAATATAACGAAGGGTTGTTGAACACAAGTCCAACTAAACAGAATACTGATTCTCTCAACATTGGTTATTTATCATCCTTAGAAAAATCAGACTGATATGATAAATAATTTATTACCTGGAAAGTGAAAATGTAACTTTCATATTGCTCAAGTGGGGGTGGGGAATGAGAAGAGAAACTAATCTTCGTTATGTATTCTTCAGTGTTTTGATATCATCAAGTTGATTTTTACTGTTTATTTCAGAACTTTTGAAGAATCTGAAGATGAGTTGAGAAATGAAGTAGTAGAATCCCTAGAAAAACTCGCTATTTCCAAAGAGGAAGAAAAAAGAGAAGAGGCTTCTGGTTCCTCTAAGGACTCTGAAAGTTAGGAGAAAGAGAGGGGATAAGCGCACAGAAATATGCAGATTAAATGAAGGTTTGGAGAACATTTCTACTCCATCTAATGACAAAATTTGTATTGTTGATGAACACCAAGGAACATCAACAACCAGTCAAAATATACAAGTGTGTTTATTGTGTTTTTTCTTAAGCAGTAAGTGAATATCAACTATAGTATCTATTTGGGTACAAGTCATAAATATTTTTATAGTAAGGGTTTTCTAGTGATCCCAAGAACTTATTAATTTTTCTATTGATTTAGACAACAGGACTAACCTTTAATATATTTTTACTTTAAAATTTCCATTAAGAAATCCTTAAAATGATATATATGGTAGGCAGGGTAATGTTGCTCCCACCTCCCCAAGAGGTGAATATACTGTTACATGGCAAAGGGGAATTAAGGTTGCAGATGGAATTAAGGTTGCTAATCAACTGACCTTAAAATAGAGAGGGTATCTTGGTTTATCCAGGCAGGCCCAATGTAATTATAAGAATCTTTACAAGTGGAAGAGGGAGGCAGAAGAATCAGAGATGAGAACTTTTTTTTTTTTGGTAAGGAGATCAGCCCTGTGCTACCATCTGCCAATCTTCCTCTTTTTTTTTTTTTTCCTGAGGAAGACTGGCCCTGGGCTAACATTCGTGCCCATCTTCCTCCACTTTATATGGGATGCCTCCACAGCATGGCTCGACAAGCAGTGCGTTGGTGTGCACCCAGGATCCAAACCGGTGAACCCCGGGCCACCAAAGCGGAGCGCATGCACTTAACCGCTTGTGCCACGGGGCTGCCCTAGAAGAATCAGAGAGATGGCAGTGTGAGGGGGAGGTGGTGTGATGCTTCTGGCTTGGAAGATGGAGGAAGGGGCCAAAAGCCAAGGCATGCAAGCACCCTCCAGAAGCTGGGCAAGTCAAGGAAATGGATGTTTCCCCCAAAGCCTACCGAAGGAACACAGCCCCACCGACAACTTGATTTTAGCCTAATGAAATCCACCTTAGATTTCTGACCTACAGAACTGTAACGTAATAAATGTGTTGTTTTAACTTAGTTTGTGGTAATTTGTTAAGACTGATAGAAAACTTGAAATAAAAAAACGTTAAAAATAATGAAGGCCATTTTACAAAACTGTGATTTTGAAATTTCTTTAGTTATATTGAATACACTTTTTTGAAGATGGGTGGGGAAAGAAGAAAGTTAGCCAAGGAACAGTGGAAGAGGTAGGGTAAATTACAGGGGAATATTATTCTAGTAAGCACTACAATTTTTTGTGGTTTAACAAAAGCAACTTTTTTGTCATACCCAATGACAGATTTAGCACAGACACACTCTCATTTGTTTATTTATTCATATCATAGCCTTGGAGTCTAGGGTACATTTACATAATTAAACACAATTCTGAAAGCACTGATGACCACACTGGCCGCTATCTCATAATTTTGTCTATGACTTCATAAAATACCCTGAGAATTATTAAAATAAAATATATAGGGCCGGCCCCGTGGCTTAGCAGTTAAGTGCGCACGCTCCGCTGCTGGCGGCCCTGGTTCAGATCCCGGGCGTGCACCGATGCACCGCTTCTTTGGCCATGCTGAGGCAGCGTCCCACGTACAGCAACTAGAAGGATGCGCATCTATGACATACAACTACCTACTGGGGCTTTGGGGGGAAAAAAAAAATGTATGAAGCTCTGCAGTTTTTTGTTAGTCTGAAACCTTCATTTAAAAAAAGTCAATTAAACCTGACAACCTATTCTTCTTGGGTACCAGAGGCAAGAAAGTTTTGTCTTTTAAAAAAATTTCTTTCTTCTTCTTCAAAAAAAATTTCTTGGCATGTGGAGCTTGGAAATAGTAGTAGTAGATACTAATTCAGAATTGGGAGACTACATGAGGGGTATAAAAGGCACCACACTGGGAAAAGTATCCAAGATAATGAAAATCACATCTTTAGATTATATTTAGATACAAATAGATTTTGCATCTACAAGATCTAAATCATATTTAGATACAAATAGTTTATTATACAAAGAACATGTAACATGTACTTTATTGTGCACAACTGGAAGTAAGAATATGAATCACCACTGCTGTGGGTTCAAAACATAGCATGCTTGGACCACTCAAAAGCAACATTTTATAGGCATCTACTGTCACCCAGAGATTCTCCAGACAGACAGGAGCTAACATATTGCTTTGACACTTTTCATGGTATCAGTCATTCAGGAAAAAACCAAACAGATAATACCACATTAGGAACGTTGAAAGTGAACATATATGCGAATTATATTTTCCAATGATATATCTGTGATAAATGAAAATCATTTTGAAGAAACAAGCTTAAAAAATGTTTTATGGAGTTCCAGAATCATTTTTTCCTTTACTACATCCTCTACTTTTGCTCTATGTCAATTTTTTATCTTTAACCCCATGATTTTCTTTGGGTAGATGGTAGGCTGAGTGGGCAATGGTATGAATCTTATCCCAAAGACGAACTATAAGATAAGAAAAAGCATGGGGCTGGGAGTCAGAACCTTCAGGTTATAATCCTGATTTTGTCATGAAACAGCTTTGTGATACTGAAGGAATCTAAGTTCTTTAAATTGTTCTTGTCTGTAAAGTTGAAAATAAGAAAACTAGACTCGAGAATCTGTAGGATTCCTTCCAGCCTCAATTTCCACCAGTCTTTCTTTCCCAAATTGAGTAACCTCCAACACAAAACTACGTTGGTGTGTCACAACATCCTGGGACCCTGTTTTGCTGCTTTTTCATCTGATGACAGAAGATGGCCTGCAGACGAGTCAACAGTGTAGTGGGGAGCAGATAATGAAGCTGGCTGGCTGGATAAATGGATGAGAGGAGACTGGAAAGGAAAAATATACCTCTTTTACATGCCCCTAACACAACGATGTATCGACTGTGAAGGAGGTCACTTCACTGAACCAGAAGGAATTGATTATGTATACAGAAAATGCCAAAAGTTATAGGTCTCTATTGCCATATCTGCACATGCTTACTTTCCCTTTTCCATGCTAGTTATTCAGGATAGAAGTCCTGTTAAATTTATACTGATTCCTAGCTATTGGTTTAGTAACCAAGAATCTATATAGAGTCCCAATGCACTGATAAAGAGAGGATTACAGAAAATATTTACTATATATTGTCACCTTTAATTAAAGTAACTTTTAGCGCCGGCCCCGTGGCTTACTGGTTAAGTGCGTGTGCTCCGCTACTGGTGGCCCGGGTTCGGATCCCGGGCGCACACCAACGCACCGCTTCTCCGGCCATGCTGAGGCCGCGTCCCACATACAGCAACTAGAAGGATGTTCAACTATGACATACAACTATCTACTGGGGCTTTGGGGAAAAAAAGGAGGAGGATTGGCAATAGATGTTAGCTCAGAGCCGGTCTTCCTCAGCAAAAAAAAGAGGAGGATTAGCACGGATGTTAGCTCAGGGCTGATCTTCCTCACACACACACACACACACACACACAAAAAAAGTAACTTTTATAATTTTTGAAGTACTTTCAAATACTTTCCATCTCAGTATCACAACTCTAAAAGGTAGTGAGGACAGGTATTACCATGTGCAGATTATGGATGAAGAATCTGCGTTTCTGAAAGATTAAGAAGCCAACTTTAGTGTCAAAAGGACAGATGTTTGTAAACAATGATGCTGAGGTCAGGCCCAGGTATTCTAACACTAGGCAGGTGCTCTTTTCTAAATGCCACCTTGTCATCTTACAATGCGTGATGCTGATAACAGAGACCCGTGTGGATGGATCCTGATATTACATCATCACTATCAGAAAAACAACTTGTCACAACGTTCTCACTCAGACCTCTTGAATGACTGTAAGCTGACTTCCAGCCTCTGAGATGTGGAAGTGTTAAGGGATCCTGAGGGTGTCCCTTTGTATCAGTACAGAGGTTCTGACAGCACTAAACAAAAACCTATTTTCACAGATACCTAGTTATGGAAAGGACTGCTGGCAGTACCCTGGCCTCAACGTGCCTCCACATCCCCAGACAGCAATTAGTCAGTCCGTCTTTTGACTGTATGCCTTTAGAACATGATTAAGCCTGCTTAAAGTCTCTTTTTTCTAAGAAAATCGTTAGATATATTCAAAAAAGGTCATCCACGATATTGCTTAGAATGTAAACGTACCAGAATTTTTGTGTTCCATGTCAGAACAATGCTAAAGTACTAATCAATTATCACTCATCCATTTTCCTTTCAATATTTCCGTTTTTCTAAAAGAAAGTTCTCTCTCCTGGTTTCTAAAGTAAAGTGATTTGACAAATAGGATTTTAAAAATCTGGATTATAACAAAATTAAGATTGTTCATTTTTTTCTTTCAGATCCATAATTTTCAGAATTTGAGACCAAATACTAATCTAAAATTTTTACACTTAAGCTATATAGGGTTACCTTTTCCATTCAGGAAAAGTAGCCTTCCTTGATTGAAATAAATACCTTGGCTTTACAGATACTGCTGAGAGCACTGCTTAGGCTGACTTGATTACAATAGGGAGTGAGTTTAGAAAAACATTAACATATGAAGGTGTTTAACCATTTTATATAAAAATCTTTAATTTGTACAGATATCGCATTATTTAAATAACTTTTCCACAGATGATAGGAATGTCACTTCAAACTCCTGATCAGAGAATCTGCTTACAGATGCACGAGCGTTCTTTCTGATTTGGAGTCTCTTTTCCACAGACATGGAAAGAATATGAGCCATAGTTTCAGCATAGCCTTCTTCACTTTCAGCCAGAAATCCAGTTAGCTCTCCTTCATGAGGAATGACAATGTCAAGCTTCGGGCCCCCTGATTTGTGTGCAAGGATAATTGTGCCAGCTGCCATACACTCGACAACTCCTGAGAAAGAGATAAAAATCACGTAGTCTTTTAAGTTTTTGAATGTGTTCGTAAGAACAAGGATGAGCAGAATCCTTTAAAAATCTTAAGAGCCGGGGCTGGCCCCATGGCGTAGCGGTTAAGTGTGCACACTCCGCTGCGGCGGCCTGGGATTCGCAGGTTCAGATCCCGGGTGCGCACGGACGCACCACTTGTCAAGCCATGCTGTGGCGGCGTCCCACATAGAGTGGAGGAAGATGGGCATGGATGTTAGCTCAGGGCTAATCTTCCTCAAAAAAAATAAATAAATAAAAATAAAAATCTTAAGAGCCTCATGAGAAACTTAATTAAATGTCTGTATGTCTATAAATTTGCTCATTTAACTTCCATGGTGCAAAATAAAATAACTAAGTTCTTTAGTTTTCAAAGCTTCACAATAATTCTGCTTTGTTCTTAATTAAAATAGTTAAGTAGATAGAAGAATAGTTTATAAAAAACAGATATACTCGAGATAATTAAACAAGGTAGAAGACTAGAGAATGTTAGCAAGGTGGTAGATAATTAATGGATTTTGAAAGATAAAAGGAGTAAAAAGACATCAAAAGCACCATGACTTCCTCACCTTGCCCAGCATGGGCGCAGCACAGGAATCTGCTGCCTTTTCCCTTCTTCCCTAAAGGCTCTCTTCCCCTGGTTTCCACGACACCGCACTCTGCTGGTTCTCCTCCTCCCTCTAGTTCTTCTTTTCTCCTTTGCTGGCTCCTCCTCTTCTGCCCACTCCTGAACTGTTACTGTTCTCAGCATCTTGTGCGACAGGCCTCTTTTCGCTCTACACGCTTTCCTGGGCAGTCTTATCCTTCACCAGGGGGTACTGTAACTACCTGGGTACTGTAACGACCTGGACAATGACAACTCTCGCTCTGTATTTCCAGATCAGGTCCCTCTCTAGACTTCAGACTCATGTATACAACTGCCTGCTGGACACACACACTTACGTGTCCCCCAGACAATTCAAACTCTACATGCTCGAAACTTGGCTCATCACCTGCCTCTCCTCTTGGATCCCCTCTCTAGGTGAAAGCCATCACCATTCACACAGTTGTCCAAACTGAAAACCTAGGCGGTCCTCTCGGATTGCTCTTTCTCCCTCATTTAACACATCCAATTAATCACTGAGTCCTGTTCAGTACTACTTCAGAATCTCTCTCAAGCGTGTTCACCTACCAAGTTCAGCACCAGCACCTCTCCTCTAGGCCGCTGCAGTCTTTCTTGCTCTCCCTGCTCCCTGCAGTCTTGCTCTCCCTGCTCCTCACTGATCCACTCCCCACATAGCAGCCAGAGTGAACTTTAGGGAACAGAAAGCTTTCAAATCCAATACTTCAAAATCTTTCTAGCTTTTCCCACCAGCTTAACATGACCGTGTGATCTGGGTGCAGATCACTTCTCCATTGTCTTGCTGTTCCTCCCTATGCTTCAGCCATACTGAACTCAGTTCCTTGCATGTGCCTGCCAATGCTCCTTTTGTGCTACCCATCACAGTGCTGTTCCCTCCGCTGGATACTCTGCCCTCTTTTGCATGAGGCAGAGCTTACAGGTCACCTCATTTCCTTGGGCAATTGTTCTCTGATCCCACAAGTCTGTGTTAGGTGTTTCTCTTAGGTGCTTTCCTATCACCCTGCACTTTCCCAGCACAGCACCTGGCACACTGTACAGTAAACGCCTGGGTAACTTGTCTACATCACTCTGAGCTGTAAGCCTCTGAGGGGAGGAACAGCTCCTAATTCAGTCATACTCCCAGCACTCACCCCCGTGCCTGGCACAGTAAATGCTCAATAAGTATCCGAGGAAGGAAGCACAGCATGTCAGGCTCTGTGCAGAAGGTTTGGATCAACAAGTCTTGCCAAATGTCTGGGCTTAGTACTGTGCTACTAATGAGGGATACAAAGAGGATAAGGGAAACTGTAGCCTTCGTGTAGGAAACTTCACTTTTATGTTTTTCTACAGCTTTTATGTTTTTCTACAGCATGAGGCACAAAGCAGGCACTTGAGAAATATATATTGAACCAAATTAGATACAAAACCGTACTTGATTTTATACCCAAATGTGTGGACAACAGGAGGTCAGAGTAGAGAGAGCAATTTGTGCTGGAATGAACAAGAAAGGCTAAATTAAAGGACAAGCAGATTTAAGTTGAACACTTATGATGGGATTTGGCAGAAAGGAGACGCCATTTCAATGATGAGTGTAGAATCAATAAAAGAACTAAAGGAATTGCTGTGACAAGCCCACCTAGAGATAGTGGTTCTCAGCTTTTGGTGCACAAGAGAATCACCCGAGGAGCTTTACCAAAATACCTCTACCCGGGCCCCACCCAGAGATTCTGATGCGGTCCTTCCATGGGATTAGGGTAGGGCCCAGGAATCTGTGCCAGTACGTGGGTGGGGTTAGGTAGGGAGAGAAAATGTGGGAGTTAAGAGCAGAGGCTCTCTGGGTTGGAATCTGGGCTCCACCTCTTACTGTGTGATTGAACTTGGGCAAATTCTAAACCTTTCTGTGTCTGAGTTTACTTACAAAATGAAAATAATAATAATACCTATCAAAGAGAGTTTTAGAGAGGATTAAATCAGATAATACTTGTAAAGACCTCAACAGTGACCCACGCAGAGTAAGTGGTCAATAAATATTAGCTATTATTATCGACTACATATTATTATGTCTTACAGGGTCTCCAAAGCACACTTGGTGGACTTGGGGAAGAGAATTAGGACTTGATGAAAACTTCCAGAGTATTTTTTATCAAAACAACCTAAAACATATATCTCATGGCACAAAATAAGTAGTTTAAAGGACAAACTCACCAATCCCAAAATGCTCATTCCACATGGTATGCAGACCAATTGTTGCTTCAGATAAGTAATTCTTTAATTCATCAAATGGAATGTTTATTTTAAATTCCACATCTTCCTGAACTCCTAGATCCTCAGAAAGCCTTCTCAGTTGGTTTACCCTAAGTTCATCATCTTGGTTACGACAACCTCCAATGAGGACTAATTTAAGTGAAGGAAGTGACTCAGCCTCCTTCTTATTTAGCAATTTAGCAAAGGCTCTGATCTGCAAAGGATGATTCTTTTCAGGCCTGAACTGGCCAACAGAAACGAGTAAATGTCCTGGGGTCATCTTTTTCTCATGTAAGGGAATGTCCAGAAATGTCTGCACATCACAAGGTGGATAAACAATGCTAGTGCAATTCCCAACCTTCCACAGTGAGAGAATGTGATCTAGTGTCCAAGAAGAATTGACCATGACTACATCACTGCAAGAACCAACAAGTCCATACATAAAAGCAAATAAATAGTAGTAGATGAGCTTTACTTTGCTGAGAAAAGGATTCCTGGTAATGAAGGCTGCATTATTAAATCCAACATTTTGATTCTTCACTACAGAGAGCATGTCAGTGCTGATAGTGGGATAATGAACATAGCTTCCAACTCGACAACCACCTAAGTACTTAAACAGAGGAAGTGTGAAAGCATATCCCATTGAATCGATGTAAACATCAGGAACACACTGCATCAGAGCTTCCCAGCCAAGGAGAATGGATCCTAGACTTTGGCCCAGCAGTGTGAAGTGAGGATAGAGTGAATCTTCCACAAGGTAGCGTTTCCTTAAGAAAACAAACTTCACTGGGCGAATCAATCTGATGTTAAATCTTGTGAAAGCACCATCTAGTATCTGTTGACCGTTGACATTAACATCACCAGTATAAACAACATAAACTGCTTCAGGATACCTAAAATAGAATACAATAGTTAAGAATTTCATTAGTTTAAGTTAAAATCAAGCAAAAAGTTGTAGATAATTTTCTCACAATCATTAAGAAGCTTATTTTTAGACTAAAAAAAATGTTTTCCACTGTTTTTCCTTCATTGCATTTGGACTACTGACCTTAGTCTTTACTGAGTCTTCCACTGCCCTACAACTAAAATGTTCGTTCTCCAAATGAGACTTCTAGTTCTTTGCAATCTCTTCCACTAAGAGTCTTGCACAGAGCAGACATCAACAAAAATTGCTGATTTATGAATGAGACGTTTTTGTTTTTAAGACATATCAAAATTTTTATTTTGACAACTTTCTCAGTATATAAATGGTAATGAAATATTACTCATAAATAATAATTAAAATTCACAAAAGTTATCTTTAGATAGGATCATAAATGCTAAAGCATCACTCAGTGTTTTTATCTGAGAAATGCAAAAAGGTTTTAAAAGCTAGATCCTGTGCCTAGATCACAGTTAGATATGATATAATTACAATGGAAATATGTAAAAGTATAATGCTTTGGTCTCCCTCTGATTGTGTTTATAATTATTCTTTGAGTCATAAAACACTTGTTCTCTAGTATGAGCTACTAGATTCTGGGGATTCAGGCATGAGAGTCTTTATCCTCAAAGAACTCAGTCCAGTGGAGAACACAGATAATATATCCAAATAACTGCAGAATTGCATTACCTATATTGATAAAGATAGTCATGGGATGCTGTGGAAGTCTAATGGATGAGCATCTAACAACTCCTTCCCAGCCCCACTCGCAGCAGCCAGAATCACCCTTATAAAATGTAAAAAGGAGGGGGCCGGCCCCGTGGTGCAGCGGTTCAGTGCGCGCGCACTGCTGCTGGCGGCCGGGGTTCAGATCCCAGGCGCGCACCAACGCACTACTTGTCAGGCCATGCTGTGTGGCATCTCACATAAAGTGGAGGAACATCAGCACGGATGTTAGCTCAGGGCCAGTCTTCTTCAGGAAAAAGAGGAGGACTGGCATGGATGTTAGCTCAGGGCTGATGTTCCACACACACACACACAAATGTAGAAAGGATTATCTCAAGTAGCTTAAAGACGGCCCCAAATGCTTTGACACTTTACTCATCGGAAGGTGGGATCTATCTATGGCCCCTCCCCTGGAATAACAGTAGCTCTGTGACTGCTTTTACCAACAGAATATGGCAAAGGTGACACTGTGCCAGTTTCTGGACCCAGGCTCTAAGACACTGGTAGCTTCTACTTCACTGTGGGGGCGGACAGCTGTCATGTAAGAAGTCTGCCTATCCTGAGATGGCCATGTTGTGTGCAAGCCCAAGCTAGTCAAGTGGAGAGGCTGTCTGGTGACAGAGAGGCCTGACCAGTCCCAGCACTCCCTCCTACCCATACCCTCCCCACCCCCCCGCCCCCACCGAGTTGTTCCAGTCATCTCAGCCCAGGAAGCAGATGCGAGTGAAAAAGCCTTCAGCTGACTCCAGCCCCGGCTGCCATCTAACCGCAACAGTTTGAGTATGAAGGATTCCAAACAGGGCCCATCAACCCCAAGCTGTGAGAAATAATAATAAATTCTTGTTTTAGGCCATTAAATTTTGGGGTGGTTTGTTATGCAGCAATAAATAAGCAGAATATCATCCCTCTGCTTAAAACACTCATTAACTTTTCTATAACACTTAGAATAAAATTTAAACTCCTTCCCCTGCTCATTCAAGCTCTGTGTAACTGGCCTCCCTTGGTCACCTCCCCTTCCACTCTCTCTTGCCTGCCAGGGTTCAGCCAAACTGGCTTCCTTCCTTTGAACAAGCCCAGCTCCTTCCAGTCTTAGGGGACTGGCAGTAGCTGTTCCCTCTGCTGTGAATTCTCTTTTCTCATTTTCACTCTCTTTCCATAAGGCTGCCAGTAAAGCATGTGGTTTAGAACTCAGGATCTAGTAACTCAGCCTCCTGTTTGGCAACTGATGGTAATAGTAACAACCTGAGAAGGCTGTTGTAAGGATTGAGTGAGCCAACAAATGTAAAACACTTCAAACGATGCCCGGCATGTAGTCAAAGCTCAGGAAACGGCAGCTACTTTTGTCATTCAGATTTCAGTTAAGTGTTATCTCCTTGGGAATTTTCCCTAATTATTCAATCTAAAGTATCCAGTTATTCATACTATCCTATTTTAATTTCTTATCTAGCACTTCTCACCATTTGATATTTTGCTTCTTTACTTATTACCTTGTCTCTCTCTTAATTAAAATCTAAGGTCCATGAGATGGACTTGATCTATCTTGTTCACCATTTAATCTCAACTCCTAAAACAGTGCTTGACACATAGTAGGTCCCCAATAAATATTGCTAGATCGAATGAAATGTGTACTGTAGCTCATCTTGAGTCAGGAAAGACTGTGGGAATTAACTGAGGAGAAAAAGGTTATGTCACAAAAAAGGAACATGATATGGAAAGGCAAGGAATCTAGAGAGCATGATGCTCCTGGTTCAGTATGTTGGAGCAAAGTACATATGAAGGAACGAGGAGGGATGAGAAACAAAATGCGGCAAGAGCAAGATGAAAAAGTATTTTCTATGTCATACTAATTATTAGGATTTTTTTCTTGTGAGTTAAGAGTAACAGAGGTTGCTGGAGAGCATGCGTACAGACATTACGAAACTTGACCACCACCCTTAAGAGTAGGATACACCCTTAAGAGTAGGATAATCTAATTAGAGAGAGAAAGCCAATGCACAGAGTTATGAGAAGGACAGAAGAGTAGGATTAGAGTAGGGAGGGCTTCAAGGAGGTAGGAATTAAACTGGGATTTAAGAAAATTCTTTAGATTTAGGCAGTTACGGAAGATGGCAGAGGAAATATAGGGGTGGTGGCTAGAAGCCAGGACAGGCCAAGAATACAGAAATGTAGAGCTAAGGGAATTACGTGTGAAGGCTATGGAACTGAATGAAGGGCGTGTGCCAGGAAGCAGGGTAACCACGCAAGGAAAATAGTTTTCAACAATAATGGAACCTATATTTTACTGTGCTCTTTCCCTTCTAAAATGGAATCACAAATATTTTTTGGAAAGGGGTTGAGAAGGAAGACTAAAACATTAAATGATGTGTAATACCATATTCTTTCTTTTTTTTTAAAGATTTTTATTTATTTATTTTTTTCCCCCCAAAGCCCCAGTAGATAGTTGTATGTCATAGTTGCACATCCTTCTAGTTGCTGTATGTGGGATGTGGCCTCAGCATGGCCGGAGAAGCGATGCGTCGGTGCGCGCCCAGGATCCGAACCCAGGCCGCCAGTAGCGGAGTGCGCGCACTTAACCGCTAAGCCATGGAGCTGGCCCACCATATTCTTTCTAACATAATAACTTACTTAAGACTATCCAACTGGTAATGATATCAAAATGAGAATCAAATAGATGCTTTGGACAGAGATTATTTCCTGTGCTCCACGACTGACTAAAAGTATTCAGGTTTAAAGTGCTCCACAGTACGTGGTTTATTTCTGTTTATTATTCAATCTCTTCTCCACAAGCTCTCCCAAGGTGACTAGTTATCCCCACTAGATTATACTATAAAAGGGCAGATACTTTCCCTTTCCATATCTTTATCATATCAACTAAAATTCAATAGGATCTTGTAAGGCAGGTTGCCATATGAGAGAAGTATTTCCTTATTGGAGAATAGTTAAAAAAGAAATTCCTGGACATGAATAAGGTACTAGAGAAAGATGAATTCTGGGTAACAATTTTTTTAAAATGGTAACAATATAGCAAATTAGCTAATAAAGATGCATACCTACTTTTTCTGCAGGGCCCTTAAGGCACACCATAAAACTCTTTCTCCTCCTCCACCAGCATTGCAGTATGGATGAAAAAACGCAATCACCATTTCATTATTCCCATTTTTGCTAGTTGATGCTGACTTTTTCTTTCTCCGTAGCAGCAGTCTGATTCCCCAAAGGATAATGACCAAACACACACACAGAGTTCCACATACAATTAGCCCAGGGAACAATAATGAATAAAAAAACCTGAAACAAGAAGGGAAAGGTGGAAATTGATATAACGTCCCTTAAACAAAAATAAGACTACAAATTAAAGTCTACTTTTACATATCAACTTTATATATTAGTAGCAAATTTTTATAGCTTGTGAGTCTGTTCACAAAATACTCGATTATTAAAATTCTAATGCTGCAAAATCTCCAATGACAAAAGTGCAAGTCCCCTATAATTCCCATCCCCACAGCATGCTAGCAATCTAATACACTTTTTCTTTTTTTTTTGTGAGGAAGATCAGCCCTGAGCTAACATCCATGCTAATGCTCCTCTTTTTGCTGAGGAAGACTGGCTCTGAGCTAACATCTATTGCCAATCCTCCTCATTTTTTCCCCTAAAGCCCCAGTAAATAGTTGTATGTCATAGTTGCACATCCTTCTAGGTGCTGTATGTGGGATGCGGCCTCAGCATGGCCGGAGAAGCAGTGCGTTGGTGCGTGCCTGGGATCTGAACCCAGGTGCCAGTAGCGGAGCGCGCGCACTTAACCGCTAAGCCACGGGGCTGGCCCTACTTTTTCTTTTTAATCAGCAGTAGAAATCAATGTTGAGCCACCTTTCTCTTAACTCAGTGTATGTGTTAAGGGATTTAAAAAAATTTAACTATTAACCTAAATAAGACATGATTAGGAATGGTGTCCTGCCCTCAAAACGACAATACGTAACCCAAAGAAATATGTCCTGTGGAAGGATCAATATTCCATTAGTAAGTTTGGTGAGATAGTAAATCATTTGTATTCTCTCACTTCACTTCAAGTAGAACAATTTCTGTGGTAAGAGGAACGGAATTTAAATTTCTCCAGTTCTATTCTGAGTTCTGTATTTGATGTGTTTACGTGACCCTAAAATCACTGCCTTCCCTTATCTGCCTCACAATGAGCTGCCAAAAATCCACTAATGCTCTACTTCACGCACATTGGTAAACTTCCCCCAACACTGACTGCTAAAAGGTTCTCTATTACTGCCCAGTCGACTGAAGCTCTTCGAGGGCAAGGACCCAGGCTGGTTCACCACTGTATCCCAATGCCCAGCACAATACCTGACACAGAGAAGGCAGCCGATAAGTATTTGATGACTGAATGCAAAATGTTATTACCTCCTCAGATGTCTCTTAAATTATGTTGAAATATTTTCTCAAGGTATGTTTTTCTCTTACGGTTGGTCAATACAGTTGGTACCTAACAATATTTTTTATACCCTGCCTACCCTTTATAAAGGATTTGAAGGGCTTATAAGACATAAAAACAATAAAATACTAAAACTTAAATAATCAAAAGTCAGGGCCAGGAAAAATATAGAGTTAAAGTGTGTTGGGGGGGTGGGAAGGCAGATGAGGGGACATAGGCTCTAAGTTTGTACGTAGAGGTGAACAGCAGATTGGACTCTGGGCTGCTTAACGACCAAAGCAAATATGGGGATAATTTGTGTAGTTACATCGTTTTCATTGTCCATAAGTAGAAATTTTTCAGAGAAATAAACATCTTATTGATATTTAGTTCTGAAATAAATTTCTCGTGTGCGATTTCCTATTGTGAACAAGTCCATTCATTACCTGGAGAGGTATTTGACTTGTTAAAATGGTTTGGTCTCAGGACACCCTTATATTCTTAAAAATTACTGAGGACCCCATACAGCTTTTGTTTACATCAGGGTTTCCCAACCTCAGCACTACTGACCTTCTGGACCAGATAATTCTTTGTTCTGGGGGTGTCCTGTGCATTAAAGGATGTTTAGCTGCATCCTTGGTCTCAACCAGTGGATGCTGGTAGCACCCTGCCAATCATGACAATCAACATTATCTCCAGACACTGCTAAATGTCCTGTGGGGGCAAAATCACCCCTTGTTGAGAACCACTAGTTTACAATGATTACACCTACCAATATTTAGCATATTAGAAACAAAATCTGAGGAATTAAAAAAAATATTTATGAATTCATTTAGCTTTCCCACGACAAGTCAAAAGCCCATTTAATTTATAACGTAGCTGACTCATAGAATCCAAAGATTTTTATGACATTTCCTTCAAATGATTTAAGTGGGAAAATTCATGTGATAGGATTTTCAAATTGAACAATTTAACTTACGATCAGAAAAAAAATCATATTAATGACTAAAGTTGAACCAGTCCTTTGAGTCTGTTAGTTTCAAAGATATACTTACAGGTTCTATAAATAAATTTTTTAAACATCCTACAGTACTTGCACATCAAAATTACCCATTTTAGAATTTGTTTAAATATAACTAAATTGGGCCGGCCCTGTGGCTTAGCGGTTAAGTGTGCTGCGCTCTGCTGCTGGCCGCGGGCGGGGCGCACACCCACGCACCACTTCTCCTGCCATGCTGAGGACGCGTCCCACATACAGCAACTAGAAGGATGTGCAGCTACGACATACAACTATCTACTGGGGCTTTGGGGGAAAAAATTAAAGAAAAAAAAATTTTAAAAAGTTAAAAACAAAAGATAATTAAAAAAATATATATATAACTTAAATATGTGCCATTAAATAATGTTCACCCATATTTAAATATAAGGCTTTAAAAAGACAACTGTAATCAACAGTGAGTCATTCATTCAGCAAACATTTATTTAGCTATTATTATGTGCAAAGCACTGAGTTAGGGATATTTCAAATGGCAGGGAAGAATATGAAGGCTCTGAAAAAAGACTTTCCCTTTCAAAATGTTTTAAATAATCATTATAGAATTTGAAGTAGGAGGGACAAAAATGAAGAAACAACATCTGAATTTTGGAGAGAATACGTATATACTACTATTCAGGATGCTATCGTGTTAATTATAAATTTTCAACCTGAACAAAAATATGTAGGTGTTTAAAAAGCTGTGTAGGTCTTCTGTTTTATTCGTGTAGGGCAAGGCACGTAAAATACTGTAGTATTACAGCAACAAATGCAGGAAAAAAGTCTGGGAGTTTTTCACCAAAATGTTAACGGTCGTAATCTTCAGATGGCAGCATTCCCGGCGAATTTTCTTTTTTGCTCATCTGTTTTCTAACTTTTCTACAAGAAACAATGTATTACTTATGTAATAAAGATAGAAGTAATAATATTTTACATAACTATTTTTACATCAATCAGAAATAAAAATCAGAGCCGGCCCCGTGGCTTAGCGGTTATGTGCGGGTGCTCCGCTGCTGGCAGCCTGGGTTCGGATCCCGGGTGCGCTCCTACGTGCTGCTTCTCCAGCCATGCTGAGGCCACGTCCCACATACAGCAACTAGAAGGATGTGCAGCTATGACATACAGCTATCTACTGGGGCTTTGGGGGGGGGGAATAAATAAATAAAACCTTAAAAAAAAAAGAAATAAAAATCAATGAGTAATCAAGAAGCAGAGGAGTCAACATAAACTTTACATTTAAGTGACATATTAACAAGACAGTTTTGGTGAAAGAGGAGAAACTAAGACGTGGGAAGGAAGATCTGGTTTCTTCTTTACCAGAAAGAGAGACACAACAGGTTGGAAAATGATTTGTGGCTCAATCACAAAGAAAAATGAGAAATGAATATAAGTAATTTATGACAGACTAATTGGAGTCCAAACAAGAGAAAGACCAGCTGAAGCAGGGAGGGGAGCTCGATTCCTCCGCCAGCAGTGGCGCAGACGAAGAAAACGGGGTAAACTGAGTCCTGAACCCAGTCTGCTCTGGTCTAGCTAGAAGACCCCAAAGTGAGAGGAAAAGCGCTCACTGGCCTTGAGAAAACAGCCTAGGTTCGTGGCAAGGAACGCCCTTCCTCGAAAACTTGAGTTGCACTGGGCGGACAAGTACCACCGCGATTCACAACACGCCTGCGAGCCCACACCACCGGCTCCTCACCTCAGTAACTCGCACAAACACCAACCGCCTTCGGCCGCCGCCATCTTCCGCCGACCCCCGAACTCAGGAAACTCTTCCCTGTTCCTCTTCTCTATTGGCTCCTGAGAAAGCGAGCGGTGCTAATTGTGCGTTCCAATTGGTTGCTGGTAGTAGCTTCCCACGGCCTTCCAGCCAATAGAATCTTCCAAGGAGTAGACAAGTTTTCGGCGTGGCTTCACGGGTCCCGCCCCCGTGGGCGGGACAGTAGTGGGAGTTGGGACGGGGAGGGCGTGGCCTGTGATGGACAGCCAGCGCTCCGGCCCCCTGCCCCCTCGACTACTGGAAGCCCTCAGTCCAGAGCCCGCTGCCCGTTGGAGACCAATGGGAAGCTCTTGCGCGTCTCGGATCGATTTTCCAGGTGCGGCGTGTCGGACCCGCGGCGCCCCGGAGCCAGGAGCCGAGCCGGAGAGGGAGCTGCGCAGAGCGGACCCGACGCCGGCTCCCGCCACGCCGCACCTTCCCCGCCGGCTGTGGGCGAGCTCTGGGATCTGCATCTCCGGCCGGGGTCTACGCGGCTCGCCCGCCCTTCTTTTCCTGCCCGGCACACGCCGGAGGCTGAAGACCGAGTCCAGAGCGCACCGGTCCAAGGTATCGGAGACCCAGGAGGGAGGACGAGTCCCCGCCAAAGGTCCCGGCTGAGCCAAGGACACTGAGGCAGCGGCGGGCCGGCCTCCGGGTGTGAGTGAGGGTGCGAGGCCCACCCTCCCCTCTCATCTCCGGGACCCCAAGGGCCAGGGGCGCGGTGGAGCGCAACTTTGAATTAGCCCGTGGGGTGAGGGCTGCCAATTCCTGGTCCGAAATGCAGGAGCCGGTTCTCAGACCCCTCTTTGGGTTCAAGCTGAAACGCAAAGATGCCATCCACACCCCGCTCCTCTTTTCCCTGGATTTTAACACCGCGCTTCTCCTCCACTAACCAGGCGACCTTTGGGCTCTCGGCCAGATCACAGAAGAAATTGGTTTCTCCGGGAGATGATGCCTGAGCAGGAGAGACAGATTACTGCCAGAGAAGGGGCCAGTCGGAAGGTAAGTTTCCTTCCCCGGGCACTGTGTGCACACACCTACCTGGAGCACTTTCCACGCCCTCCTGCTGTCCTTACTCTGCTCCTGGGCGCGCGCCGGGAAGTGCGAGCGCGGGAGCCCGGCCCCAGGGGACTCGTGGTTTGTAAGAAGAGCACTGTTTAGAAAGGGCATGCCATTATCTGCTTTTCAGGAACAGTTCCAAACCCAGCACTTTTCTGTTCCTCTTTATGCCGTTAAAGGGTCTGATGCTGGAGAGGTAAAGTGAGCGTTGAGTTGCTGTGTAAGAGCCCTAATTGCTCAAGACAATTAGTTACCTGGAGAAGTTATTCAGAGTTGGTGCCTGGACCCCTTTATGGTCTATCCAGGTCCTGCAACTTTTTTTTTTTTAAGAACTCTTTTGAATTCATTTTAATTATACAGGTAATACATTAATGTGGTCTCTTAAGAATGCAAACAGTACAGGAATATTTAGCGTGAAAAGCAGATGTATTTTCCAATCCGTTTCTACTCGGTGTCCTAACTTATATGTCTTAATTCATACAGCATATATTTATTGAAAATTTAACATGTTTCAGGCACAGTGTTCAAGAGCTGAAAATACAATGCTTAACAAGATACATATCTGTAACTCCAGAGAAATCTTTAGATTTTGTTGAATGAGATCACATAGTGTGTATTCTCCAACCTTTTTTTTTTTTTCGGTTTAACAATATATTCTGGAGGTTGTTGCACGTTAGTACATAAGCATCTGTCTTATTCAGTTTAACCTCTGCACAGTATGGACTCACTATAGTGTGTTTACTGTTTCTCTTTGGGTGGACGTTCTGGTTGCTTCTGTTGTGTTTTTTTTGCCTTCAGGAGCCACACTGTAGTGGACATCCTGGTACATGATTTTTAATGCTGACACTTGAGTATTTCTTAAGGATAGACATCTAGGCCTGGATTGCTGTTCCGAAGAGTAGGCTCTGCCTTTTATACAGATTTCTTAAATTGATTCAACAACATTATTGCGTGCCCTTTTGTAGTGAAATTCATCCAATTTTGCTATTCATCTAATATTCACTATTTATCTACTTCTGTACTCTGCTGGTATAGAAATGCAAGATAAGTGGATTAATGGGTGGCAGAAGGAGGCTGGTCAATAGATGATTCTTAGTGTGATGACTCTGCATTTAATGGAGGTATGAAGAGAGCATGTGGGGGAGGGGTAGCTTGTAGGAGGAGAACTTCCACACCCCTGCAGTGGCCCCACCTCTCTACTCATCTGAAAAATCCTTATCCTTCCAGATCAGGCTCAAGACCTGCCTTCTCCTTGAGACTTTCTGGAACTGCCTGTGTCCTTGGTGATCTCATCCTCTCTTGGATTCCTTTGATTATAGTATTAGCCAACATTATTGAGCTTACTATGAGCTAGGCACTGTATTAAGCACTGTATATTTCTCTGTGTTCAGTCCCCATTTAATCCTCACAAAGCCTTTTGATGCAGGTATTATTTTCTTCTTATCACCATTTATTCAACAAATATTTTTTTAGTTATCTACTTTGTGCCAGGCATTCTAGGCCCTGGGGATCTAGCTAAGACCAAGACCCCTGCCCTCGAGTAATTTATATCCTAGTAGGTACAGGGGAAAAAAAGAGTAAACAAATAGTGTTATTTCTGGTACCGATAAGTTCTATGAAGAAAATAAATCAGCATAGGGGCATTAGGAATGATATGGGAGGGGGAGATACTATTTTAAGCAGGTAGTCAGGGATTTCTTCTCTGGGGAGGTAGCATTTGAGTAGAAGCCTGAATGATTCAGATTTGGGGGAAGTGTTCTAGGTTGAAGAACCAGAGGTATCAAGGTCCTAAGTCAGAAGTGGCCTGAAGGTTTGAGAAATAGTAAGAAAGCCAGAATGGCTGGAGCAGAGGGAAGGAGGGGAAGTGGCAGAACATGAGGTCAGAGTTCATCATCTTTACATATGGGGAAACTGAGGCAGAGAGAACTTAAGTAACTTGCCTAAGGTTCTACAGCTAGTAAGAGGCAGATCTGGGATTGAGTCCTAGCCAGGCCTGTCTGGCTTTCTCAGATATAGATTTTCTTCCAAACTTAATTTGACACTTGGTCACACGGCTTGGTATGATTATTTAAACTTTTCTGAATGTACCTTTTCTTTGCAACTCTGTGCTTCTCGAAAGTGGGGACCAGATTTTTTTTAAAAAATGTTCTCTGCAGTGCATAATCGGTGCACCGCCGTTGTTCTTGAAAGAGTGAATTATAGCACGATCCCTCCACATTGTTTTCTCTTCAGAGGCCTCTCTGTGGGGCAGCAGTGGCCCTGACCTGGGGTCCATGACCTGGGTCATTCAGCCTTCAGTCCACAAACACATGGAGCACCTTCTGTTTGCCTGTGTGCTGGGCCAAGCAGGGGAACACAAAGATGAGTAGAGGTCAGCCCCCGTGCTCTTGGAGCTGACAGTCATAGGTGCTGGAGCAGAGGTATCTATACGATACAGCACTCACAGGCAAGAATGGTTGGCCTTTCCTGGGAGGAAGGGATGCAAAAAGAACTTCAAGAGGAGGTGGTGTGTGAGAGAGGTCTTGAAGGAGGAGCAGTCTTTGGCTGGGTGCACAGAATGGAAGGAGGGATGTTGCAGGAAGAGACCAGTATGTGCAAAGGTCCTGAGGATGGGAATGGAAGGATGCATTTAGGGGGCTATGAGTGGCTTGAGCAGTCTAGAAAAGTGATTGCGAAGGCCCTGTTTTTCAGGCCAGAAGTTTAGGCTTTTTTCCACATACTGGAGAGTTTGATCATGGGAAAACAGTCTGAGGTACTCTTCCAAAGAAGAGGGTGAACTGGAGCTGCTGGAGACTAGCTAGAGGCCTTTTACAGTGATCAACCCTGTCCAGACTAAAGGTGGCTGAAAAGCCTGAAAAAGAACTGGGACTTGGCTCTGTTCTGCCCCATTCCCTGTGGAGTTGTCCTCTCTGTAGAGAAAGTAGGCCCTTTAGACTCGTGAGTGTGTGGAGTGTCAGAGGCCAATGGTAGTCCCAACAGCAACAACACAGAGCATTGCAGGTGCATGAGTAACTGAGTAATAAGCTATGGGAGTGAGAAAGCTGGATTTTAAATGCTGCTTTATCTGAGAAGCATTTTCTTCTCCATTGCAAGGATAGAGATGGCCCAGGGGCATGATTTCCTTCACTGCTACCATAGCTTAAGTATCAAGGAAGTATCCATGTTCAAGTATGTGCAATATTGTTTTGACCTATAGGATTGGAATCATTGCCAAGTGAAATTCTGGAATGTCTGTTACTTTTGTTGTTGTTGAGACTTTTTTTTTTTAACTAGTTAAAGGAGAAAATCTGAGCAGATCAGAGGTCAATCAGATAAAGTAGAGAGCAAAGCAGAGAGTGACTTTTTATTGTGATGTAACTAATATAGCAAATAAGACTTCAAAAACACCAGTAATTGTGAAATCTGTAGTTTCAGAATGTAGCAGTTTTGTTGAAGCCTCAATTCCTCCAGAGACTAAAAATCACTCTGCACTGGGCATTAGAAATGTTTTAAATTCAAAAAAAAAAAAAAAAAAGATTATAAAAGTAATTTAACTCCATAACATAAGTTTGGAAAATAAAGACCAAAAGGGGAAAATTTACTTTTATTCCTGTTGCTCTTAGGATCATCATTGTTAGCATATTTGGAAACTTCCTTCATTGTTTGCTTTTGCTGCATCTAGTTATTAATGTTTAGAAATAAAAAATATATTCTTGCAATTCAAAGATGATCGATATTAACATCTTTGGCATATTTCATTCCAATCTTTCTTTTCTGCATTTTTTTCTCTTTTTCTAAACCCAGTGATGCTAACATTATAGATGTCCTTTTTTCAACAGCTTCAGAAGCTGTCCATCAGTGAGTCTATCATTACTATTGAGTCTGTGGCCTCTCTCCCTATCCTGACAGACTGCTTGGTTTTCACCCACGCTCTGGGCTCTCGTCCTCCATCCTGCTGCCCCAGCATCAGTGCTACAAACTGCCTTCTCTGCTCCTACACCAGAGTGGCAGAATCACTATGGAAATTCAGGCAGCCACATGGTTGATGCTGCTAGCGATTTCTTGTTTCTAATCTCAATTGTACCTGCAAATGCTTTTCATCTGTTCTTTGTCAACTTCGTGTGGCTCTTATAAGCCTTCACCACTTGCAGCGAGCCCTGTGCTCACTCTGCCTTCCCTTATTCTCAGCAAATGACCTCACTTCATACCTCGAGAAAATCGACACCATTGTATATGATTTTCTTCAACTTTCTGCCTACCTCTGTGCACCTTCTGCCAACATTTTATTTAGATCTACAATTTATTTTTACTCCTGTATCTCTAGTCTCAGAACAGGCCTGCCTTCTTTTCAAGGTCGTCTCTTCTACCAGTGCCCTTGACCCCTACCCCTTCCTCTCTACCTGTTCTGGAGCCCTTACTGGTCATCTCTTCTCTTCACTTCTTGTTGCCTCTAGTCTTTCCCTCTCTCTGTGGACTCCTCCTCTTTGGCCTATACGTTCTTCCGATTAGCTTTCATTCTAAAATGTCCTCCATTGCCTTGAGTCTCCCACCAGCTGTTGTGCTATTTGTCCCCTCCCCTTCCTCAGTCTTCCAGAAAGAACCATCTGCATTTGCTTGTTTCCACTCCCTCATTCACTTTAAGATTTTTCCTTCATTATTTTATCAGTTTATTGGATATAACAGAAATATATATATACACACACACACATATATATAGTAATAAAGCATAAGAAAATAGAGAACGCTTGTGAATCCACTGCCTGACCCAAGAACGAGAGTATTATCAATGCCACGGCATCTTCCCAACTGTTCCTCATCTTCTTGTGTCACCCGTAGAAGTACCCACTAAAGAGAGACCACCAAGTTCAATTTTGTGTTTGTTGTAACTCAGCTTTTTTTTTGGTAAAGTTTTATCACATATATATGAATGCATGAACAATACATTATCTAGTTTTGCTTGTTTCTAAGCTTTATAAAAATGATACCTTAGTATGTTTAGTCTTCTGGACTAGCTTTTCTTACTAGGGGTTACATTTCTAAGATTCATTGCTATGCCACGTATGTTGTGGGAACGTAGCACAGTTTATCCATTCTCCTTGAAGGATAGTGGGTGGTTGGTGGGTTTTTGCAGTTTTGCAGACTATACACCAGCAGTCTCCTGGTGTACACCTGCAGTCTATCCACTTCTGTTCCTATTCTTTCACCACTTTCCTGAAACCTGTTTTATTTAGGTTTCTGTGAATACCAAAGGCATGTCCTCCCTAATTCTTATTTTAATGGCCTCTCTACTACATTTAAAAAAAAAATAGCTTTATTGAGATTTAATTCACATACCATACAATTCACAGACATGTGCAGTCATCACAATCAATTTTAGAACATTTTCATTACCTCAAAAAGAAACCCTGTACCTTTTAGCTACTGCTCCCCATCTCCCCATGACCCCTATACCTATGCAACCACTAATCTGCTTTCTATCTTTATAGATTTGCCTGTTGTGAACATTTCATGTGAATGGAATCTGTCTTGTTCCTGATCTTACGGGGAAAGCTTCCAGTCTTCCACCATTAAGTATGATGTCAGCTGTGGGTTTTTCATAGATGCCCTTTATCAGGTTGAGAATGTTCCTTTCAATTCCTAGTATGTTGAGTATTTTTATCGTGAAGGGATTTTGGATTTTGTTAAATGCTTTTTCTGTGTCAATTGAGATGACCATGTGTCTTTTGTTTTTTATTCTATTGATATGGTGTATTACATTAATTGATTTTTGGATGTTAAACCAAACTTGCATTCCTGGAACAAATCCCACTTGGTCATGGCGTATAACCTTTTTATATGTTGCTGGATTTGGTTTCCTCCTATTTTTTTGAGGAATTTTGTGTCCATGTTCATAAAAGATATTGATCTGTGGTGTTCTTGTGATGTCTTTGCCTGGTTTTGGTGTCAGGGTAATACTGGCATCATAGAATGAGTTGAGAAGTGTTCCCTTTGCCTACTTTTTGAAAGACTTTATTAAAAATTGGTATTAATTCTTCTTAATAATTGTTTGATAGAATTCAGTATTGAAGCCATCTGAGCTTGGGTTTTTCTTTTTGAGAAAGTTTTTGATTACTAATTCAGTATCCTTTACTTGTTATAGGTTGATTCAGATTGTCTATTTCTTCTTGAGTCCATTTCGGTTGTTAGTGTCATTCTAGGAATTTTGTCTGTTTCATCTAAGTTATCTAATTTGTTGGCATACAGTTGTTCATAGTATTCCTTTATAATCCTTCTTATTTCTATAAGATCAGTAATAATTAATCTCTCTTTCATTTCTGATTCTGATAATTTGAGTCTTCTCTCTTTTTTTTCTTGGTCATTCTAGCTAAAGTTTTGTCAATTATGTTGATCTTTTCCAAGAATCAGCTTTTGGTTTTGATGACTTTCTCTGTTTTTCTATTGTCTATTTCATTAATTTCCACTCTAATCTTTATTTTCTTCTGTCATGTGTTGAATTGTGTCCCCTAAAAGAGATGTTGAAGTCCTAACTAAGCCATGGTACCTGTGAATGTGATCTGATATGGAAATAGGGTCTTTGCAGATCTAATTAGTTAAATTAAGATGAGGTCATACTGGATTATGGTGGGCCCTAAATCCGATCACTGATATTCTTATAAAAACATCATGTGAAGACATAGAGAAGAGAAAGCCACGTGATTACAGAGACAGATTATAGAGTGATGCTTCTATAAACCAAGAAATGCTAAGGATTGCCACCAACCACCAGGAGGTAGGAGAGTGGCATGGAACTGATTCTCTTTCAGAGCCCAAAAAAGGAAAACGTTGACTTCTAGCCTCCAGAACTGTGAAAAAATTAATTTCTAATACTCAATTTGTGATATTTTGTTATGGTAGTCCTAGGATACTAATGCACCTTCCTTCTACTTGCTTTAGGTTTAGTTTAGTCTTTTTCCAGTGTCTTAGCTGCCTCCAGTGTTAGGCAGAAGATTAGGTTTTGATTTGAGATCCTTCTTTTTTACTATAGGCATTTATAACTATAAATGTCTTATAAACTTCTTTGGCTGCATCCCATAAGTTTTGGTATGTTGTATCTTCATTTTCATTCATCTAAAAGTATTTTCTAATCTCCCTTTTGATTTCTTCTTTGATCCATTGGTTATTTTAGGAGTATGGTATTTAATTTCCACATATTTGTCAGTTTCTCAAATTTCTTTCTGTTACTGATTTCTGATTCCGTTGTGGTCAGAGAGTGTACTTTACGTTATTCTTATTTTTTTTAATTTATTAAGGTTTGTTTTATGGCTTAACATATTATATCCTGGAGAATGTTCTTTTTTTTTTTTTTTTTTAATAATTTTATTTATTTATTTTTCCCCCAAAGCCCCAGTAGATAGTTGTATGTCATAGCTACACATCCTTCTACTTGCTGTACGTGGGACGTGGCCTCAGCATGGCTGGAGAAGCGGTGCATCAGTGAGCGCCTGGGATCCGAACCTGGGCCGCCAGTAGCGGAGTGTGCGCACTTAACCGCTAAGCCACGGGGCAGGCCTTGGAGAATGTTCTATGTGCACTTGAAAAGAATGTATATTATGCTGTTATTGGGTTGAGGGTTCTATAGATGTCAGTTAGGTCTAGTTGGTTTATACTGTTGTTCATGTCTTCTATTTTGTGATTCTGATACCAATTCCAATGCATGGGTTTTCTTCCCCACAGCAAGCAATTCTTGGACACCAGCTTGGTGTCCTGTAATTTAACTCAATTGTGATACTATCTCTCTGGAGATAGCATCAGATCCCACAGGTTAAGGGCTCAGTCCTACAAGACTGCTCCCCCCCCGCCCTTCAGATGCCAGTTGGGAGTCCACATTGTCACCTGTGCTTCTGATTGACTGGCTGTAGATTGGAGGTTCCAACAACCCCTCCTTGGGTTTGATTGATTTGCTAGAGTGTCTTACAGAACTCAGAGAAAGATTTATTTACTAGATTACTAGTGTATTATAAAAGGATATAACTCAGGAATAGCCAGGTGGAAGAGATGCATTGGGCAACGTATGTGGGAAGGGGCGTGGATCTTCTATGCTGTCTCTGGGCCCACCACTCTCCCGGAATCTCCACGAGTTCACCTACCTGGAAGCTCTACAATCCCAGTCCTTTTGGGTTTTTATGGAGGCTTCATTACAAAGGCATGGCTGATTAAATCATTGGCCATTGGTGATTGATTTGACCTCTAGCCCGTTTCCCTTCCCTTGAGGTCAGGGTGTGGGACTGAAAATTCCAACCATCTAATCTCACGGTTGGTTCCCCTGGCAACCAGCCCCCATCCATAGATTACTTAGGGGCTTTCACCAAGTCATCTTTTAACGTAGCAAAAGACACCATTATTGCTCTCATTACTTAGGATATTCCAAGGGTTTTAGGAGCTCTGTGCCAGAAACAGGGATGAAGACCAAATCAATATTTCTTATTTAATCACAATATCACATATTTCCTTGTTGATCTTCTGCCTAGTTTTCGTCCATTATTGAAAGTGGGTAATGAAGTGTACAACTGTTACTGTTGAATTGTCTTTTTGTTTTTCATTTCTGTCAGTTTTTGCTTCATGTATTTTTGTGTTGTTATTAGATGCATATGTTTATAATTTTTATATCTTCTTGATGGATTGACTTTTATCATTATAAATTTACCTCTTTGTTTCTAGTAACATTTTTTTTGTTTTAAAGTCTATTTTGTTTGATAGTAACACAGCCACACTAGCTTTCTTATGGTTGCTGTTTGCATGCTATATCTTTTTCATCCTTTTATTTTCAGTCGGTTTGTGTCTTTAAATCTAGAGTTTATTTGAGCTTTCTGGATGTGTAGGTTATTATTTTTTTATCACTAAATTTTGGGAGTTTTCAGTCAGTATTTCTTTGAGTATTTTTCTTGCTGCTTTCTCTCTTTCCTCTCCTGATATCCCCATTACACATATGTTGGTGTGGGTAATGGTGTCCCACATTTCTTTGAGATTCTGTTCATTTTTCTTCCTTCTTTTTTTCTCTCTGTCCTTAGATTCCATAATCTCTTTGATCTCTCGTCATGTTTGATAATTCTTCTGTCAGTTCAAATCTGCTGTTGAACCCTACTGGCAAATTTTTCATCTCAATTATTGTACTTTTTCACTCCAGAATTTCCATTTGGTTCTTTCTTATGATTTCTTTTTTTAATTTTTAATCTTGTTGAGGTCATCTTGACTTATAACATTGTGTAATTTCAGGTGTACATTATTATCTATCAGTTTCTTTTTTTTTTTCCTTAAAGATTTTATTTATTTATTTTTTTCCCCCCAAAGCCCCAATAGGTAGTTGTATGTCATAGTTGCACATCCTTCTAGTTGCTGTATGTGGGACATGGCCTCAGCATGGCCGGAGAAGCAGTGTGTCGGTGCCTGCCCGGGATCCGAACCCGGGCTGCCAGCAGCGGAGCGTGCACACTTAACTGCTAAGCCATGGAGCCGGCCCTATCAGTTTCTATATAGACTGCATGGTGCTCACCACGGATAGTCTAGTTTTTATCCATCACCATACAAACGTGCCCTTTTACCCCTTTTGCCCACCCCCTGCCCTGTTTCCCTCTGGTGACCACTAATCTGTTCTCTTTATCCATGTGTTTATCTTCCACATATAAATGAAATCATGCAGTGTTTGTCTTTCTCTGTCAGGCTTATTTTGCTTAACATAATACCCTCAAGGTCCATCCCTGTTGTTGCAAATGGGACAATTTTGTCTTTTTTTATGGCTGGGTAGTATTCCATTGTATATATATACCCCTTCTTCTTTATCCATTCATCAGTTGATGGGTGCTTAGGTTGCTTCCACGTCTTGGCTATTGTGAATAATGCTGCAATGAACATAGGAGTGCATAGATCTCTTTGTATGGTTGATCTCATGTTCTTTGGATAAATACCCAGTAGTGGGATAGCTGGATCGTATGGTGTTTCTATTTTTAATTTTTTGAGAAATCTCCATACTGTTTTCCATAGTGGCTGCACCAGTTTGCATTCCTACCAGCAGTGTATGAGGGTTCCCTTTTCTCCACATCCTCTCCAACACTTATTACTTCTTGTCTTGTTAATTATAGCCATTCTGATGGATGTGAGGTGATAGCTCATTGTAATTTTTTTTTTTTTTTTTTTTTTTTTGGTGAGGAAGATTAGCCCTGAGCTAACATCTATTGCCAGTCCTCCTCTTTTTTCTGATGAACATTGGCCCTGGGCTGACATCTGTGCCCATCTTCCACTACTTTATATGTGGGACTCCTGCTACAGCATGGCTTGATAAGTGGTGTATAGGTCTGCGCCCAGGATCTGAACCTGCAAGCCCTGGGCCACCAAAGTGGAGTGCACAAACTTAACCGCTACGCCACCAGGCTGGCCCCTCCTTGTAGTTTTTATTTGCATTTCCCTAGTAATTAGTGACGTTGAACATCTTTTCATATGCCTGTTAGCCATCTGTATATGTTCTTTGGAAATATGTCTGTTCATATCTTCTGCACAGTTTTTGATCGGGTTGTTTGTCTTTTTGTTGTTGAGTTTTATGAGTTCTTTATATATTTTGGAAATTAACCCCTTATTGGATATATGATTTGTAAATATTTTCTGCCAGTTGGTGGGTTGACTTTTTGTTTTGTTCATGATTTCCTTTGCTTGCAGAAGCTTTTTAGTCTGATGTAGTCCTGTTTGTTTATTTTTTATTTGTTTCACTTGCCTGAGTAGAGATGGTATTCGAAAAGATGCTGCTAAGACCGATGTCAAAGAATGTACTGCCTGTGTTATCTTCTAGGTGTTTTATGGTTTCAGGTCTTACATTCAAGTCTTTAATCCATTTTGAGTTAATTTTTGTGTATGGTGTAAGATAATGGTCTGCTTTCATTTTTTTGCGTGTGGCTGTCCAGTTTTCCCAGCACCATTCATTGAAGAGACTTTCCTTTCTCCATTGTATGTTCTTGGCTCCTTCGTCGAAGATTAGCGGTCCATAGATGTGTGGGTTTATTTCTGGGCTTTCAATTCTATTCCATTGATCTGTGTGTCTGTTTTTGTGCCAGTACCATGCTGTTTTGATTACTATAGCTTTGTAGTATATTTTGAAGTCAGAGATTGTGATCCTTCAGCTTTGTTCTTTTCTGTCAGGATTGCTTTGACTATTTGAGGTCGTTTGCTGTTCCATATAAACTTTAGGATTCTTTGTTCTATTTCTGGAAAGAATGCCATTGGGATTCTGATTGGGATTGCAGTGAATCTGTAGATTGCTTTAGATAATATAGCCATTTTAGCTATGTTTATTCTTCTAATCCATGAACATGGAATATCTTTCCATGTCTTTATGTCGTCTTCAGTTTCTTTCAATAATGTCTTATAGTTTTCAGTGTATAGGTCTTTCATCTCCTTGGTTAAATTTATTCCTAGATATTTTATTCTTTTTGTTGTGAATATAAATGGGATTGTATTTTTGACTTCTCTTTCTACTAGTTCATTATTAGTGTATAGAAATGCAACTGATTTTTTTCTTCAAATTCTTTTTTTTTCTTTTTGTGAGGAAGCTCAGCCCTGAGCTAACATCCATGAAAATCCTCCTCTTTTTTTGCTGAGGAAGACTGGCCCTGGGCTAACATCTGTACCCATCTTCCTCCACTTTGTATGGGACCCTGCCACAGCATGGCCTGACAAGCGGTGCATGGGTGCACGCCCGGCATCTGAACCTGGGCCGCCAGCAGCACAGCATGCGCACTTAACTGCTATGCCCCGGGGCCGGCCCTGCAACTGATTTTTGTAAGTTGATTTTCTACCTTGCAACTTTGCTGTAGTTGTTGACTATTTCTAATAGCTTTCTGGTGAATTCTTTAGGGTTTTCTATATATAGAGTCATGATACCCACCAACAGCAAGAGTTTTACTTCTTCCTTTCCAATTTGGAAAAAGACAAAATCGTCCCATTTGCAACAACAGGGATGGACCTTGAGGGTATTATGTTAAGCAAAATAAGCCAGACAGAGAAATAAAAATTGGAAATTTTTTTTTCATATTACTAAGATCTTTTTAATGATAGAAATATTGCATAGGAAGGCATCTTTATATTTTCTACAAGGCAGAAATATATCTACTTTGTTTTCTTTAAAAAAATAGTGATTCATTTATATGGAGATGGATGGAAACTAGACTTTTGGTGGTGTATAGACATGATGCAGTCTATACAGAAGCTGAAATATAATAATGTACACCTGAAATTTATAAAATGTCACCTCAATAAAATAATTTTTAAAAAATAGTGTTTGTTTTTCCAATTATATACTAAACACACTCATTACAGAAAATTTAGAAAAACATTATTCATAATTCCACCTCTTCATCCAGAGACAACCACTGTTAAAACTGTATGGTGCTTTCAAATATATTTATAAGCATATATATTTTTTTACAAAATTATATTATGGCACATTAAACATACTTAAACATTATGCTTTTAACACTTACATTACATTTGCCTCTGCAATCCTATATATAATTAAATATTATTTTAAAACATGGCTTTAACAGCCACATTTATGCAATCCTAACTTATTTTCTGTTTTTTTTATTATTATTATTTTTTATTTTTTATTGATGTTTTAATGGTTTTTAACATTGTGAGATTTTGGGTTGTACATTTTTGTTTGTCCATCACCATATATATGACTCCCTTCACCCCTTGTGCCCACCCCCCACCCCCACTGCCCCTGGTAAGCACAGTACAGTTTTCTCTGTCCATGTGTTGGTTTATATTCCACATAGGAGTGAGATCATACAGTGTTTGTCTTTCTCTTTCTGGCTTATTTCACTTAACATAATACGCTCCAGGCCCATCCATGTTGTTGCAAATGGGACGATTTTGTCTTTTTTTATGGCTGAGTAGTATTCCACTGTATATATATAACACATTTTCTTAATCCAGTCGTCAGTCAAGGGACACTTAGGTTGCTTCCACTTCTTGGCTATGGTGAATAATGCTGCAATGAACATAGGGCTGCATAAGCCTCTTTGGATTGTTGATTTCAGGTTCGTTGGATAGATTCCCAGTAGTGGGATGGCTGGGTCATAGGGCATCTCTATTTTTAATTCTTTGAGGAATCTCCATACCGTTTTCCATAGAGGCTTCACCAGTTTGCATTCCCACCAGCTATGTATGAGGGTTCCTGTTTCTCCACATCCTCTCCAACACTTGTTGTTTTTTGTCTTGGTGATTATAGCCATTCTAACGGGCGTGAGGTGATATCTTAGTGTTGTTTTGATTTGCATTTCCCTGATGATTAGTGATGTTGCACATCTTTTCATGTGCCTATTGGCCATCTGTATATCTTCTTTGGAGAAGTGTCCGTTCATTTCCTCTGCCCATTTTTTGATCGGATTGTTTGTTTTTTTGTTGTTCAGTTGTGTGAGTTCTTTATATATTATGAAGATCAACCCCTTGTCAGATGTATGTTTTGCAAATATTCTCTCCCAGCTGGTGGGTTGTCTGTTCATCTTGATTCTGGTTTCGTTTGTCTTATAGAAGCTCTTTAATCTGATAAAGTCCCACTTGTTTATTTTTTCTTTAGTTTCCCTAGTCTGGGTAGGCATGTCATCTGAAAAGATTTCTTTATGACCAGTGTGAAATAGTGTGTTGCCTATATTTTCTTCTATGAGTTTTATAGTTTCAGGTCTCACCTTCAGGTCTTTGATCCATTTTGAGTTCATTTTTGTGAATGGCGATAGCAGATGGTCCACTTTCATTCTTTTGCATGTGGCTGTCCAGTTTTCCCAGCACCATTTATTGAACAGACTTTCCTTTCTCCATTGTATGTTCTTAGCTCCTTTGTCGAAAATTAGCTTTCCGTGTATGTGTGGTTTTATTTCTGGGCTTTCAATTCTGTTCCATTGATCTGTGTGTCTGTTTTTGTACCAGTACCATGCTGTTTTGATTACTATTGCTTTGTAGTATGTTTTGAAGTCAGGGATTGTGATGCCTCCTGCTTTGTTCTTTTTTCTTAGGACTGCTTTAGCTATTCGGGGTCTTTTGTTGTCCCATATAAATTTTAGTATTCCTTTTTCTATTTCTGTGAAGAATGTCATTGGGATTCTGGTTGGGATTGCATTGTATCTGTAGATTGCTTTAGGTAATATAGAAATTTTAACGATGTTTATTCTTCCAATCCACATGCATGGAATATCTTTCCATTTCTTTATGTCATCATGGATTTCTTTCAATAATGTCTTGTAGTTCTCATTGTATAGGTCCTTCACCTCCTTGGTAAGATTTATTCCTAGGTATTTTATTCTTTTTGATGCAATTGTAAATGGTATTATCTTTTTGAGCTCTCTTTCTGTTAGTTCATTATTAGCATACAGAAATGCAACTGCTTTTTGTAGATTGATTTTGTACCCTGCAACTTTGCTGTAGTTGTTGATTATTTCTAATAGTTTTCCAACAGATTCTTTAGGATTTTCTATATATAAAATCATGTCATCTGCAAATAGGGAGAGTTTCACTTCTTCATTACCTATTTGGATTCCTTTTATTCCTTTTTCCTGCCTAATTGCTCTGGCCAAAACCTCCAGAACTACCTTGAACAGGAGTGGTGAGAGTGGGCAGCCCTGCCTTGTTCCTGTTCTCAGAGGAATGGCTTTCAGTCTTTCCGAATTGAGTATGATGTTGGCTGTGGGTTTGTCATAAATAGCCTTTATTATGTTGAGGTACTTTCCTTCTATTCCCATTTTGTTGAGAGTTTTTATCATAAATGGATGTTGTATCTTGTCAAATGCCTTCTCTGCGTCTATTGAGATGACCATGTGGTTTTTATTCTTTGTTTTGTTGATGTGATGTATCGTGTTGATTGATTTGCAGATGTTGAACCATCCCTTTGTCCCTGGTATAAATCCTGCTTGATCATGGTGTATGATCTTTTTAATGTATTGTTGTATTCGGTTTGCCAATATTTTGTTGAGGATTTTTGCATCTATGTTCATCAGCGATATTGGCCTGTAATTTTCTTTCTTTGTATTGTCTTTGTCTGGCTTTGGTATCAGGGTGATGTTGGCCTCGTAGACTGATTTAGGAAGTGTTCCATCTTCCTCTATTTTTTGGAATAGTTTGAGAAGGATGGGTATTAAATCTTCTTTGAATGTTTGATAAAATTCACTGGAGAAGCCATCTGGTCCTGGACTTTTATTTTTTGGGAGGTTTTTGATTACTGTTTCAATGTCTTTACTTGTGATTGGTCTATTCAGATTCTCCATTTCTTCTTGATTCAGTTTTGGGAGGTTGTATGAGTCTAAGAATTTATCCATTTCTTCTAGATTGTCCAATTTGTTGGCATATAATTTCTCATAGTATTCTCTTATAATCCTCTGTATTTCCGTGGTATCCGTTGTAATTTCTCCTCTTTCATTTCTAATTTTATTTACTTGAGCCTTTTCTCTTTTTTTCTTAGTAAGCCTGGCTTAGGGTTTGTCGATTTTGTTTATCTTCTCAAAGAACCAACCCCTTGTTTCATTAATCCTCTCTACTGTTTTTTTGGTCTCAATTTCATTTATTTCTGCTCTGATTTTTATTATTTCTCTCCTGCTGACTTTGGGCTTTGTGTTCTTCTTTTTCTAGTTCTGTTAGGTGTAATTTAAGGTTGCCTATTTGGGCTTTTTCTTGTTTGTTAAGGTGGGCTTGTATCACTATGAGTTTCCCTCTCAGGACCGCTTTTGCTGCATCCCATATGGTTTGGTATGGCATATTTTCATTTTCGCTTGTTTCCAGATAGTTTTTGATTTCTCCTTTAATTTCATCAACGATCCATTGGTTGTTTGGTAGCATGTTGTTTAATCTCCACGTTTTTGTCACTTTCCCAGTGTTTTTTTCATGGTTCATTTCCAGTTTCATAGCATTATGGTCTGAAAAGATGCTTGTTATGATTTCAATCTTCTTAAATTTATTGAGGCTTGCTTTGTTTCCCAACATATGGTCTATCCTTGAGAATGTTCCATGAGTGCTTGAGAAGAATGTGTAGTCAGCTGTTTTTGGATGGAGTGCTCTGTATATGTCTACTAGGTCCATCCCGTCCAGTTTTTCATTTAAGTCTACTATTTCTTTATTGACTTTTTGTCTGGATGATCTATCCATTGATGTAAGTGGGGTATTAAGATCCCCTACTATTATTGTGTTGTTGTTACTGTCTCCTTTTAGGTTTGTTAATAGTTGCTTTATGTACATTGGTGCTCCTATGTTGGGTGCATACATATTTATAAGTGATATGTCTTCTTGGTGGAGTGTCCCTTTTATCATTATATATTTCCCTTCTTTGTCTCTCTTAACCTGTTTTATCTTGAAGTCTACTTTGTCTGATATGAGTATGGCAACACCTGCTTTCTTTTGTTTGCCATTAGCTTGGAGTATTGTCTTGCATCCTTTCACTCTGAGCCTGTGCTTGTCTTTAGTGCTGAGATGTGTTTCCTGGAGGCAGCATATTGTTGGGTCTTGCTTTTTAATCCATCCTGCCACTCTGTATCTTTTGATTGGAGAGTTCAATCCATTTACATTTAGGGTAATTATTGATATATGAGGGCTTAATGTTGCTGTTTTGTCACTTATTTTCTGGTTCTTTTGTGTTTCCTTTGTTTCTTGTCCCATTTGTTTCAGACTGCCAATTCAGTTTGGTTGTTCTGTCTTATGACTCTTCTAGTTTTCTCTTTGTTTATCATATGTGGTTTTGTTTTGATTATTTGTTTAGTGATTACCTTGAGGTTTGTGTAAAAAATCTTGTGTATGAGATATTCCATTATCTGATGGCCTCCTATTTCCTTATACTAAGTCAATTCAGTCACTTTCCTCTTCCCCTTCTAAGTCGTTCTTGTTATACCTTATTCTGTCTTGTGTTGTGGCTGTGTGTTTACAGTGATGAGGTTAAATTTATTTTTGGTGAATTCCTTCCTTTGGTCTTTGATTTTAGTATTTAAGTGGTTGCTAACCTATTCCAGTAAAGATCTACTATTTTTCTGAGTTTATCTACCTATTTTTCTCCTTGCTCCAAGCTTTGTATTCCCTTTCTCTTCTTTTTTTCAGGGCTGAGGGCCTTCTTGAGTATTTCTTATAGTGGGGGTCTCATGGCCATGAACTCCCTTAGCTTTTGTTTATCTGGGAGAGTTACTATTTCTCCATCAAATTTGAAGGATATTTTTGCTGGATAGAGTATTCTTGGCCGAAAGTTTTTGTCTTTCAGTATTTTGAATATATCATTCCAGTCTCTCCTAGCCTGTGAAGTTTCTATTGAGAAATCTACTGAGAGCCTGATGGGAGTTCCTTTGTACGTTATTTTTTGTTTTTGTCTAGCTGCCCTTAATATTATTTCTTTGTCATTGACTCTGGCTAGCCTTACCACTAGGTGTTGTGGTGAAGGCCTTTGTCTGTTAATATATTTAGGTGTCCTGTTGGCTTCGCTTACTGGTATTTCCTGCTCCTTCCCCAGATTTGGGAAATTCTCAGCTATTACTTCCTTGAATAGGCTCTCTGTTCCTCTTTCCCTCTCTTCTGCCTCAGGAATACCTGTAATTCTTATGGTACATTTCCTAATAGAGTCAGATATTTCTCGGAGACTTTCTTCATTTCTTTTTAGTCTTAGTTCTCTCTCCTCTTCCATCTGGAGCATATCTGTATTCCTATCCTCTAAAATGCTAATTCTTTACTCCATATTGTCAGCTCTGTTCTTTAAAGATTCCAGATTCTCCTTTATCTCCTCCATTGTGTTCTTCATCTCCATTAGCACTGATTGGTTTTTCTTTATGATTTCAATCTCTTTTGTGAAGAAACTCCTAATCTCATTGAATTGTTTGTCTGTGTTGTCTCGTATTTCATTGAGTGCTTTTATGATAGCTATTTTGAAATCTCTGTCGTTTAGATTATGGATTTCTGTGTCTTCAGGGTTGGTTTCTGGGTGCTTGTCATTTTCCTTCTGGTCTGTTGATTTCATATATCTTTGCATTGTGGTTCCTGTGTTGGCTTTGTTTTTCCTCATCCTGGAAATCTCTGGTTGCAATTTCCACCCGCCGCCACTGTGTGGTGGTAAAGGGCTGTGTAATCTAAGCTCCCTGCACTCTGCCTCGGTTTTTCCGCTGCAATCCTCGGTTTTTCCACTGTGATCCATGGGTCGGATCGCTTGATCTGGTCTGCCGTGGATCGCTTGGTCTGGTCTGGTCAGCTGAGCTGCAGGGTCCGGTTGGTGGGGAGGGGGGGCTCTCTCTTTTGCCCTCTGGGTCCCTGGTGTGGGGGGCTTTTCTTCGCCCCTTCTTATCCGCTCTCTGGGGTGCTCAGATGTTGATGGTAGCCCTGTGGCTCTTCTGAGTTCTCTGTGCGGGAGTTTCCCATTGGCTGAGAGAGCCTGAAGAGCTACGGTTTCCCCGCCGAGGGCTGCCCCTCCCCCCTCTCTGGGAGCTGCGAGGCCCCGGATCACTGATCCGATGGGGAGGGAGAGGAGTTCTCTTTACCTCTCCCCACTTCCTCCGGGGGCCCAGCACGTTCCACTCTCAGATGTGCGGCAGTGTGGATCCTTCCGATCTAGCTTTTCACTGTCTGGGATTCCGTTGTTGGTCTGTGACTGTTCCTTTTGTTGTATCTTATCAGGGGAAGAGTTCACGGGAAAGCTCACTCCGCCATGACGCTGACGTCACTAAAAATTGGAAATTTTTATGTCTTTTTCTTGCCTAATTGCTCTGGCCAAAACCTCCAGTACTGTGTTGAATAGGAGTGGCGAGAGTGGACAGCCTTGTCTTGTTGCTGTTCTCAGAGAGATGGCTTTTAATTTTTCACTGTTAAGTATGATGTTGGTGGTGGGTTTGTCATATATGGCCTTTATTATATTGAGGTACTTTCCTTCTGTACCCATTTTATTGAAAGCTTTTATCATAAATGGATGTTGGATCTTGTCAAATGCTTTCTCTTCATCTGTTGAGATGATCATGTGATTTTTATTCCTCATTTTGTTAATGTGGTATATCACATTGATTGATTTGTGGAAGTTGAACCATCCCTGCATCCCTGGTATAAATCTCACTTGATGATAGTCTGTGATCCTTTTGGTGCATTGCTGTATGCGGTGTGCCAATATTTGTTGAGGATTTTTTCATCTATGTTCATCAGTGATATTGGCCTGTAATTTTCCTTCTTTGTGTTATCCTTGTCTGGTTTTGGTAACAGGGTATTAATGTTGGCCCTTAGAATGAATTAGGAAGTGTTCCATCTTCAGTGTTTTGGAATAGTTTGAGAAAGATAGGTGTTAAATCTTCTTTGAAAGTTTGGTAGAATTCTTCAGAAAAGACATCTGGTCCTGGACTTTTGTTTTTTGGGAGGTTTTTGATTCCTGTTTCAATCTCTTTACTTGTGATTGGTCTATTCAGATTCCCTATTCCTTCTTGATTCAGTTTTGGGAGGTTGTATGAGTCTAAGAATTTATCCATTTCTTCTATGTTGTCCAATTTGTTGGAGTATAGTTTTTCATAGTATTCCCTTATAATCCTTTGTATTTCTGTGGTATCTGTTGTAATTTCTCCTCTTTCATTTCTAAATTTTATTTATTTGAGCCTTCTCTCTCTTTTTCTTAGTGAGTCTGGCTAAGAGTTTGTCAATTTTGTTTATCTTCTCAAAAAACCAGCTCTTAGTTTCATTGATCCTTTCTATTGCTTTTTTAGTCTCTATTTCATTTATTTCTGCTCTAATTTTTATTTTCCTCCTGCAGACTTTGGCCTTTGTTCTTTTTTTTTAGTTCTGCTATGTGGTTTAAGATTACTTGTTTGACATTTTTCTTCTTTGTTGATGTAGGCCTTTATTGCTATTAATTTCTCTCTTAGGACCCCTTTTGCTGCATCCCATAAGAGTTGGTGTGTTGTGTTTTCATTTTCATTTGTCTCCAGGTATTTTTTGATTTCTCCTTTGATTTCTTCATTGATCCAGTGGTTATTCAGTAGCATGTTGTTTAGTCTCCCCATATTTGTGACTTTCCCAGCCTTTTTCTTGTAGTTGATTTCTAGTTTCATAGCATTGTGGTTGGAAGAAATGCTTGATATGATTTCAGTTTTCTTAAATTTATTGAGGCTTGCGTTGTTTTCCAACACATGGTGTATCTTTGAGAATTTTCCATGTAAACTTGAGAGTAATGTGTATTCTTCTGTTTTTAGATGGGATGTTTTGTATATATCTGTTAAGTCCATCTGGCCTAGTATTTAGTTTAAGTCCACTGTTTCCTTGTTGACTTTCTGTCTGGATGATCTATCCATTGATGTAAGTGGGGTGTTGAGATGCCCTACTATTATTGTGTTGCTGTTAATTTCTCCCTTTAGGTCTGTTAATAGTTGCTTTATATACTTCGGTGCTCCTTTGTTAGGTGCATATATATTCATAAGTGTTAAGTCCTTTTGGTGGAATGTCCCTTTTATCATTATGTACGGTCCCTCTTTGTCTCTCATAGTCTTTTTTATTGTGAAGTCTGCTTTGTTGGATATAACTGTGGTAATACCTGCTTGCCTTTTGCTCGGAGTATCATCTTCCATGCCTTCACTCTGAGCCTATATTTGTCTTTAGAGCTGAGATGTGTTTCCTGAAGGCAGCATATTATTGGGTCTTGTTTTTTAATCCATCCAGCCACTCTGTGTCTTTCGATTGGAGAATTCAATCCTTTTACATTTAGAGTGATTATTGATATATGAGGGCTTAGTACTGCCATTTTATCTCTTGTTTTCTGGTTGTTCTATATTTCCATTGTTTCTTTTCTCTTGTATTTCTGACTACCATTTGAGTTTGGTAGTTTTCTGTGATGGTTTTCTCAGTTTTCTCTTTATGATTTGTGTCTCTGCCCTGATTTTTTGTTTAGTGGTTACTGAGATTTGCATAAAAGATCTCATAGATGAGATAGTCCATTTTCTGATAGCGTCTTATCGCCATTAGTCTAAGCAGGTTCCATTCCTTTCCTTTCTCTTTTGAGTTATTGTTGTCACAAATTGTTCTTTTCTGTGTCGTGAGTTTGTAACTAAATTGAAGTGTTTATAGTTATTTTTGATGCTTTCCTTCCATTTGTCTTTTATGTTATAATTGTTTGCTGACTTGTTCTGATGTAGAGCTGCAATTTTGTGATTCTATCTGTTTGTTTATCTCCTTGCTCACTGTTTTGTAAACATTTACCGTTTTTGTTACGGGTAGGAGGGCTTCTTTCATCATTTCTTGTAAAGGAGATCTAGTGGCAATGAACTCCCTCAGCTTTTGTTTATCTGGAAAAGCTCTTATTTTTCCATTGTACGTGAAGGATAGTTTCACTGGATAGAGTATTCTTGGCTGAAAGTTTTTGTCTTTCAGTGTTTTGAATATATCATTCCATTCTCTCCTAGCCTATAAGGTTTCTGCTGAGAAATCTGCTGAATTCCTGATAGGGGTTCCTTTTTAGATTATTTTCTTCTGCCTTGCTGCCCTTTATGTATATTTTTTGTCATTGACTTTTGCCAGTTTTAATAGTATATTCTTGGTGAAGGTCTTTTTGCATTGATGTAATTAAGAGTTCTGTTGGCTTCATGTACGTGTAAGTCCAGTTCCTTCCCCAGGTTTGGGAAGTTCTCAGCTGTTATTTCTTTGAACAAGCTCTCTGCTCCTTTGTCCCTCTCTTCTCCCTTTGGAATACCTGTAATCCTTATGTTGCTTTTCCTAATTGAGTCACATATTTCTTGAAGAATTCCTTCACTTTTTAAACAATCTTTGTCCTCTCTCCTCCTCCACCTAAAGCATTTCTATATTTGTATCCTCTAAATCCCTAATTCTGTCCTCAATAACATCAGCTCTATTTTTTATTGATTCTAGATTATTATTATTTTTGGGGGCAGGACGATTGGCCCTGAGCTAACATCCATTGCCAATCTTACTCTTTTTGCGTGAGGAATATTGTCCCTGAGCTAACATCTGTGCCAGTGTACCTCTATTTTTTGTATGTGGGATGCTGCCACAGCATGGCTTGATGAGTGGTGTGTAGGTACGTGCCTGGGATCTGAATCCGTGAACCCTGGAACACTGAAGCAGAGTGTGCAAACTTAAACAGTATGCCACTGGGCTGGCTCCTAGATTATTATTATTTTTTTTATTTTTATTTATTTATTTTTTTCCCCCAAAGCCCCAGTAGATAGTTGTATGTCATAGTTGCACAGCCTTCTAGTTGCTGTATGTGGGACACGGCCTCAGCATGGCCAGAGAAGCGGTGCGTCGGGGCGCACCCGGGATCCGAACCCGGGCCGCCAGCAGCGGAGCACACGCACTTAACTGTTAAGCCACGGGGCCGGCCCCCTAGATTATTTTTTATCTCAATAATTGTGTGCTTCATATCCAGAATTTGTTTTTTTTTCCCCAAACTTTTTATTTCTTTCTTTTAGTTTAGTTTTATTTTTTTGCTGAGGAAGCTTAGCCCTGAGGTAACATTTGTTGTCAATCTTCCCCCTATTTTTTTGCTTATGGAAGATTAGTCCTGAGCTAACAGCTATGCCAGTCTTCCTCTGCTTTATATGTGGGTTTGCTGCCACAGCATGGCTGACAAGTGGTGCAGGTCTCCTGGGATCCGAACCCGTGAACCCAGGCTGCTGAAGCAGAGTGTGCTGAACTTAACCACTACGCTATGGGGCCGGCCCCTGTTTAGTTTCTTTTTTAGAGTGGCGATCTCTTTGGTGAAGTATTCCTTCTGCTCATTAATTTTATTCCTGAGCTTGTTGAATTGTCTTTCTCAGTTTTCTTGTAACTTGTTGAGTTTCTTTTCCTTTTTTTTTTTTTTTTGAGGAGATCAGCCCTGTGCTAACATCTGCCCGTCCTCCTCTTTTATGCTGAGGAAGACTGGCCCTGGGCTAACATCTGTGCCCATCTTCCTCTTTTTTGCTTGAGAAAGATTATCCCTGAGATAACGTCTGTGCCAGTCTTCCTCCACTTTGTATAAGGAGTGCCGCCTCTGAATGGCTTGATGAGCAGCGTGTAGGTCTGCGCCCGGGATCCGAACCTTCGAACCCCAGGCTGCGGAAGTGGAGTGCGCGAACATAACCACTACGCCACCAGGCTGGCACTGCCTTTATTTATTTACAATGGTTTCAATGGTTTCTGTCTTTGTATTGTTAAAAAACAAAATTTAACTGAGTAAATGTAAAGATGTAATTGGTTTATTAAATGATTTGTGAATCATGAATTGGGGAGCATTCCATCTAGCAAGTTGAAAGGAGCTCCAAGGAGTTGTACCAAATGTAAAAGCTTTTAAAGGCAAGGGAGGAGGTGGGACAAGTAAGTCAAAAACAAGAGAAAGGATTATTTCAGGCAAGGTCACCTTCCTTTGGAGTTCTCCCTCCAAAGGGGATCTACCATGCAGATTACTTCATCAGTGCAGATTGACTGGTTAAAGGTCACATTTTGAGAGAGGTTGAAACTACAGACTTTTTGTTCTCAGTGGGGGCAAGTGACTCTGTTTTGGGCATGTTTCTTTTTTCTTTTTTTAAACAGTATATTAAATCCTTTAAGTGGTTGCAATCACAGGCAGTTTCTGCTAGCTGCTTTTTTGTTCTGGTCATGGGTCATACTTTACTACTTTTTTGCGTGTCTCATAATTTTTTGTTAGAAACTGGGCATTTAGACAATTCTAGGTACTGCCACTACCTCACCCCCGCCCACCCAACAGACTTTTTATTGTTATTTGTTTTTTAATCATTTAGTGCCTTTCTAGATTATTTTAGTGGAGTCTTTTTCACTCCTTGCAGTGTTACGCCTCTAATATTGCTCCCTTAGGGGGCACAGCCCTGGGTGTTCACAGTGACCTTGTGATGACAATTATTTTGTCTTTGTGTTTTTTCCTGACCATACACAGCTTTTAAGCTCCACTAATTGCTGGCTAAAGATCTGTTGTTTTCAACAATGCCCTGGGGCATTAATTACACCACAGACTGGTCCATTCAAATTCAGGCTCTTTTGATGGGATAGTTATTGAGATCACTGTTTTGAGATTTTTTTCTGACCCCAGTCAGGCTTTCCCTAGCTGTCTCTTTTCACCCTGGTTCACTCCAGCAAAGCAGCCGGCCTACAGTTTAGCCTATATGTCCAATCCATCTATCAGTCTCCTCCCAGTTGCCTTTCACTCAGGCAAAATTTCTGAGCCAAGGCTCTGGAGCTGGGGGTGGGGACAGTAGCACACTGCTCTCTGAGTGACTCCCCCACTTTAGGAGCTGAGTGATTTGGGTGGGCAGAGTTTGGGGGAGGGCAGTAGCCTCAGTTCTGCTCAGCTTTCCTCTCTTTGTGTGGAACCACCACCTTCTGAGCCAGAGCAAGAGCAACTGGGGCCTCGTGTTGTGGGTGTTCTGTGCCCAAGGTAGAGCCTTCATTCCACCAGGGGCGGCGGGATGGAAGAAGGGAGCCCCTCCATGGCTGCATTTGCCTGCAGTGTAGCCTCAGCATCAGGATAAGAAATGCTGATGTCCTGCCCCTCCTGGGCAGAAAGCTCTCTGACTGGAAGCTGGGGGAGAGGCAGCCCTGTGTTCTTGGCTGCAGCAGCATGGAGTGGAGTTTCCATCTCACTGAGTTCAGAGCCGGGGAGAACGGGGTCGCAGTGCAAATACCACAGATTCTTGCTGTTCTTACCAAATTTTAGTAGAGTTTCTTGAATAAATGTTTCTTCATTTGCTGTATCTGAATACTAGGAGGTACTTGACATTCCCAGAGGCTCACTGCATCACAGTAAAGTCCACTTGCCAGTCCTCACAGGGGACTGCTCCTTGATGTTGAGCCCCCTTGTTCAAGGAGGGCGGCCCCATCCGGGGATTGTTTTTGGCACAGATAACACATTGTTGGGTAAATTTCTGAATGGTCCGTTGCAAATTCAGACCAATTAAATACCTTGGATCCGCTGCAAGGTGGCCTCCCTCGCATAGTGAGTACTCTGATGGATTTAATAATTAACAGTTTCTCCCAGAAGGGCCTCAGGTGCCGGGATGAGACCTTCTGAGTTACATTTCAGATGCTTTGCTCAGGTCTGGTAAGGCCAGTGCAGGTGCTTCCATTAGCTTATTGAAAGCTTGGTCACATAGCTTCCCACTCAAAGAGGTCCATTTCTGGCTTATAGTTTATCATAGAGAGTCTTAGCAATCAACCCAAGTTTAGGGATCCAAATGTGGGAAAAGCTAGCTATCTCCAAGAATCCTTGTAGCTGCCTACCAGTTTTATTACCAATTCTCTCTCTTGGGGAAGGCTGCATTGCCCTTTTGAAATGATGAATCCCAAATACTTTACAGCAACATTTTTAACTCAATTCTGACACTATTTACCTGGAGATAGCTTCAGATCCCACAGGATTACCCTTTGCCTCCCATTTTAGATGCCAATTGCAAGTCCAGGTTGTCACCTGTGCTGACCAACCAGCTACAGACCAGAGGTTCCCACGACCCCCTCCCTTGGGTTTGATTAATTTGATAGAGTGAATCGCAGAACTCAGGAAAACATTTTACTTAACAGCCAGATGGAAGAGATTCATAAAGGAAGATATGTGGGGAAGGGATGTGGAGCTCCCAGGCTGTCTCTCTGGGCACGTGACTCTCACCGAATCTCCACGTGTTCACCAACCCGGAAGCTTTCTGAACCCCATATTGAACTCAATCTTCAGCCCCTCTCCCCACACCAGAGGTATGGGGAGTGTCATGGGGCTGAAAGTTCCAACCCTCTAATCACACAGTTGGTTCCCCTGGTAATCAGGGGCTTTCCAAAAGTCACCTGATTAACATAAATTCAGGTGTGGTTGAAAGGGGCTTGTTATGAATAACAAAAGACACCCATTTCACCTTTATTGCTCTGGAGTTATTTCAGGAACTGAAGACAAAAGTAATTATTATAACAAAAGATGCCCCTATGGCTCTTATATCAGAAATTACAAGGGTCTTAGGAGCTCTATACCAGAAACAAAATGAGGATATTTCTTATTATAAATCACAATATGACACCGACCTAACAGGATTCCTGCTGAAGGCAGGGCAGGGTGATAAGACATCACCCAGTGGAGAGGTGAGGGATGAGGATCCAAAAGCATCTTTTAAATCCAGCACTGTATAGCGTTGACAGCCTTCAGGTCTTGAACAAATCTATATTCCCCTGTTTCCAGCCTTTTAATGGGTAAAATGGGAGTGTTCCATGGGAATCTCCATGGCCTAATCAATCCCTGTTCTAAAAACCTATTGATTGCGGGAAGGATTCCTCTTACGGCTTCTAGCTTCGAGGGGTGTTGTTTCACCCGGGGCCAGTGATCTCTCTGCTTCAATTTTGCCTTTACTGGCATGGCACTGGCTGCTCGCCCCACCTGTCCTTGTGCCCATACTTCCCAGTTAATTCAGCTGAGTACACTTAGGGGGCATCTCTTCCTTCTCAGGTGCTGGTGTGTCTTGCAATAGGGCCGTGAGGTCAACTCCTCAACTTTTAGGAACTTGGATCTCTATTTTATCTTGTTCCCAGCTCATTGAAGCCCCTAACTTAGACAGCATGTCCCTCCCTAGAGGGGGAACAGGGCCTTCTGGTATATACAGAAAGGAATGCTTCAGCATTTTTGATCCTATTTCACAGGTCAAGGGCTCCAGAAATCTTTTGGTCTCTCCTTTTCCTGATACCTCTTTTATGTTAGTGTTAGGACCTAGAGACAACTTTTGGAGTTTCCTATGGTTGTCTGGAGCACTTTGAGATATGAAGTAGGTATTAAGAACCACTGTATCGCCCTCGACCTCAGGGTCCCAGTTTGTATATCACCTGAGGCAGTCCTGTAACCTCTGAAAAAAAAAGGTGGAGGGGTTTTCCTCAGGGCCTTGTTGGACCTCTGTCAATTTAGACCAGTTAATGGGTGGCTGGGTTACTATTTGCATGGCTTTCAAAAGCAGACCCCAAAAATGTCCTAGCTTTTCTTGATCATCAGGGTCATTGGGATTCCACCCAGGGTCAGTCCCTGGCACAGCCTTCCCGCTAGGCCTTCGAATTTCTGACCCGGGGACATATCCACCATCTGCTTGTTTCCTGGCTTTTAACAGAATGGCTGACTTTACCTTGACTTGTGAGGAGGGTGGTTCCTCTGGGGCAGCCCTCAATCTTCTGGGGTGTGCTCTCCAATTGTAAATGAAAGGGCTGGCACCATCCCTGGCTTAGAAGTCTGTATGTACTGGCGTAATGCCAATACTCTTCTGGCTCCAGCCCAGTCTCAGTGTCCAGCCTGCACCGAAGCGACTGGGCATTGAGCCTCTTCTGCTGCCACCGCTGCTGCTCATTGCCCCTGGGCTGAGCTGAGGTGGGCTGAGTGCAGGGCCCCTGCACCCAGGCGCCTGCCCGCCCACCCTCACGTCACCCCTCCTGCCACCATCACCGCTACTGCGTCTGGGGCCTCTGCTGCTGCCGTGACAGGGCAGGGTATACTGGGTCACCCTGTGCCGCATCCCAGAGGCCTTCCTCTCCACGCCATCTCAGCACCGCCGCTGCTACCAATAACTCTGAGGACATGCCCGTTTCAGTCAAACCAACAAACTTAAACAAGCTTCTGACTCACACACAAGACAAACACATCCGCACAAAGACAAAATCCAGCTCCTGCAGGACAAAAACAGAAGGTAAAGTCCAACAATCCCCTGGATCTCTCCCAAACGAGGGGCCCTCCTTTCAACAACACAAAAGGCAAATGGAGAGACAGGGACTTCATGACCGCACGTGTCATGGCAACTCACCCGGCAAAAGCAAAACTGAAAGTACTCACATATGAGACAAACACATCCACACAAGGACAAAAAGTAGACCGAGGTCCAGTGCCTTTCTCCACTCCATGTGAGCATTGCGCCGAGGGCGGCCAATGCCAGTGGGAAGGGGGAGCAGCAGGGGAAGTCCCCCAGGCAGAGACACCTAGACAGCTGCTGGGGACCACCAACCGTTTGAACCCTCACTGGGGCTGTCCAGCCATGGGCACAAGACACCTGGCTGGCTCACCTGAATTGATACCGAATTGCTTAATCTCAGGTTCATGTGCTGGATGCTCAGTAAGCCGAACACTGAGACATGGGTGCTTGGAGGTGGAGAAAGGTTTATTCAAGTTGGCCAAAACGAGAAGATGGGAGCACAGGTTCTCTCAAACCTGCCTCAGCAAGAGTGGAAAGCAGGGGGTTTTATAGAGCTAAGAGGCTTAGCAGGAGGAGTTTCAAAGAAACAAAGGGGTAATCTTTCACTCCAGAGAAGCCCTTGGGCATTCTGACTTCTGGGCTTGAATGGCAGCTGTGAGCCAGCCATCCAGTGATCACAACCTCCCTGAAATCATTCTCTTCCTTCTGCAAAACAAGCTCACAAATCCTCATGACCCCTGAGTCACCCCCTCAAGTTAAACAGGAAAACACCTTAAAGGCAATCATGTTCTTATTGAATATCTACAGTAACCCTCAGGTACCTGTTTCAAGAGGACTAGGGAGATATAGTTGGACTGCTGGTGGCACCAAGGGCCTTCTCCAGGTTAATGGTCATGAATCAGACCATGGCCAGCTAGCCTGGGTGTGTTTTGTCTCATCCTTGTTCAGCTTCGAGGAGACAGACCTGGAGTCTGTTGGAGCTTAAAGGTAACCAGTGTTGGAGTTGTGCCAGGTGAGCACCAGAGGAGAGCAGCCAAGGAAGCTTATAAGGTGTCCAGTCTCTTTATAATTTAGAACTATTGTAATTTTTTTCACTCTAAGCTATTCAGTGAGGTGCAGCTTTATTTAAGAGCACTCCCTCCAGTGAGCTTGCCTAGGTGTTTGTTTTTTGTCTCCTGTTCATAAGCTAGTGTAAAAGTCATGCCAAGCTAACTGTTTCAGTCCTGGAAATCACTAGTTCCCAGGGATGTGAGGAGCAGCCCAGCAGACCTCTAGTTGCCCCAGTCCTTCCCCTGGCAAGTCTTCTAGAGCAACTCTGGCCTGCAGCAACCCCTCCCTCACCCCCAGCACCTAATGTTTGAATGATTTTTTGATCCTTTTTTTTTTTTTTTTTTTTTTGGTGAGGAAGATTGTCCCTGAGCTAACATCTGTGTCAGTCTTCCTCTATTTTGTATGTGGGATGCTGCCACAGCATGGCTTGATCAGTGGTGTGTAGGTCTGTGCCTGGGATCTGAACCCTCGAACCCTGAGTTGCCGAAGTATGAACTTAACCACTATGCCTCCAGGCTGGCCCCGATTTTTGATTCTTTAATATTCTCCTCTACTTTTTTTTTTTTTTTAAAGATTTTATTTATTTATTTATTTTCCCCCCAAAGCCCCAGTAGATAGTTGTATGTCATAGCTGCACATCCCTCTAGTTGCTGTATGTGGGACGCGGCCTCAGCATGGCCGGAGAAGCAGTGCGTCGGTGCGCGCCCGGGATCCGAACCCGGGCCGCCAGCAGCGGAGCGCGTGCACTTAACCGCTAAGCCACGGGGCCGGCCCTCTCCTCTACTTTTTTTCTCTCTTAACTTGCTAATAAATTCTTGAGAGCAGAAAATATCTCTTGTATCTTCTGTTGCACATAGCACTTAAATATTTGGTTCTCAGGCTCAAATTGTATTCATTTATTAACTTTGCACCTCTGTTGTGTAGGATGAACTATTTGTACTGCTCACATTCTCTGTATGGGAACCTTCCAGGCCACTGCTGCCCAGCATGCAGCTTAGTGTCAGGTTCTAGCATCCTGTTCTGTTACAGGGTTTGGAGCTCCTCTGCCTGTCCTGGGAGGACTGGCCTAGTGTTTTTTCTGTGAAGCCCCACCCAGTGTGAGCCTCTAGATGGGTTGAGCAGGAATCTTTGTAAGTGCTGAAATATTTGAACCAGATGCCCCTCCTCCAAATAGAGTCCTTTGTCTCGGAGATTCATGGAAACATGAGCTGCCCATCTGCCTTTGGGCCCAGGCTTCTCAGGTTGCAACAGGATTGTTTAGGACACCAAAGGGATTTTTATTTTTGTACAGAAGAGATCCACAGAGACTGAGAAGGTGAGTAGGAGATAAACAAGATGAATTTTATTCTGGAAAATAGCTGATAAAATTTGCACATCTTGGAGGCAAAATAACTTAGTGCAAGGAGACACTTGGAGATCTGTAGTTCTAAAAGGGATATGTGAGATACTAATGGAGTTTGCCGTTGAGTGTGATAAGGGGGACAAAAACCACCATGAAATTCTAGGTGGAAAGCTGTAGTTCAACTCAGTGAGTATTTATTTAACATCTGATATTTGTTCGTCTCCATGTTAGGTCACTGGACAGGTGAGACGTACGAACCTTGTCTTCCAAGAGCTTACAATGTTTCCTGGTGCTAACCTCGTGCGGGGCATCAGTCACAAGTATGGACTGACCTGAGTGCAGCCTCAGTGGAGGGAGAAGACTTGTCCTCCGATAATGATACAGCCTGTGGTACTGACATTAGTGATACTGGAATTCAGATAGAGGAGAGAGCCCTGCTAGGGTGGGTGGAGGTGACTCCACAGAGAGGCAGGACTTAAAGGATAAGGAGGATTAGATGGGGCTGGGGTGGAAACCTAGGGGTCAGGTGTGAGGAAAGAGGAGGGTAGCAGAAAGAGGAGTTTGGACTTGATTCTCTAGCCTGGGAAAGTGGCTCGTGCCCTGGCTGTTTCTCGGGTCCTTAGATTCTATGGGAACGAAGGAGAACCCACTGTTTTTATCCAGACGCGCTCCCCCCACCCCCACCATTCCTCCTCATCTGTGCCAAACTGGAAATGGCAGTGATCCTCAGGTCCTCTCTGCCTCGCCTGGATCACTTGATCGCTGAGCCTGGAGGGCCTCCTCCTTTGTTTAATCTCACTCAGCAATTCTCTATTCCTTGTAACCCTATAATCCCTCTTTCTCTGAGTCTTCCTTCTCCTGCCTCCCCTAACTGTATTTCTAAATCACAAATATAATCATGTAAGTCCTCTGCTTAAAAACTCCTACTGATTCTCCACTGTCCACAGGACAAAGTCTAAGCTTCGTGACCTTTATAACCTGGCTCCAGCCTCCTTCTTCTGGCAATGTTCTGGGTCTGAGTGACCATTTAGGAGAAGTCGAAGTATTTTATAGTAAAGTATTTCAATTTTCCGTAGTTCATGGTGCTAAAAGGATAGACTATTCAGGTATGGTGACAACATACTTTTCTTATTAATCATGCAGAGCTACGGCACAGAAGAAGCATTTATATTTATAATGACCCCGGATCTCCAAGGAAAAGCTGAAATATGGATAGTAACTTATATTTTAAAAAGGCAGCAGAAAGATAAGTGATACCTTTGGGAGGGATTTCCACTTAAAATAGCAATTAAAAAAAATCTGGTGCTTAAAGAGATAAGCTTCAGGTATCTGGAAAACCCCCTTATGATGCCCAATACAAGAAATGTGAGGTGGTCAGCAGGCATACATGGATCTTGACAGATCTTATAAGGAAACATGAATGCCATAGATAAGACAGCAAGAGCTGAGTGATCATGAGAAAGCAGTCAGAGATACCCAGGCTCATCTGCTGGCTCCTGCGTGGAGTAGGGTCCCTAGGCCCTTAGCATCAAACATGCCTTTCCTTTTTGGGTCACTGGTTTGAATGGCATTTCTTGGAAATGGAAGCAGGTTCTTTTTTGACTGAGCACATAGAAGGTAAGAAATCAACTGAGACATATTTTGGAATTGGCTGCCCTGAGCATGTTTCAGAAGTAGGAGCAAACAAGTGGTCAGATCCCCACAGAGTAATGAGAGGCGGCAGAAGAGTAACAAAGAGTCTTGAAGGACCTGTGGTGAATGGACCAGTGGCGAGGTCGCCTTCCCTCAAAAAGAACAGATCTCTTGGTTAGGAGTTCTTGGGGGCAGCGATGGCGGTTTTAATGGAGCAGGAAGGGTCATTGTAGGCAACCCATAAAGAGGCAGAATCCTCCGTGACCTTGAGCAGAAGGGGATGTGTTCTAAAAGCCCTCATTGGGTGCATGCCCCTGTCACTTCCTCTCCCACCCCCCAGCAGCATATAAAGCCTGGGGGAGTAATGCAGAAGGACACAGACTGACTGTCTTCCCAACCCACTCAATTCAGTCAGCAGTGTGGACACTACACACACACTTGCAGGTGTGGAGGTGCTGCCAGGATTAGTGGCTGGCAGAGCTGTTCCTCCCATGGGGGATGAGGTTGCCTCTTTCCTCCTCTGTGAGCCAGTGGGGGAGGGTGGGAAGGGAGGCAGTGCTGCCCGACAGAGCAGGAGGCTGCCCGGATTACCGCACTGTCGTGTGTCTCCGTCTCTTAATCCTCCTGTGGAACAGTGGGTAGCCTGAGAAGCCTGAGTTGTGCTTTAGTTCCTGGCTATTCTGCCACATATAAAAAACGGATGAGCCTTGTTATCCAGTGAGTTTCCACAGTCAGTTCTTACTGAAGTCAAGCCATTGGTCCAAGGGAAAACAAAGCTGCAGGAAACATGGAACTTTCCTACACCTTCTTGAAAATGCAAGTCATGTTGCCTAGGAAGTACTTCTCTCCCCTTGTGTTCTGCACACCGCCAGCGTTGGAGCTATGGAAGAGGCAGCTGAAGTTATTCCAAGAAGGTGCTGGAAGTTTGGTAATAAAAGGAAGTGGCATTTCTCCCTTGCCTCTAGGCTGGGTTTCTGGGAGTGCACGTGGTCAAAAGGAGACCGTCCTAAGCTTTGAGAGATGATTATGTGCTGGGCTCCTGTACATGCTGGCCGGCTGTCCCGGCAGCGCTGGGTGAGGGCGTGCATGGGCCGTGTGCAAAGATTCCCAGTGTTAAATGCAGTGTGTTGAGTGAGAGGGTGCCAATTGGTTGCAAGAGTGTAGATAAACAAGAGCAAATATATATACAGCGGTGTGCAGCCTGCTCAAGTTCCCAAAGCTTGCTGCTAGACTGAAGACTTGTCTGGTCGCCACTCCCGGGCTGGCTCAGGAGCAGAGGGGAACCTGCGTGACTGAGCACAGAAAGTGCCTTCTCCCTGCTCGTTAGGAGGACGCTTTTAAAGCATTTCCTTCTAACATAACCAAATAGTCTACTGAAGGTGAATTGCTTTTGTGGGGGTGAAGGTGTGGCTGTGGACGGGGCGATGGAGAAAGCTGGGGGTGAGACACCTGGGAGCCCTGACCAGTCCTTCCTGGCGACTCTGAGTGACCCACAGGTGGCCTTGCTGTCCGTTCACAAGTGGCAGTCCATCAGGAGGAGCCCTGGGGCCAGGGGCTCCACCAGGCAGGGGACTTCAGAGGAGGAAGGCTCTCTTCCATCAGAGGAGGGAGAATTTTCACGGAAGGTTTTGAATGGAACACGAGAACTCAGTTCCAGTCAGGTCAGTGCGATTGCAGATGGGCCAAAAAGCCAAGAGGAGGTTGAATGCAGTTTATAGATGGAGGTATCTCCCATATCTTATGTTTGAGGGGTCAGGGGAGCGGGTCTGGGGTGGGGAGTGAGAGTATGAATATAGCACGGAGCCGGGAGTCAAGGTGGATTCTCCCGAGATTAAGTCCATGGTGGATACGTCTTGGGTTTTGTTGCTTCATATTTTCAGAACATTTTGTAAGCCTCTGTGGAGCAAAAGTTTTCCAAAATGCAGGTCAGACAAAAATGGATCTTTCCCCTCTTTTCGTTTTTTAAAATGTGTACCTAATTTTGTTACTCTCCACATTTTGACTAAATAAACATTTTGAAAATGTTGCTGCAAAACGAAGCTGCTCGTAGTAAGCAAATGAGTTTTGTTAACCCAAAGGTCAGGTCACGCTCAAAAGTAGGGCAGTGTAACATTTTGTAAAAATGGTGCCTTTTAGTAGCATTTCCGGGTGGGATTTGTGGTCTCTATGGGGTCTTTTCCATTGACATAAGTAGAAGGAAAAAAATATTAGTTAGATACAAAGGAAAGTTTTCATAAGTACTTTGCCCCTTTAAGAGTTATTTTTGTTTCTTCTGGTGTTAATTGTTTAAGAAGTCCCCAATAGTAAAGGAAATTTTATGAAAAGAGATTTTTGAAATGTGCAAGAGATGTTGAAGGAGATTTATGAATGTCTGTTTTTGCAGTGCGTGGTCAACTTTTATATTTTTAGCTGAGTGTCTAAGATAGCCAAATATTAAATATTTTTGGGGGGAATGCTGAGAGCATTTCTTTAAAATGTTTAAACCACTACTTTACAAAATCCAGTCTGTGTCTGAGATATTTGAATGTGAAATATTCTAATGATTTTTAATGGCCAGTTCTAATCTCACATGACTTAGGGAAGCAACCTGAACTTGGCTGGGGGAGCCCTTCAGAAAGGAGGGCCGGGGTAGAGGCCGCGGTAGAGGCCGCGGCAGCCGTGGTCTCACGGGTCTGGTGCTCGTCTGTATACTCTGCCGTTGTGGGGCTGTGAGACCTGGCAGGACTCTTGGACTTGTTGAGCTTCAGATTCCTCTTTACAAAGTGGAATGAAAAGTGCTGCCTCATAGGATTGTGAAAGCACTTTGTAGAGTAATGTATAAACGCAGAATGGTATTGTTTTTGACAAAATTATGATTTTCAGTGCAATTCCCAACTTGGAGATGTGTTTCGTGCTCTCTGAATGTAGCAATGAACATTCTCGTGTAATTGTATATCTAGTTGAGGAAATTCCCAGAAGTGGAATTACTGGGTCATATGCAATGGTCATTTAATACTATGATGGATATTGCTTAATTGCTCTCCAAAAAGGTTGTATAAAGTTAGTTTTCTACAAACAGTGGTGAGAATTACTTTTTCCTATGTGCTTGCTCTGTATCATCAAACTTTTAAGTTTTTGCCAGCCTATTGGGTAAAAACTGATATCTTGTTTACATTTATATTTTATTATTATTATTATTCCTTCTCATTCTTTTTCCCCCCCAGTTTTTTTTTTTTTTAAGTAGGAGGCTTTATTTATTTATTTATTTATATTTTTTTGGTGAGAAAGATTAGCCCTGAGCTAACAGCTGTTTCCAATCCTCTTCTTTTTGCTGAAGAAGATTGGCCCTGGGCCACATCCTCCTCCACTTTATATGTGGGATGCCTGCCACAGCATGGCTTGATAAGCAGCGTGCAGGTCTGCGCCCGGGATCCAGACCTGCGAACCCTGGCCTGCCGAAGTGGAGCATGCAAACTTAACCGCTACGCCACCGGCCCCTCTCCCACCCAGTTTTATTGAGATATAATTGGCATGTAGCGCTGTATAAATTTAAGGTGTACAGCATAATAATTTGACTTACATATATTGTGAAATGATTACCACAGTAAGTTTAGTGAATCGCCATCATCACATATAGATAGAAAAAGAAAAAGAAAAAGACAATTTTCTTTCCTTGTGATGAGAACTCTTAGGATTTACTCTCTTAATAACTTCCATATATACCATACAGCAATGTTAGCTATAGTCATCATGTTGTACCTTACATCCCTAGTACTTATTTATCTTATAACTGGAAGTTTGTATCTTTGACCACCTTCATCCAATTCCTCCTACCCCCACTCCCTGCCTCTAGTAACCACAAATTTGATTTCTTTTTCTGTGAGTTTGGTTTTTCTTTTTGTTTTAGATCCCACATATAAGTGAGATCATACAGTATTTGTCTTTCTCTGTCTGATTTATTTCACTTAGCATAATGCTGTTAATCTGAAAATTAAGCAAAAATGAGAGGCAGAGAGGTGTGTTTATTTTGTGATGGAAGAATTGAGAAATTCGAGGTATATAGATTTGGGTGGCAATCCAAATAGTGTCCTGCTAGGGAGTCAGAGGTAGGGGCTTTTAAAGGCAAAAGAGGAAGGTTTGCATTACAAAGAATTTAATTGGGGTTGGCAGCAGAAAGTAATCTTGGCTAAACATAATTGATTGCTAAGACTATGGTCAAAAGGAGGTAAGTCCATCATGGTGACTGAGTTGCAAGTTTCTTGCAGTGTTCTCAGAATATCTGTGTCTTGACTCAGTTTAGAAGTTCATGTTCTGCTCAATGAGGACGAGGCATAAGACCCATTTCCTTAATGGCCTCCTGGCTCCATTTTAAAGCCCTCAGACATTAGTGGCTCTGTTTTGTTTCACGTTTCACATTTCACATTTTCCCATTTTGATTGAGATCTTTCTCTGAAAGCATTGCTGATCAACATAGGTTTGTTTAGTCCCATGTCACTAGAATGGACCTGTCCCAGAAAGTCATGTCCCATGTTGGGGGGAATTTTTTTTTTTCTTTTTTCCCATGCTTATTCCAAGGAGTCAGTGTCATAAGGGTTAGGCCACATTTGAGCATCAAGGAGGCAGTCAAGAAATGACTCTTAGGCAGTTTCCTTGCCTGGGAATTTTCATCCAGTTACCTGAGGGTTCAGGTGAATAAGCCTTATCTATCATTTCAGTACTTTGAGCAACCATAATCTTGGTGTTTGTAGAAGGTCTGGAGCAGATCTGAGTGAGTTGTAGCATAAGAGGTTTAAATACAAGTGCACATAGCAAAATTCCAATAATAATCATAAACAATATTTGAAGTTCTGGTATTGTTCAAGCACCTATACCTGAAGGAAGCCAGCTGAAAACATCGATAGGGAACCAGAGGGTGTCGTTAAAAGACTTTGGACCAGAGAGGTCCTTGTGCTATTTTCCTAGTTTTTCTGAGTTCTAACTCATCTTCACCAGAGAGTTGACCCAGGTATAGCAAGAAGTGTTGGCTACACACAGATGCCACCCTGTTCTGCAAGGAGACAATCGAGCCCTATTCGATTATCTAATATAACCCTTGCTAGGGAATCCAGGGATTGTTGTTGAGCCAAGGCTCGACTGGTAGAATTTGCCAGTTTAGCTATGGTTAGGGATAAATTATCAACAGGTCATGATGGACTACACCAATCCAAGGGACAAATCCTTTGGCAATGATAATCAATGGAGAGTAGATGGGGTGTAAAAAGGGGATTGCCAAGTCTCGTCTAGACCTATGAGACTGAAGTTGGGTTTTTTCTTTTGCAAGAACTTGAAATGGAATGGTTTCCTAAAACCATTCCTTGAAATGGAATCCTAAAATGCCTTGTCCTGCCATACGCCAGTCATCTAGACATTCATAAGCCGGTGGTTCCCTGTTGTAATCACACACAAAGGTGTACCCAGAAGGGGCACGTAGTATGCTGCCAAGAGTGCGGTTGTTTATGTTCTTGTTGGCGCGGATGAGTTTAGGGATATGTTCTAGCCAAGGATCATTGTGGCCACTACAGCCCATGAAGGGGCTAGCTAACAACCATCTGGCCCTGTTGCAACAAAATTCTTGATATAGATGAATGAGATTACATTTCTTACAAATTTTGGTCAGCCATTTGCTTGATGCTGGAGGCGAAGGAAAAAGCATGAGGGTCTGGGTTTTTGGACTGGTAGAGGAATAGGGCTTTAGGGAGATATTTTGTGGAGGGCTCAACCAAAAACAAGGTGGAGATACTTGATCAAATAGTTTTACTCTGTAGGCAGTTTTAAGGGCTGGGCGCTTAAAATCTACTGTAGCATTGGGGACCAAGGACAAATTGGTGACGGGTATAATCAGGGTCCGTAGTTCCCGATGACTTTGGCCTTTGGAGACATATCCAGCACTCAGAGAGATATCCCCCAGTTGCTCTAGTTTGGGAAGAGTTCGCTAGAGTATTATCCTCCCATTTGCCAATAGACATACCCTCAGAGAAGGTAAAAACTTCAGCTAAGATTAAACAGATTCTAACAAAGTGCTGACTATTCACCATCTTGGACATAATAAAGGAAGTCATTAAGTGGTATTCTGAAACCACCAGCTGAATAAGTGAGTCTTTCTTAGCAAAAATGTTGAATTATTATCATCAGGCTCAATAAATTTATGCGTGTGATAGAGTATGTTTATTATGAAGAGGATCGGTTGTAAGTTTAGAGTGATGTGTATGTATATAGTGGCCTGATCCTGAATCTTGGGAAAGCTATCAAAATCAGATGCTGTGTGCCTCACTTCCTAGTTAACGTTATTCTTAATTCTCCAGTCGGTTCGGAAGTCTGAGTGGGCGTTGGAACCTTCTTTAAATGAGAAACATGAATCCAAGAATCAACACCTTTAAGTTTGGCAGTACAAGGATTAGTTAAGAGTACCTGATATGGGTCCTTTCAATCTAGGTTGTGAAGAATCTTTTTGAAGGTGTTGTTTCTAGTACACAAAGTCACTTGGCTGTAGGTTCTGAAGTTTGTTGTCTTCATCTCCCGGGAACGCACTGTGGAAAGATTGTTCTACCAGGGCTTGAATTTTATCTAAGGCTATGATTATTCCTTTGCAATGCTCAAGCATGTCTCCTTTAATTAACTGAATATCAGGAGCAGAGAGTGCGAAGTGCATAGGTCAGCTGTAATTATTTCAAATGGTGACAGCTTGTGTTTCCCAAAGAGGGTAGCTCTCCAATGCAAAAGGACCAGAGGAAGTGCTTTAGGCCAAGCCAATTTTGAAGATTTCCATAAATTTTGCCAATTGAATCTTAGTAATGCCATTTGTTCTTTCCACCAGTCCAGAGGTCTTAGGGTGATAAACACAATGAAAATGCTGTAAAATAGGCCAGACTTCACATATCTGTTGTATAACATGGCCAGTAAAATGCATTCTTTGGTCACTATGTAGTTTTGAGGGGACACCCTGGGTGGGTGTAATCTTTTGTAATAATATTTTTGCAACTGCCGAAGTGGTAGCCTGTCGGCAAGAGAATGCTTCGACCCAATGAGAAAACATGCAAACCATAACAAGAACAAATTTATAGCCTTGGTAAGGAGGCAACTGGATAAAATCCATTTGCCATACCTCGAAAGGCCCTCTAGACAATTCAAAATGTCTGGGAGCTGTCTGGATAGTCTTCCCTGGGTTGTATTTGGGACATACAGCATGAGTTAATTGTGCCTCCTTGGCGGCTTTAGAAATATTTTCCCACCAGTGTGGTTTCATGAAACTTGTAAGTTTATCTGCTGCTCAGTGGGTCATCTGATGGGTCGTTTCCATCAGAGGTCTTTTCATGGACTCTGGCAAGACAGGTTTTTTGTTTGGGCCATACCATAAGTTGGTTAATGGGCTTCAGATATAACCATTACCTATCTGGTAAAGGCTTTCATTAGGTGGTGCCTTAGATTGGGCATCTTTGATCATTTTCATTAGTTCCTCTTTTGGAAGATAGTCAAAATTTGCTATAGTCGCTTCAGGTTTGGTAGCTCTGGGCATAGGGCAGCCAAATTATTGATCAGCCACATTATTTCCTTTAGCTTCATCTGAAATTGACTTTGAATGCCCAGGCACCTTAATGATGACTAGGACAGATGGAAGTTGGATCAATTCTAGTAATTCATTAACAAATGATCCATTTTTAATTTGGGGTCCTCCAGAGTTTCAAAATCCTCTCATACTGAAATCATGAATGACCCCAAAGTGATAACGATCATCTGTATAAATGTTTGCAATTTTTCCTTTTGCTAGAGTGCAGCTCTAGTCAAGGCATATAGTTCAGCTTGCTGAGCTGAAGTGACTGTTGGCAGTGGAGCTGCTTCGATCACCTCGAAAGGAGTTGTAATAGTGTATCCAGCACAATATTTTCCTTTATCATTTGACCCATCAGTAAACCATGAGAGCTTGGCATTTGTAATAGGAGTTTCCTGTAAATGAACCCTAGGTGCCAGTAGTTGGCCAAAGTTAAATTGTCATGAGGTGTCTGGTCAGAAGTCAGAGGAAGGAGTGTTGCAGGGTTAAGATTGTTACAGCGAGAGAGCATAATGTGGGGAGGAGTTAACAACAAGATCTCATAAGAGGTGAGTTGATTTGCAGAAAGATATTGAGTGTGATGAGAACTGAGTAAGGCTGCCACAGCATGAGGAACAGAGATAGTGAGGGGCGGGCCAATGGTAATTTCTTCTGTTGATTTTGTAAGGGCTGTTCTAGCTGATATTGCTCTCCTGCGAGGAGGGAGACCATTGGCTACTGGATCCAATTGTTGACTGTAGTAACCAAATGGTCTATGTTGTCCTTCATGTTTCTGAGTAAAGACACCCAAGGCATTTCCTTCCTTCACAGGTGTGAAAAGGAAAAAAGGGAGCTGATAATTTGGATGTCCTAGCGCAGATGGGCTGAGAAGTCCTTCCTCTAGTTGGCAAAAGGCCTTACGAGCAGTTTCATTCCCTTCTATGGCGTTGGGCTCATTAGACTTTAATAAGGCAAAAAAATTGGGCTATTAGGGAAAAGTTTGGTGTCCAGTTTCTACAATATCCTGCAAGGCCTAGAAATCCTCTCAGTTGTCTCTTAGTCTTTGGTTGGGGAAAACTCAAAATGCTCTGAAGCCTGTCAGGGTCTAGGAGCAATCCCTGATCTGAGATTAAATGTCCAAGTATTTAACTTGGGTTTGGACAAATTGGAGTTTTTCCTCAGGTACCTTGTGCTCTTTAGTTGCTGGTAAAGAGGGGGAGGCTATTGTGCTCACGTGCTTCTTTAGAAGGGGAGCAAGGGAGATCATTTACATACTGCTGGAGAGTTGACCCCTCAGGACAGATGATATCTGCCAAATCTGCCTGTAAAATCCATGAAGAATAGGTGGGACTTTCTGTGCAACCCTGTGGCGTAACTTCCAGGTAAATTGTTGCTCATCCCAAGTGAAGGCAAATAGAAATCGCCTTTCAGGATCTACAGGTATGCTCAAGAAGGCACTACAAAGATCAGTCACAGTTGAAGAACCTGCTTTTTGTGGGAATGGAGGTTAGGAGAGTATGAGGATTGGGAACAACAGGGTATTGAGGAATGACAATATTATTAATAGCCCTGAGATCTTGTATGAACCTCCATCCTCATCCATGAAGTTTTTTTACAGGAAGGATGGGCATGTTACAAGGGCTGGTTCAGGGGACTTTGAGGCCCTGAACTCTGTATTCCTCTATGAGTAGTTTAATTCCTACAAGGGCTTCAGGATTTAAAGGGTATTGTCTAATGTTTGGGAGAGGTTTATTAGGATCAACCTGAATTTTTATTGGGGGAGCAGAGTGAATCCTCCCAATATCTGTTGTGGATTTTGCCCAAAGGTTTTTAGGGGCTTCCTCAAAAGGGCTAGGTTCTCCGAGTTGTTATTCTCTGTTTGAAGATGAAAAACTGTTAGAGGTACTGAGGAGTCTTGAACATTGCCATCTGAAGCAGTGGGGGTTGAATCAGTTTCAAGAATTATTAATCCCTTTTGAGAAAAAGAGATGGCAGCATGATATTTTTCTAAAAAGTCTCATCCTAGTAAGTTGGCAGGAGCAGCATTGAGCAATAGGAAGGAATGGCTGTCCTGAAGAGGGTCCGATTACAAAGGGAAGGGAAAGGATTTGTCAGCTGTAAGGGGTTTATTAGGTACTCCCACCATTTAAATTTTCTCAGTGCTCTGAGGAAGGGGTGATTTGAGGCTGGTGGGGTTGAGCATGGAAAGTGTGGCTCCAGTATCAGTTAAGACAGGAATGAACTCATTTCCGATCATAAAGGAACTTTCACCCAGGTGATTAAGGGGGAGGATTGGAAAAACCTCCCTTGTCCTCAGAGCAACTTCAGTCCGTAGGAGGAGCTGAAGGCTTAACATTGGAGGATTGTTTAGAGTGTTTTAGTTTAAGACTGTCCTTTTTCCAGTGGCCAGATTTCTTGCAAAAATGGCAAACATTTTTAGAGTTTAAAGACTTTGATTTAGTTTGTTGAGGCCTCTGGGGTGAGGCTGATAGTTGTTGAAGTTGTAAATTCATGATTTTAGTGTCCTTTCCTTTATTTGATTTTTGGATAGTCTGGGCTAATTGGTTTGCCTAATTAACCAAATCAGGAGTTGCCATGGTTTCCCAATTAAGTTGTGCTCACTTCACCAGAAGTGCAAGATCTTCATCTAAGCCGTTTATGAACATGAAATTAAAGGCCACCTTGGTGGACTCTGTCTAAAGGGAGTCCAGAGTTTTCCTTAGAAATAATTTCAAGCCTGTTGTAATAGTCATGCACAGGTTCGTCAGTCCTTTGTGTGCATGCTTGAATTTTATTCCAATCAACAGGTTTTGGAAGGCCTGAGGGATGGCCTCATATAAGGTTTTTGCTCTTTCTTGGGCTTTAGATCTGTCAGCTGGCATGGTCGGTGGAAAGTCGTCTAAAGGATGGTTGCAGCCAGCGTTGGCCGTCCAGCGTTGGGCCTGACCTTCTTCCACTAGCATGTGAATTAATTGATAAAGCTCAGAAAACCCAGGCTCATAGAATTTAACAATGTTAAATTCTTCTGCAAAATGGTGAGGGTCCTCAGTAACCTTGGGAAATTCCTTGGCTATAGTCCTCAATTGTGGTTTAGTCCAATGCATGTAAGTTATATTTAAGTGGGTACCCTCATGATTGAGTCTTAGTTTAAAGGGATGCATTTGAATGGGTTGAGTAGGAGAAGTTGGGGCTGGAGGACTGAGGGAAGCATCGGGGTCTTGGGGATAAAAAGGGAGTTCAGCAAGGGAAGAGAAAGGGAAGAGGGGAGGCAGAGGGTTCAGGACAGGTTTGAGAAGCAGGAGGGGAAGAAGGAGCAGGAGTGGGTGACAGGGAAGAGTGATGAATCTTTTGTAATGGAGAAATCTTTTTAGCAAGCTTAGGATCTGTGTCTTGGAGGGAAGCGATTTTGGAGTCCTGGACTAGTTTAGAAGCTTCTAAATACCACATAAAGTAAGTGTCCCATTCAACTTGTTCCACGGTTTTCAAGTTTATTGCACAGAAAAATAAGGTTAGGGACTTCAAAAGAGCCCCATTGTGGCCATCATAATTTTAAATCATCTTTGGTGTTCAGTCCACCGAGATGGACCGTAGTTCTTAAACATAAAACAGCCGGAGTTCCTGAGAAAGGAAGTTCTCAGAAAAACTTTAAAGTGCAAGTCCGGTGGTAAAGAAAAGCGTGTAAACAAGAATGACAATAGAGAAATGCCTCAATTTAGTTAGAGTACTCACTGTACTCACCACCCAAGGAAAAACCCCCACCAGGAAGCCCCTCCTGTGGCCATGCCTGTGAGCTGAGAAAGCTGGGCAGGCACTGACGCAGGCACTGAGGCAGTCGTCTCCCGGGCAGTCTCTCCTGGGCACTTGACCCTGATCCCAAAAAAGGCACTAAGCTCCACCAAGTGGAGGGAGATCCGAACCTGAGAGGACTCATGATGGGGAGAGTCGGCGATCTGTGGAAACGGTGAGCACCAGGGGCTCGTGTAGGTACCATCTCCGGTTCCAGGGGACACTGGTCCACGAAGGGGAGATCGCTGCAGATCCCACTTCTGACATCATGTATGTTAACCTGCATATAAAGAACCAAAATGAGAGACAGGGATATGTTTATTTGGGATCAAAGAATTGCAATTCCGGGTACACAGATTCGGGTAGCAATCCAAATAGTGTCCCTCTAGGGAGTAAGAGGTGGGGGCTTTTAAAGGCAAAAGAGAGGGGTTTGCATTATGAAGAATGTTAATTGGGATTGGTGGCAGAAAGCTAATCTTGGCTAAACATAATTGATTGCTAAGACTATGACTAAAGGGAGGTAAAAGTCCTTCAAGGTGAGGAGTTGCAGTTTTCTCATAGCATTCTGGGAGTATTTGTGTCTTGACTCAGTTCAGAAGTTCCTGTTTTCACTGATGAGGACACGTGTAAAACCCATTACTTTAATGGCCTCCTGGCTCCATTTTATCTTATTAAAAAATTTTTTTTAATTATTATTTTTTTTTGCTGAGGAAGATCGCCCTGAGCTAACATCTGTTGCCAATCTTCCTCTTTTTGTATGTGAGCTGCTGCCACAGCATAGCCACGAGAGGGGAGTGGTGTCGGTCTGTGCCTGGGGACCAAACCCAGGGCCACCGAAGCGGAGCTCACCGAACTTAACCACTAGGCTGCTGGGGCTGGCTCTTGTCTCCATTTTAAAGCCCTTAGACGTAAGTGACCCCATTTTGTTTCACATTTCACAATGCCCTAAAGGTCCATCCATGTTGTTGCAAATGGCAGGATTTCTTTCCTCTTTTATGGCTGAATAATATTCCATTGTGTATATATACCTCATTTTGTTTATCCATTCATCCTTTGATGGTCACTTAGGTTGTTTCCATGTCTTGGCTATTGTAAATAATACTGCTATGAACATGGAGGTGCAGATATCTCTTTGATAATAGTATTTTCATTTCCTTCAGATAAAAACTGAGAAGTGGAATTGCTGGATCATATGGTAGTTCTATTTTTAATTTTTTGAGGAACGTCCATACTATTTTTCATAGTGACTATACCAATTTACATTCCCACCAATAGTGCACAAGGGTTCCCTTTTCTCCACATCCTCACTAGCATTTGTTATCTCTTGTCTTTTTGAGGATAGTCATTCTAACAGGCATGACTCATGATATCTCATTGTGGTTTTGATTTGTATTTCCGTGATGATTAGTGATGTTGAACACCTTTACAATACCTGCTGGCCATTTGTACATCTTCTTTGGAAAAATGTCGATTCAGTTCCTCTTCCCATTTTTCGATTGGCTTATTTGTGGGTTTTTTGCTATTAAGTTATATGAATTCTTTATGTATTTTAGATAATAACCCCTTATCAGATATATGGTTTGCAAATATTTTTTCCCATTGCATAGGTTGTCTTTTCTTCTTCTTTTTTTTTTTTTTGTGAGGAAGATCAGCCCTGCGCTAGCATCTGCCAATCCTCTTTTTTTTTTGCTGAGGAAGACTGGCCCTGGGCTAACATCCGTGCCCATCCTCCTCCACTTTATATGCCACAGCATGGCTTGTCAAGTGGTGCGTCAGTGTGCACCCGGGATCTGAACTGGCGAACCCCGGGCCGCCACGGCGGAGCGCGCGCACTTAACCACTTGCGCCACCAGGCCGGCCCCAATAGGTTGTCTTTTCATTTTGTTGATCATTTCTTTTGCTGTGCAGAGGCTTTTTAATTTGATGTAGTCCCACTTGTTTATTTTTGAATTTGTTACTTGTGCTTTAGGCGTATCCAAAAAATCATTGCCAAGACCCATGTCAAGGAGTTTTTCTTCCTGTGTTTATGATACCAAACCTCTTAATCTCAGGTTCCTGTGCCCAATGCCCAGCAAGCCAAACGCTGAGACGTCAGTGCTTGGAGATGAGAAAGGTTTATTCGAATTGGCCAAAACAAGTAGGTGGGAGCCTGGGTTCACTCAAATCCACCTCCCCTAGAACAGAAAGCAGGGGGTTTTATAGAGCTAAGGAGCTTGGCAGGAGAGACTTCAGGGAAACTAAGGCGTCACTCCCAGTAAGCCTCTGGGCAATCTGACTTCTGGGCTTCAACAGCTGCTGAGGGCTGGCCATCCGTCCAGTGATCCGCCATCCGGTGATCACAACCTCCCCGAAGGCATTCTCTTTCTCTGGCAAAACAGGCTCACAAATCCTCGAGACCCTTGAGTCACCCCTCATGTTAAACAGGAAAAATAGCAAATTGGTTTAATATCTACAGTACCCCTCAGATACCTGGCTTCATTTACTTCTAGGAGTTTTGTTGGTTTTTGGTCTTACATTTAAGTCTTTAATCCATTTCAAGTTAATTTTCGTGAGTGGTATAAGATAGGGATCTAGTTTCATTCTTTTGCATGTGAATATCCAATTTTCCCGGCACCATTTATTGAAGAGACTGTGTTTTCTCCATTGAGTATTCTTGGCTCCCTTGTAAAATATTAGTTGACCATATATTATTACTGTTTTTAAAAAGATTTATTAACCAGTTGCATTTCTTTTTCTGAGGATTTTTTAAAATAGCAAGTTCCTGTCATGCATGTATAGAGTAACATAAGTTATAAACGTTAGGTTTATACCTAAGTCTTTCAAAGGAATATATATTTGTATAGCCGGTCATACCTATAATTCCAGGCAAAAACCACTACATTCATTAGCCATTATAGTATACATTTTTGTGTGATAAAATACTGAGTGCATGATTTCATCAAATTAGACAACTATGTGTAATTTATCAATAATGATAGTAATTAACAACAAAAATAACCCCAAGTTCATTGACTTCTGTCATATAATATAAATATCTGAATTAACTTAATATTGTAGGTGTGACATTTCTTCTAGCCAGTGGTAATATTGCACATATCTAATGTAAGTCTTTTACATGATCCTATCATAATTCTGGGAAATGATATAAGGGAGTTATGACCTTATGGTTCTGACTTAGATTATTTCATTCAAATGTAAAAAAATATTCTAAGATATTGACAGTTGCTTGATAGTGACTGTCATTTAAAATTTCTTTGAGAGAGGCTTGAAATATAGAGTGTTATCAGAGAAGATTCTGAAGCAGAAAAAAATGCTGTTGATTGATAAAAGTCTAATGGAATAATTGTTACAATAGACATAAATTGAAAGCAACGAAATTCTGTGAAACGGTTGGTGGTAAAGCTGTGTGGAATGACATTGCAAATGGGTTTTCTGAGATAATGTTGGGAAGTGCCTCTTGGAGAGGTCTTATAGTTTGTGAATTTCTAAATATTATTTTGTTGTATGTAGAAAACAACATGTGTTGTATGTATGTATTGGGGTTTGTTAATTTTATTTGTTGTTCATTTTATTCACTTGTGCTCCTGGACAGATAATGGATATATTGCGTCCAGCTTCTTAGTAAGGTTTAATATTTTTCCCTGCTGTGGTCAAGAGAGGGAAACAGGCAATAAATGGTCATTTGTACAGAATTTCCCAGAAAGTGCACAGTCAGTACCAGGGCTGGGGTGGCTCTGGAGGGCAGAGATTGGATTGTCACACACACAGCCCGGGCACATATGGGCTGTCATCAGTGTTTGAAGTTTTGGTTAGTTTGTTTTTTCAGTAGATAAAATTTAGATAATTATCATTGGGAGCTCTTTCTGGACCTTTGTGAAACAATGTTAAAGGACAGTTTGAAGGGGTTGGAGTGAGGGTTGGGGGAATATGTACACTAGTTTTAACGATTAGTTTTCCTTCTAAGTAAAGTGGTAGAAAATAATGAGTTCCCTGCTTGCCTCCCAGGGCCGGTGAAATGAGGCCATGTTTGTCCTCATAGTTATTCATTTTCAAGTATTTATGATGTTAACCTCTCAAGTCCCCTTTGCTTTCACCCTCCCTGCAAAACTGTAGTGGTGGGCATTATTCTTACCCCATTTTACACCTGAGAAGACTGAGGCTCAGATTTGCCCAGAGAAGGCTGGAATTCATACGAAGGCTGTCAGAAATACCCTCAAGAAATTCACAGTAAGTAGGAAAGACAGATATTTACACAAAGATATGTGGAGATGTTTTTAGGTATAAAGCTAGTACAAGTATAGCATCAGTTCATCATTGTGGTCATCTTTACCACAATGATTCATATTATTGTTGCTTATGTTAGTCTGTTAAAACTTTCTTCCTTGCCTTAGATAATCTGAAAAACCACATTTGTTTTCTGGTATAAAAGAATTGGTATATAATATCTGGTATATAATAATTGTTTTTTTATTTTAAATTTTAAAAATTGGAAAATATATACAGATAGTCAAAAATCAGAATTTCATAACTCACCCACAGATAACCTCAATTTTATGTATTAACATGCGAGTATACACTCCTGTAAATATGTATACACATAGGTTTAACATGGGGACATTGATTTTTCCTCAGTGGGGGTTTTGGGGACTGACGCTTATCTGCCTGGGGTGGTTTGGTTGGGATCTTTTCTTGAGTCAAGCAGCCTCTTCTGACCCTCCCTCCCCTGTGAATCTCTGACATCCAGAGAATTCTCAGATAAGAGTAGAGCCGGGCAGTGACTCATTCACAGTGATTCAGGTGGATGTACATGGTCTTGGAACCATTGCCGCCTCTGTTTGTGTCCTGCCTCCTCTTGTAAGTGTGGTCGCCTCAGGTGTGTTTGTAATTAGGAATATTGAAGAAAGCAGAGCGAGTGCTAATATTCTGCTGTCGTTTTCTGAAGTGCCAGAGACTGCTAGAGGTGACAGACAGTAAGGAATGAAGGCCAGGCTCAGACTCAGGCAGCCGGGCTCCTGGCCCTGGCTGCCCCCTTGCCTCCCTACCTCACTCGCTCGCCTAGGTGTTAGCCTGCTTGTTATGTGGCAAGTGGGATGTGGCTGTTCTTCTGTGTTTTCTTCATTTTGCTTTTCTGCATTGTCATCTCTTCCCGTAATTAACATGGCTAAAAAGAAAAAATAACCTTAAAAGTTGTTTTAAAATGATAGAAAGCCTGCTGGACTTTTGAACTGGATTTAAATCCCAGCTCATGTTATTTAAATTGATGTATGGCCTTGGATAAACCTCTGAGTCTGTTTCAACAGTAAAGGGTGATAAGAATACCTACTTATAGAATTATCTTGGGCACTAGGGATATAAAATGCCATCCTCATAAAATAATACTGAGAATCATTAACTATTTGTTATTATTGGGTCTGTGTACATATGAAAAAATCAAGACTTCTCTGTATTTGGAATTCCATGAAAATTCAGGTGTATAGAGTTGTATGGGGTAGGGGTTATATACTGGAAAAGTTGCATACATGTATAACATTTTGCCTTATAAGTTGTTAAGGGTGTTGCACACCCTTCAAAGTGAAAGAAGTTTCAAGGATAAGTGGGTGAGTGGTATCCTATTTGAGGATGATCTCCAGGTGTAACTAGGAGATCTCAGAAGTGGCCAGTGGTCCTTCCATTGTGCACAGGCTGGTATTGCTCTTTGATATGTGATCACAGCCACTTTCTACAAGACATGTTGTTTCTGGGCGTTTCAGTTTCAGTCTGGTTTTGAAACTTTTCATCAAAACACGCCACCCCATTTCCAATTTCCGGTACCAGACTGGCCTGTCTGAAGATCTTGTTTTCTCTTCCTGGCTCCATCGTGGTGAATCAACAGCTTGTATTCTTTTACTGATCTTTTCTTTTAAAAGCCCTGGACTCTCAGCAAATTCCATGTGACCTGGGTGCCTAGAGAGGTAGCAAAGAATTGAAATTCATTTTTGGATTCCCCTCTGTGGAATTGCCCTCTCCTCTTGTGTTTCCAGTCCCTTCTAATCCGGATGCCTACCATACAAATAGTTTGTTAAAAATTGAAAAGCTTGCACAAGTTCTTCCCCAGCCTGGCGTTGGGCCTGCCTGCAGAAAAAGTCCCAGATGTTTGTCCCCAAAGAGTATATAATTAAGTGGGAATTATACAAAACTAGAGCTTCTACAGAGTTTTCCCTGGATACCCAGTTTGTGCCCTGGGCCCATTCTCCAGTGTCCGTGATTGCTTGATGAGCAATCAAGCAATCGTGCAACTTTTCCAGTATATAACCCCCCACCCCTTAAACCTAAACATATATATATTTTTTTAACTCATTAGGAGGATTTCCCCCCCAAAGATTGTCTTAATGGAAGAACGGAATTAAAAGCACGTGCGCACGTGCGCACGCGCGCGCACACACACACACACACACACACACACACAGCATGTGTGTACACGTAAAAACTATCCAGACACCTGACAACTGTTATGAGGTTTCTCCTAAACCAGCAGATACTCTGGTGTTTCATGAAGTTGTGTTATTTACAGAGCTTCGTCTTCCGTAACTGCTTGTGCTTAGAAACCTACCTGTCTAGAAGGGGGCCTCTGAGTATTGTTTGCTACAAATAGTTTCTAATACTTCTGCAAGCCCTTTTGGCAGGAGGATAGAATCAACAATCCAGGGATTAAGAGCCAGCATTATGGCTTGAGGTTTGGTGAGTTGTGGCTAAAGCTAGAACCAAGGAAAATAAGTTCGGTAGTAAATCATTAGGGATTTATTTTTCCAACAGACTACGTGATTGATGGTTGCGGCTTATTATAAGGAAGCAGTTTCTGCTTACTAAGATGTTATAAGGTGAATGTCCTTGAATATCTTAGTTTTTCCTTCATTCTTTTCAATTAAAAAAGTATTTAATTAATACCAATTACAATCAAGTCACTGTTCTGGATCTCCTTTCTGCTCGTGTTATTTCAATTTTCAAATTGTTTTCAGAATTTGGTAATGCATGGGCATTGTACAATAAGTTTTACAGTGAAAGGTAACTCTTTTTTCCCACTCCTGTACCCCAGCTACCTGATCCCTTCAACTGCCCAGTCCTCCTCAAACTCTACACTGGTTTCTTATGCATTCTTCTGGAGGTAATCTATGCATATACAAGCATCTGTGTGTATAATATTATTTTTCTCCTGCAAATAATCTAGCATACTGCTATAGACTTATTTTGGTGGCCCTTCCAAATGAACTATACCCTTGTGTTGAAGCCTGTATGTAATTCCCACCCATATTGACTGAACTTGGCCATGTGACTAGCTTTGGCCAATGATGAATTAGCAGATATGATGCAAGTGAAGGCTTGAGAAATGCTTGCACAATGAGACTTGTTCTCTGGGAATGCTCACTATTGTGACACGCACTTTCAGAACCCAGAAACTGCCAACTGTCAGGTGCCCAAACTAGCCATGTGGAGAGGCTACATGGAAGAAAACCAAGGTCTAACAGCCTCCAGATAGCAGCCAGTGTCAACTTGCCAACCATGTGATGAATGAACCATCTTCTTGGAAGTGGCACCTCCAGCCCTGTTCAGGCCACTCCAGATGATGCCATGAGGAGCAGAGACGAGGTTTCCCTGCCGAGCCCTGTCCAAATTGAAAAACTGTGAGCTGTCGTTGTAAGCCACTAGATTTGGTTTGTCATACAGGAATAGATAACTGAAATACTACATACACTATATATTCTGTGCCTTACTTTTTTCACTGAACGATGTATTGGATATCAGTCTATTTTAGTACATACTGTAGAGTTGTCTCATTGTTTTTAAGAGCTGGATAGTACTCTATTGTGTGGCTGTGCAATAATTTAGTTAACCAACATCTTATTGATGGACATTTATGTCATTTCCAATCCGTTGCAGCATTTAATATTTTTGTTGCGTGCTTCCTTTTGCACACAAACAAATGTACTTATTGGCTAAATTCTTAGAAACAGAGTTGCTGGGTCTAAGAGTATATGAATTTGTAATTTTAATAGGTATTGCCAAGTTGCCCCCTAGAGAGGTTACACTGCTGCTAGTTCTGGAGAACAAGGTAATGGATGTCAACCTGACTGGTGAAAACTGCCCCGTAGTGTGGTTGGAATGTTACATTTCTTCTTTAATATTGTTTTTTCATATATTGAAAGCCATTTGCATTTCCTTTTTGATGAACTGTCTTCTTTTTTCTATTGGATTGTTGGCCTTGTTCTTCTTTGAAGGAGCTCTTTATACATTAAAGAAATTGGCTCTTAATTTGTTTAATGTGAAGCAAATCTTTTTTCCCCTCAGTTTTTTATTTGTCTTTTGCCTTGGTTTAAGCAATTTTTTTTCTTATTATGGTTAGATATGTTAGTCTTTTATGTTATAGCTTCTGGATTTTCTTGTTTTTGTTTTGTCGTATTGAAGCTTTCCTCACTCGACATTATTATGGATATTCTCCTATGTTTTATTCTAGTATTTTTATTATTTCATTTTTTTCATCTTCATCTTTGATCTATCTGAAATGTCTTTTGATACATAGGTTCCAAATTTATATGTTTCCAAATGGATTTCCCAGGTGGCTACCCAATTGTCCATTAATACTGTTATACCACGTCATCATTATCATGTACTACATTTCCGTATTTGTACCATAGATAATTTCAGCATATTCATTGGATTCGACAAACTCTTTTGAGTTGCTGCCCAAAATTATTTAATTATTCCTTTTTTTCTCTGCTATTTTAGGAATGCTACAGTGAATACTTAAAAAAAGTTATTTATAATGATTAATCCCAAACTAGCTTATGATTTCCTTTGTGGATATACAAATGAACATTTATGGTCTTAAATAAATAAAAATTATTTAAACTTTCATCTTGTTATGCTGCTCAACAGCTGAAGTTGGAAAGATATGCGTTTTATGCACAAGGATACAGAGAAAGTCAATCTGTGTCATTGAGATTCATCTGAGGACAAGTAGGTTGTGTAGGTGTAGAGAGTGATATGCTTTTTTATCATGTACCATATATAAAGGCCTGTTCCCAAATTTCTGAAGCATGTAATAGCACTGGTCTAAAAACTATATCTAAATTGAGAGAGTGGTGAGGCTGGGACCCTGTGAAAAGGAAATTTTCTTGTTGATAGAGTGACTGAGGCCACATTATTATGAGAAGAAATGAGGAAATTACGCTCGTACTGTGGTACATCAAGAAAATGGTCCATTTGATTTGGGGAAGCGCTTGTAATTTTAGGTAATAACTGCAACTGTCCTAACACCCAGGAGGGCAGTGACACTCAGCAGAGGCAGAACTGAGAAGTCTTGTTAAATTCAACTTGCTGTTTTTCCACCTTTTCCCTTCGTGCCCCTCTTGACCCAGCTCTTTGTGCTCATTTCCCCTGGCTCAGGGGGCATACTTCCAGACTTTTTTCACAGGCGTTGTGGTCTGACCCCCCGGAGCCTGGGAGGTCTGCAGTTGGAGCACGTGCCCTGTGGTTGTTAACCATAGTTAACCCCTGCTAGGAGAATGAGACGGACACCACCTATTAAGGTGGTGCCTATTCTGTATTTTGCATTGCAGCAGGACCCCCAAAGTTTGAGCTGAAAGGACCAAGTTCTGTGGGGAGGTTTCAGGTATCAGCCAGCCGTGAGGGAGGGTCTCTTGGGACACCTGTGCTTCTGCCTCTGTCATAGGCCTGCTGTGCTCATTCTGTGCTTGTAAGCCACATCACGTTCTCCTCCTTTCCTACAGAAACCTCCATGTCTTTGGGATAAGAAAAACATTTCATTAAGGTGGGCAGTTGACTTCTAGGTTCAGAATCACAGAATGTCAGAGCTAAAAGGAACCGATCTAAACCCTTTCGTTTGATAAATAATGTCTTTATAGCTTTCTTTCCCTGCATTTTATGCTCTTTTACTCTTTGGATGTTTCGACACTAGTGGCATTGTTTTCCATTTTCTCAGTGCCAGAGAAGCTGGGATATTTTAGAAAATATTTAGTTTTAAGGATAAAAAATGTTATTTCTTTTCCTTTTAGATCCTATCTAAACTTTCTGTGCCTGCTCATGGCTGGGAACCAGCGATGAAGCAGAGTTTCGCCTTTGACAATATTGGCTACGAAGATAGTCTGGACGGTGTATGCCCTTCTCAGACGACCGCCGGCACCATCAGCATTTGGGGCATGACTTGCCAGTCGTGTGTAAAGTCTGTCGAGGGCAGGATTTCCAGTTTGAAAGGCATCATGAGCATTACGGTTTCCCTGGAACAAGGCAGTGCTACTGTGAAATATATGCCATCGGTCGTGAGCCTGCCAGAGGTTTGCTGTCAAATTAAAGACATGGGCTTCGAGGCCAGCATCGCAGAAGGAAAGTCCGTCTCCTGGCCCTCAGGGGCCTCGACTGCCCTGGAGGCCGTGGTCAAGCTGCGGGTGGAGGGCATGACCTGCCAGTCCTGTGTCAGCTCCATAGAAGGCAAGATTGGGAAACTGCAAGGAGTAGTGAGAGTCAGAGTCTCACTCAGCAACCAGGAGGCAGTCATCACTTATCAGCCTTATCTTATTCAACCCCAAGAGCTCAGGGACCATGTAAACGACATGGGGTTTGAAGCTGTCATCAAGAGCAAAGTGCCTCCGTTAAGCCTGGGACCAATCGATATTGGGCGGTTACAGAGCACTAACCCAAAGAAACCTTCAGCTTCTGCTAACCAGAATTTCAGTAACTCTGAGACCTTGGGGCACCAAGGGAGCCACATAGTCACTCTGCAACTAAGAGTGGATGGAATGCATTGTAAGTCTTGTGTCCTGAATATTGAAGAAAATATAGGCCAACTCTTGGGGATTCAAAATATTCAAGTGTCCTTGGAGAACAGAACTGCCCAAGTACAGTATGACCCTTCTCGTGTCTCCCCGGGGGCCCTGCGGAGGGCCATTGAGGCTCTTCCGCCTGGAAACTTTAAAGTTTCACTTCCTGATGGCACAGAAGGGAGTGGGACAGATAACAGGTCTTCCACACGTCGCTCCCCCAGCCCCCTGCAGAAGACCCAGGTGCAAGGCACATGCTGTACTGTGGTGCTTGCCATTGCTGGCATGGCCTGTGCATCCTGTGTCCAGTCCATCGAAGGCCTGATCTCCCAAAGGGAAGGCGTACAGCGAGTATCAGTCTCTTTGGCTAAAGGGACGGGGACAGTTCTCTATGATCCTTCTGTAACTAACCCAGAGGAACTCCGCACTGCTGTAGAGGACATGGGATTTGAGGCGTCAGTCATCTCTGGTACGTAGTCGATGTGTTTGAAGCACACCCTGGGGTCGTCTCCTTTTCCCTTTGTGTCTTACTACGCGGTACCTGCCTGATTAGACAGGTAAGCCACACTCACTGCTTCACATGTTGACTGTGGTGATGAAATTCTGCATCTTTTCCTCGTTCAGTAAGTTTGTCAGGATAGAAGAAACAGAATTTCCAAGTGTTTAGATTTTGCCTCTCATGTAGCTGGGGATAAAATGCTGATAAGTTCCTTGGATTTTTGGCTCTTTTCTGAAGAGAACTCTGATTTTACATTCTTTTTTAAAAAGAGTACTGTGGGAACGTCAGGCCCTTCTCTCTCCACAGGAACCATCATCCGTTTCTCTGAAGATTTCTTTGCTAAACAAAATAAAATAAACACAGCAGAACCTTAGTCTCATTACCCGGAGCTCATTCTGAAAGTGGGAATTAAGGAAAGGATTTAATGATGATTTCCCTTGCCCCCTTGGTGGCTGTGAGAAGAGGGGTAGGGGTCCAAAGCAAGGTGCCTACATACCTTGATGTCACATCACTAGACGGAGTTTCCAGGGTAGTGGCAGCAGGTTCCTGCTCCCCCTCCCCTCATTGACCCGCTAGCCAGTGGCCATTCACTTGCCGATTTCCTCTTTCATTTCCCTTACATGGGAGCCCTGCAAATGCAGCATCATTTTACCACCTTTTGCATTCTGCCATGCACCAGGACTATGTGAGTTGTGGGCCACTGAATGAGTGAGACAGGTCTCTCCTGAGACCTTATGTTGTAGCGAGGGGGAGACCGAGGAGGAGGAAACCACTGCAGAGCAGCGGGACTAGTCCGGATGAGCCTTGGCCAGGGGCACCTGAGCCAAGCTTGAGGGTTTAGGAAGCTCTCCTCTGGGAGGCTGAAGGGGAGGGAACCAGTGAGGGGCAGGGCAGGGGGAGGTGACTGGGGCCATCAGAGGCCCAGGCAGCAGCCTGAAGGCCTGAGAGGCAGTGCAGTGTGCTAGGGAAGCTGTAGAGGAGTGCAGAGTGGCCCAAGTGTGAGGACTTGGAGGTGGCGGGACTGAGACTGGACACTCGGTGGGCCACCTTGAATGGGGCCTGCGTGTCACGCTGAATTTGGACTTTTCTTGTAAAGGTGAGGGCAGTGACCAGTGGATTGTAATCAGGAAGCACAGATCAGATTATATTTTAGAACACCATTCGGTGTCAGGGTGCAGTGTGCATTGAGGTGCTGAGACCACCTAGGAGGCTGGGTGAGAAATGCCGTGGGGCTGGAGAGAAAGAGATGGATTTAAAAGACATTCAGGAGGTCGGGTCCACCAAGCTGGGTCAGATTAAGGAGTGTGTGTGTGATGGGGGTGGGCCATGGAGGAAGGGGAAAGCCTGGGATGAGCCCTGGCTGAGGTGGATGCTGGAGGACAGCTGGCTTATGAGTCTTAAATTCTGGGGAGAGTAGGGCTGGAAATGCAGATTTGAGTGGTGGGAGCCATGGGAGATGACAGAAGACCCAGGAAGAGTGAGTGTGAGAAGGGAAAGGAGCAGAGGGAGGAACGTGATGGCCCTGGTGTGGAAGGAAGGGGCGCCTTGAGGAGGCTCTCAAAGACGAGTGACCCAGGAAAAGAGTGGAGTCCTGGAAGTAAAGGACGACAGCTGCAGAGGCTAAAGTTTAACGAGGAGGAGGCCATCGGCAGACTTGGCAGGAGCTGCTTCAGGGCCCAGGGAAGGTGGGAGCCCCACCTGCACTGGGATGAGGAGGTGCAGACCTCGCCACCACCGCCCCCCTCTCCGGGTAGCTTAGGCTGGGGAGGGACCTTAGGAGGGAGAGGGCGATAGATAGGCAGGGAGTGGTAGAGAGAGAGGCTGAAGATAAGGAGGGACGTTTTGTGAGGGACAGCTATGTGGGTAGTAATGTTTTAACTGTTTAGATCCCAGGATACAGGCCCTGTACATCAGTGCGAATTGCAGGCTGGACTAGGACGGGGACATCAGCCTCTGGCTGGAGCTCAGTGCTGCAGGGGAGTGGCTGGTGCAGCACTAAGAAGAGCTCGTGGGCAGTGCACACTGGCCATGCGTGCTCAGGGCCAGCTGGATTTGAGTTTCCTACATCAGCTTTCCTGAGCCACTGAGATAAAGTGTGTCTCCTGGAAAAGTTCACTCAATTGTGATCCTTCCCTGCACACACACCCTTAAAGGGAGTGGGTGAGTCATGTGCAGGGACTTGGCCCCATTCTGTACTTTGTTTTTTGTACTAAGTTTCAAGAAGGAGTTTTTTTAAAAACAAATCTTGGAAAACATAATAGAACAGTTAAGTCCTGTACTTAAAAGGTAAGAAATGTTGTATGGAGTTATCATCTGCTGTATTTGTGTGAGGTTTAAAATCTTTCAACAGTGGAATAAGGTTATTGGCAGTAAAAAGAAATTTGCATTGAACTACATGATCCAGAATAACGAGATTTGACTAATTAAACCTGGAAAGAAAAGAACAGTGATTTTTATTGGCCGGAATTATGTTTAGCCCAAGAGGTATTTAGTGTACCAGATTTAGAAAATAAAAATATTAAGATACCTAGTCAAATTTGAATTTCAGGTAATGAATAATGTTTTAGTATACGTCCCATGCAATATTTGGAAGATACTTATACTAAAAAATTATTTGTTGTTTATCTGAAATTCAAATTTAGCTGAACGTCCTGTATGTTACCTGGCAGTCTTAATTTAGGATAAACTATCAGTGTGTTGGTGACTCTCTTTTATAGCCACTTAAATGCTAAAAAGGCATTATTTGTGTTTTATTGGTCATTCTGGGTTGATCAGGAGCTCCTTGAGGACAGTCTTCAAACCATGTGATTTGTTTCTCCTTTGACTCAGTAGCACCCAGCACATATTAGGTATTTGTGAAGGAAATAAAGAGAAAGAAAATAATGACTGTGACAGCAGGGTCACAGGGTAGCTCAGTGGAGGGATTTAATCCAGGGAACTACTTACAAAGGTGTTAAGAGAGCTGAAACACCAAACAGGGAGTGGGAGGGAAACCCAAGAGATTAAGAATAGCAGAAGCCACACCCCAGGCAGGAGGGTCTGAGGGAAGAGGGGTGTTTCTCGAGCCCAGGGGCTGAGGTAGCCTGGTGGGAGCCGGTACCACTGCACCACCAGGGGAGAGGCTGTGGCTGAGACCTGGGGGCCAAGGAGACACATGGGGACATTTTGGGTTTTCCCTCTTTCTCTCCTATCGTCTCCCACTTGTCACCTTCCATGTGCCAAATTTAATCACTAACCAGTTGACAGGGGAGCCTGTGAAAAGTGGTTTGCAGGGGTCAGCCCACTGTGACAAAGGGGCAGAGGAGGGAAGGGAATCATCTGCGAGCACATAGGCAAGTGACAGGCATTGAATTTCAGTCAACTTATTTGACAGTTAAAAATACATTTAGACCTGGTTTTTATCTAGAAGGCAGCTTTGCATTTCTTCACTCGTTTGCATGGTAAGTATTTCTTGAATGAATGAATGATAAATGGATATATGAATATAGTGTGAGGAAAAGTCATCTGTCATGTATAACATGTTCCTCTCACCCTTGTACATGGGTCATGTCACTTTTGGGACATGTTCCCTCATCCCAGCACTTCTGGGTCCCAGGCACTGTGCTCAGAGGCAGTCCATCACCTGCCTCTTGGACCCATCGTCCAAGGCAGGTTAGAACAAATGCAACAAGGAAGGTGTAGGTGAAGTGCCTTTGGGATTTAGAAGATAAGGAGCATCCGTTTGTGGGGCTCTCAAAGACTTGATGGTGGAGGTTGTGTTGGAGCTGGTCTTGGGTGGGATTTCAGAATGGATAGGATTTCAACAGGCAGAAAAGGGCAGGACTGCACACCAGACAGAGGAGGCAGAAGCACAGGCCCAAAGGTGGGAGTCCTCCAGGTGTGTTTTGGGAGCAGTCTGGCTTAGATGGAGCTTGGGTATAAGTAATGGGAGATAAGGTCAGACAGGCCAGCACCCTGGTCGAAGCCACCATCATCTGTCTCCTGGATCCTGGAAGAGCTTCTGAACTGGTCTCCCTGCTTCCTGCCTTTCAACCTTACAGTCTGTTAGCCCAGCATTCATAGAGATCCTGTTAACTCTACTGACACTCCAAAACGCTCCCATCTTGTAAGAGGAAGAGTTCTCATGGTGGTCTAGAAGCCCCCTCACCCCCATTACCTTTCTGACCCCTTTTGATTCCTGTGTCAGGCTTGCTGTCCCCTCTGTCTGGAATGCTTTTCCCCCAAATCCACATGGCGCACTTCATTTCGTATATGGTCTTCCAGACTTTTCCCAAAGCATGTATAATTAATATTTAGAAATATATAGGTTTGTATTATACATAGTTTTGTAATTTTCTTTTTCACCCAACAGTTTATCATAAACATACTTTTAGGTCCGTCCATATGTCTGCAACACCATGTTCAATGGATGCACCGTAACTTAGTTTCCTATTGGACTGTTCCCATCTATTTTTGTGCGTGTGATTGTAAATAACACTGATGGGCATCTTTGAGGCTTATCTCTGTGCACACACTTATTTCCTTATGATAAATATCTGAAAGCATAATTGTTGCGTCATAGGGTATAAACATTATTTCATTCCATCACAAATATTTATTGTGCCTCTACTAAGTGCCAAGCAGTTAGAGGTACTGTTTTGGATAATATTGTCAAGAAGACTTCCAGAAAGCTGAGTCAATGTATACGCCCACATGTAGTATTAGCATAGATTGATAAAGGACCCAGTAGCATAGGCTTGTTTGGGTTTTCGTTAATTTACTTCAATTTTCTTTAGCAATCTCTGGAAGTCTAGAGTTTAGTTGAATCACACCTCAATGTTGGAGAATGGCAATATATAAATTGTAGGTTATTTAGGGGATATGAAATTCTCTGTAATAGCACAAATATTACTGAAATTGTTGACCACAGTATTTGGTTAGAAAGGCAGGTGAATCTAGAAAACAGGTGGTGGACTGGGAAAATAGGGAGGGATTGGACAGGTGCAGGAGGGTCGATGGGGGCGGGAGGTAGAATGTTAAGAGATTGTGGCCGCAGAACAGATTTTGTGAGTTTGAGATCAAAGGGGTGAAGTCATTTTGAACAGTGACACAGTCTAAGAGAGTAAACCTGTGCTGGTGGGTGGGGTGGTAGTCTCTGCATCAAGAAGGTGGAGGTCCTGTAAGGCCAGAGTACTGGAGTATCTCGATGAAGGTGCTAAAAGTGTTGATCAACTGAACTCTTAGAGTGAGTGGAAGTAGTTTTAGCACTTTTCAGAAAATGAGCAAAACATCCCAATATGTGGGATTTATTCAGAAGAGAAACTTAAAAGTCATGGGCTGTTGTCAATGCGGGCTAATACCAACTTCTGTCTTCTGCAGCTGTGGATTTTCAAATAACGAGAGTTCATCATTAAATGATGTAATTATCTTTTCTGTATACTCTTAAAAGTGTTTTGTGTCATCAAAATAGTGTGACTTTCTGCAGTGGTGAAAATGTTCTATATCTTGATCTGGTTGATGCTCAGTTATATAGGTGTATAGTATGTGATAGGCAGAATAATGGCCCCCAAAGCTGTCCACACCCTTATCCCCAGAACTTGTGAATATGTTCACACTTTAATCCCCGGAACTCAATGGGGAAAGAGTAGTCTTTTTAGTATATGGAACTGGGTCAATTGGATATCCAAATGGAAAGAAATTAACCTTGACTGTCACCTCATACTCTACACAAAAGTTAATTTGAAGTATTTCATAGACCTGAGTGTGGAAGTTTATTAAAATAATAGAGCTTCTAGAAGAACACATCACGAATGTTTTCACCGTGTTGAGGTAGGGCACAAAATGCACTAACCATTTAAGTTGGTTTGGTTGATACATATGCCTATCACATATGTATACACCTGTATAACTAAGCATAAATTGGACTTCGTTACCATTAAGGATTTCTTTTATCAAAGGGGACGCCATTAGATGAGAGTGAAATGCAAATTGCAGACTGGCAGCAGATACATATCTGCAGTGTGTACAACTAACAAAGGATTCATGTCCAGAATATGTATAGGACTTCTACAAACAGTAAGAAAAAAGCAGACCACTCGATAAAGGTGTTTGGGGTCATTTTGATTCTCATGGGGCGGGAGCGAACCTCTGCTAACCAGAATGGAGACAGCGGTTAAAGGGACCGATCCTGGAGGTTAAACTGACCTGGTTTAGAAGCTAGCTTCCCTACTTACTACCTGAGGGGTTTGGGGCAGATTATTTAATATCTGGTAACTCACACCTTCATCTATAAAATGAAGATGATAGCATTTACCACTTAGAGCTATTTTAAGGATTAAAGGAACTCATACTTGTGCTGAGCAGAATGCCTGGTGAGTTCTTATTGTTATCATCATCATTTAATTAGAACATTCATCTAACCAGAACATTCCATTCTTGAAGTATCGGCATATTTTCATATGTCTGTAATTGTGTGCCTCTGTCTCTGGTTGTGGGGAGGGAGAGACACACCTGTAGAAACACCAACCTCCCTGTAGCCTCCCCAAGAGCTTTCATCTGAATATTGTTAGGCTTGAACCTACTGTTCTGGAAAAAAAAAATTTGTTCTTTTAATTTGAATAATTTCTGACATTTCATTTTAGAAAACTGTTCTAGCAACCATGTTGGAAACCACACTGCGGAGAATTCCATGGTGCAAACTGCGGCTGACTCACCTGTGTCTGTGCAGGAAGTGGCTCCTGACGCTAGGGGGCTCCCTAAAAACCACAGCTCTGGCTGCTCGTCAAAGTCCCCGCAAGCCCCTGCAACAGTGGCACCACAAAAGTGCTTTCTACAGGTCACAGGCATGACCTGTGCGTCCTGTGTGTCTGTCATAGAGAGAAACCTGCAGAAAGAAGCTGGTAAGAGGTCTATACCCACGGGAAACTGGGAACGCTGTGTGTAGACTGTTGGACACTGCAGTCAGCAAAATGGGGCACCGTCTTCTCACTTCAGAATCTTCACTGACTGCGTTTATCAGTGGCCCCCACAACCTGGTAGCAAATTCATTATATAAAGGTATAGATGTTCAGTGTTGTCCAATGTTCTCCAGCAGTTGGCATCTGTTCTTTAACCAGTATTTAGTTTGTTTGAGATAAAATGTATCTCTGAGTAAGGTAACCGTGGGAAATCCAAGGTCATGCTACATTTTATGGGTAGCCTCCTCAATTAGCTTGTCCTGGCAGTAGTCTTTATTTTTCCCGTCCAATCCCATCAGTCTCTTACTATCAAATGAGTAAATAGCCTGCATTTTGTGGAGAAGTTCCAATTTCAAATATTCTGTCCTGTTGTCCCTGTAAACCACAGAATGTTGTGTAAATGCCCGTTTTGTCCTCCAGACTACATTTCCAATACTGTCTCTTAAACCTGAAAGTGCTACAAAAATCCTGTCCCAATTTTTTTTTTGAAAAATATCTTAACCATGACTACCTTGCCACCAGAATCACTTTTTCTCTTTCCTCACCCCAGTGGCCCCATGCATCTTTCTGCTCGGTCTCCTTGCCCCTTAGAATCAACCCTAAATTAGGATGATACTTTCTCCAGCCTCTTGTTCACTATGCTTTATAGCTTCCTGGAGCTCTAGAATGACCGTTCTCAAATTGAGGTGTTATAGGAGTTCCTTTGTCATCCATAGGCTGGCTGCTCATAAAATTAACAATCCCTCATTTTTATCCCTTATGGCATCCTTTCTAAAGCACGTCATTCCTTTCATTTATTTGAATGAGCCTTTTCCCCTCCTTAAACTAACACAATAATGTTAGCAAGATAGTCTGTGGGGTTTCCTTTTCACTCCTAAAAGAGGTTAGAAACTGACAAAGAGTAAGGAAAACTACTTTTGAAAAATATTTTTTCTTTATATGAAAGTGTCTGGAGAAAAAAGTATATCCTTTATGTAACAGTGGTTGCTAGCTGCAGACTACATGCCTTGCTTTTAGGTGCATGCACCCATCAGTGTCTTCTAGAGCCTGACTGAAAGTGGCCCCTTAGCTAGCAGCATGGGCATCGCCTGGGAGCTGGGTCGACCTGCAGAACTTCAGACCCTACCCCAGACTGACTGAACCAGAATCTGTATTTAACAAGGTCCCCAGGTGATTCATATGCCCATTAAAGTGTGAGAAGCATGTTCTAGTGGTTCTCACAGTTGGCTATACATTAAATCCCCCAGGGCGCTTTAAAAAAAAAGAAGCCTGGCACCCATCCGGAGAGATTCTGATTTAATTGACCTGGGTTGAAGGCCAGGCATGGCGATTGTTAAAAGCTCTCCAAGTGATCCTAATGTGCTGCCAAGTTTGAGAACCACTGTTCTAGAGGCTTCTGGGGCAGACGTTTTTCTTTGTTAGGTTATGTTGAACGTGTCATCCCAGAGGGCTTGCCTAGAGTGTTATAGCTGTGGCCTGATGGTTTCAGGTATTCTCTCCGTGCTGGTTGCCTTGATGGCCGGAAAGGCAGAGGTTAAGTATAATCCGGAAGTCATCCAGCCACTTGAGATAGCTCAGCTCATCCAGGACTTGGGCTTTGAGGCAGCAGTAATGGAAGACTACGCAGGCTCAGATGGCGACGTTGAGCTGATCGTAAGTACGGTAACTGGGCTAGAGCTGGGGGCTAGAGGGTGCAGGCCTCTGATAACCCGCAGACGCGTTCTGACAGCAGCCATGGCTGTGATCAATAAACTCCCCCTATCTTGCGTATATCTTTCCTATATTCTGTTTGCCGTTGTCATTGGGCCATGTGTTCATTTCGTGAAGGAAAGTCAGTTATGTCAGCAAATCATAGTTGTGGATCACACTGGGTGCGTTCAGGGTACTAGGAGGAGAAGAAGGTGGTGAGTCACCGGAGTGTTGGAGGGAGAGGAATTGAAAACAGTAGCTGTCCTGAGCTGGTTTGAGGGAGTTGAATATGAACACACTCCATAAAGCCTAGAGGGAAGCTAGAATGCCGGAGGTGTCTCAAGGCTAGAGGAGATGAGTCAGTGTGGTAGCCAGTGCCATCAAAGATGGAGAGGGCTTGTGTGTAGGCACAGGGGTGTCTAGAAGGTAGTTGGTGACCAGTGTCTTGAAGCACTCAGTCTGAGATGAACGCCGAGGGTGGTTGCTGCTCGCAGTATGGTTGGGTGGGGGGTGTATTGTTTCCTGTCTGTCCACTGTCACCAGCTGTACGTGTCAACAAGTCATCAAAAACCACAGTTACGTCTAGTATTTCGAATATGTGTGTTCAAAAACACTTCTACACAAAGCTCTTTTTGTGTAATAAAGGGAGACTTAGAAGAAACCCACAAAGAAATGAGTAATGCTGTTTTTCCACAGTAAAAGAGTCTTTTACTTCCTTACTGTGTTTAATCACTGCTGTTAGTAGTAAGTAAATGTTTGAAGAAAAAGTACTGAGGACGTGAGTGGCACTTTGAGCTCCTCATAAGTGGTGTTCTTTGTGGAGCAAACCATTTGCCCTGGTCGGGTCTCCATGGGTGTTGAGGAGCAAAGTGTAATACTCATTGGATTACAGCTTGAATCAGGCCCTGCAGGTGTGGACATCTGTGCCTGCTCAGACTACTACTTTGTGGAAAATCTGGATCCAAGAATATTATTGGAAAAGGTGAAAACCTTGTTTTGAACAATGTTTTTTTATTACATTTTTCTTTTTTAACTAGGCAGGATCAATAGTTATATCATCACATGTTCAGACGTTTTCTGTAGATGTTTTAAGTCTGTATTCAGTTAGTATTCTGGGAAATGCTGACCACCGGTACTTGGAAGAGTCAGTTGTTTGGTTTGCCTAATACGTATCACAGGGATGGCAGCTCTCGCTTCATACTCCCTCTTCTCGCATCAAGACACACAGCGTGGCGTGGCAGAAGGGGCATGACTGAGACAGTGTGTAGACTGGCTTACAAAAGCCTGTCATTATCAGAGCTAGAAGTCAGGCCTCGGTCTGTTGACATCTGTTTAGTGATTGGCTACGTCTTCTGTACCTGAGTTGGGAAGAACCACTGTTTATATCCCCAAAGCCCCTGGGGGAATGTTTGGGGTGAAAATCGTGCACATGTCATTTGGAGGTGCGAGTCCAGAGTCTTGGGAAGGTGCTGTGGAAGGAGGAAAAGGCTCGTGGCTGCCCATTAACCCAGCTCCCTTTGAGAGGGTCCTCTCGATCCTGGGTGAGTGGGATTTTGTCATCCTGTGCTGCAGGTCACGGGGATGACCTGTGCTTCCTGCGTTCACAACATCGAGTCCAAACTCATGAGGACCAACGGCATCACCTACGCCTCCGTGGCCCTCACCACCAGCAAAGCCCACGTGAAGTTTGATCTTGAAATTATAGGTGCGCGGGATATTGTCAAAATTATTGAGGTAAGTCATTCATTAAAAAATATTATACCCACCTTTTTAAAAACAGTGATTTATAATCATTGCTGAAAAATGAGAACATATAAGCAAAAAAAAAAAAAAGAAAGTCACCTAACCTAAAATCCTTCAAGTTTTGCCATGGAAATAGGATGAATCATTTAAAAATAAACTGAGGTTAGATAAATATCAGATGATAAAAATCAATGAATGGGTAGAAAGAGATGGGGGAAAAAGACATTAGTATTGTTTTAATCTCAGATATTCCATGAGAAACATCAGTATCTCCAAGATAACTGGTACATGGGGTTAAGTTGCCTAATTATAATTTTTAAGTATTATGTATGTCTGTACCAAGTATCTGTAGGCCAAAGGAATGTTGGTATTGGGAAGAATTATACCGCATTTCACCACTATGCGAGGTCTGCTTTATAGTGGGAGAGTTTAGTAATTTCTCCTTTGGAAAATCAATTAGAAGAGTTTTCATGCACTCATTACCTCTATTCCCTCCCTTGGTTTGTCCACAGACATTCCATTTCCTTTTTAAGGTCTATATTGTTCCACTCCATAAGAGGGTGAGCATTAGTGGTGATCTGAATGGGTTAAGACAGTCAAAACTGAACAAGATTAAGTCGTAACAACCAATGGTAAGGATAAGTGAAGTTTGGCGGGACCTACTAGTTATGAAATTGCTTATGAAATGAGACATCTTGTAGCAGGCCAATGTTGTCTTCAATTTTCTCTTCATTGCGTGTGTGTGTGTATGTGTTTCTGTGTGTTTTAAGAGAGATGTCTGTTGTGTGGCCTAGCAGAGCTCTTTGACGTGCAAACATTGCTGCTGCTGTTGATTCACTGCCTCAGTCTTAGAGGCAGACAATGCAGCTTCTTTACCAGGTGAGGAAAGATCCCCAGAGAAGTGACTGCTCTCTGGCACCCAGTTAAAGGTTTCGTAACTGCCACTCAAACCCAGATCTCACAGTTCCAAGCTCAGTGGGCTTTCTTTTTCTACCACACCACAGATCTTACAGAGCGGTAGTGACATGGCATTGATGAGGCTAAGAAGTCAGACTGATGCGCTATTAGGGAGAGTCCCGGGTGGTACTTTGAACACGTCTTAGTTACCCTTCTTATTTATAATGCCCTTGCTGGCCTTTATCCAGCCCGCCAAGCTCTTCATCCTTATTTGAGGAGCATTGCCAATGTCTGGGCTCCATTGTTGCATCTCTGGGGCATCTTTTCCCTTATTAATTAGGCCGGTATTAGCTGTAAAAGGATTTGTCTTTAGACAGTCTTTGATGCTCTTTCTCGCATCATAACTTTTAATTTCTGTGTAAAATCCCAGCATCAGAGTTCTGGGGTCACTCTTTATATTGTGCTGGCTGACAGGACATTTCCTGTCAACTTTTCCTGTGTAATTTCATAAGGGGTATCAGAGATTTAGTCATGAAGTCAAATAAGGCAGCGAGGGAGGAGGAGTGAGGCGGGAAAGGAAATGCTTGAGTTGATCCCTGAAAACAACCCAGGATGGAGGCGCGTTCTCTCTGGCCTCGGTGAAGGCCCCAGCTTGTAGAACTGAAGGAACTAAGGGCTGCCCAGTGGGAAGAGGCCTGGGCTGGGAGCCTGGAGACCTGAGTGCTGGCTCTAGCTCTTCCAATAACACTGTGGCTTTGGGCAAGGAATTTAACCTCTCTGACCTTAGTGTTCCTCACGCAGAGAATGAAAGCACCTGATCTCTCGATAGTTTGGATTCCTTCACTCAAAAATTCTGAGTTTATAACTCAACTCTGATCAGCTTTGGGGCCTGTGAAGTTATCCGCAGAACCTGCTGCCTCTTCCGACAGACGGAACAGGAATCGCCGTTTGAAGCCACCTCCTTGGGGCTGACACAGTTTCTAAGCATAGATGGTGCTGAACCTCTGACAGGGTTTGTAGGGTGATTCGTGTACAGAAGTTGTGAGCAGAAAGACCAGCACAGTCTTCTGAGGCAGTTTTGGGTTAACTTTAGTTTCAAAAGATGTAAAATGCTTTCCACCAATGTGTGTTTAACCAAGTGCCTTCCTCCCTGTTTCCCGCCCCTCTCTTTTTAATAACAAGGAATTGGGCTTTCGTGCTTCTCCAGCCCAGAGAAACCCCAACGCTCATCACTTGGACCACAAGGCGGAAATAAAGCAGTAGGTAGAACAGACAAGATGAACTGAAGCTCTTGTCTAAGTGTCTCTCTTGTGGGCCTGACAGCCCCGTTTTGTGCTCATTGGTGTCCCTGCCACCCCTGGCTTCCCACCTGGCCTTCCACCTGGATTGGTTGTCTTCACCTTTGTAGTGTGAACCCTCTAAAACGGTGCTGTCCAGTAGAACTTTCTGCACTGCCCAGTGTGGTAGTCACTAGCTACTGAGCGCTTGAAATGCGGGTACTGTCACTGAGGCACTGAATTTTTAATTTCACTTAATTTTAACTAATTCAAATAGCCACCTATGACTGGTGGCTAATAGATTGGACAGCCCTTAGGTTGGGAGGAAGGGAGTGTGGATTTTTATCTTTTCCAATATTTTAAGATTTTACTTGAAGAGGTTCTAGAACTAGGATCCCAGGACAGGAATCATCGCCCAGTGGAAAGAAAATGGCCTGGGAAGCAGGAGGCCTGGGTTTATTTATTGTTGCATATGTTCCCTTATTCACTCAGCAAACACAGCGCCACTGTTGTATGCAGGGCACTGTGCCAGGTGCTGGAGATGCATAGAATGTCATCCCTCCCATAGAGGGGCCCATACTCTGGCTGGGAGAGAGTGGGTGAGCAGTGATTCAAGGGGATTCTGGGAGGTCTGGGAAGCCGACAAGCAGGGGACACATGATCTGAACCGCAAAGAATGAGAAGTTTGTCGGGCTGAGGGAGTGGGAGTAGGAGTGGAAGTGAGGGTCTTCTAGGGGCCCGGAGGCAGGGGGCCTTCAGGGCCTTGTGTGGTTTGCTCTGGTTGGCATACCTGGAGCATAGGGACGGTCAGGAGAGGCATCTGTAAACCTAGTGAGGGGCCTATTCTCAGGGCCTTGGGAGGCAGCCTGAGAATGTGAGACCTCAGTCCTGCAGGCCAGTGGTCTTCAGACTGTGGTTAAAGTGTCTTGGGCTTCCACAACCTCTTGGTTGGGATTTCATGAATGCTGAAGCTAACGTGAGACCACAGCTGTCATCCATGAGCCCCAATTTCAAACTTGTGTGTTCATCGAGATAGCTTAACTCTATTTTAAGTTAGTTTAAAAATTGAATGTATAATTGTTTATACTAATAAAATATTGCTTTTATCAATTTTTGTGTGTGAAAGGAAGATTAGCCCTGAGCTAATATCTGTTGCCATTCCTTCTCTTTTTTTTTTTTTTTTTTTTTTTTGCTGAGGAAGATTGGCCCTGGTCTAACATCTGTGCCCATCTTCCTTACTTTATATGGGATGCTGCCACAGCATGGCTTCACAAGTGGTGTGTTGGTGTGCGCCCGGGATCCAAACCTGCGAACCCTGGGCTGCCACAGCGGAGCGCGCAAAGTTAACCGCTACACCACCGGGCCGGCCCCAGCTTTTATCAATTTTTTCTTGGGAGTCTACTTAAGATTGCATTTTGAAAAAAGAGCTGTAGGCAGCCATAGACTGAGATGTTGAACCTCTTTGGGGCTGGATTCTCAGTGTCCGGGCCTCAGCTGCCTCACCTGTAGATTGGAGGTAACACGTCAGCCACAGGCGGGCAGAAGCTGGGTCTCCACACCTCTGGAACGTCCTTGCAGCAATGATTAGACCTTTAGATGTTCCCTCTGATGGCTGGTGTCAGGGAGAGAGGCTTACTTTCATTTAAGCCTTTGGCGGTCTGTCCCAGACGTGTGACAAAGGCAAGTCTTAGTACTGAGTCCTTAGGAGGGGATCAGCCAGAATCCAAGTGACAGGCAGTACCTCATATGTCGATGTTGCTGCGTTGCTTTCCAGGTGGAAGAAGTCTTTCCTGTGCAGCCTGTTGTTTGGCATCCCTGTTATGGGTTTAATGATCTATATGTTGATACCCAGCAATGAGCCCCATGAGTCTATGGTCCTGGACCACAACATCATTCCAGGACTGTCCATTCTAAATCTCATCTTCTTTATCTTGTGTACCTTTGTCCAGGTGCGTATCAGAAAGAGGGGCAACCCTCTGCCCTCTTATGCCAGACACAGCCCCTCAGCTTAGTTTAAGTGGTGCTTTTTCTTGCAGCCTTCCTGACCCACACCAGCCAGTTGCTGCTTTTTTCCCTCTTATGACTAGCTGTGGGGGTGTCCTCTAACACAAGGGACTAAGAGGACCTGGTTTCACGGTCAGTTTCACAGTTGACTGCAGGTGGTTGAATTCTCTCTGGAATAGCAACCACCTTGCTACAGGGATTGAAGAACAGTTTGTCTCCAGTTTGCTTGTTGTTTAGCTTAATTTACCTTCGTTGTTAGAAGCAGCAGCTGGACCGCCCTGGAGCTCATGCTTCTCTTTAACGTCCTGTCTTAAATGGCAGAAATGTGGTCCTGAGGAAATTAAAATTTAAAAGAGACAACAGGCAGGGCCGGCCCTGTGGCTTAGCGGTTAAGTGCGTGCGCTCCGCTGCTGGCGGCCCGGGTTCGGATCTCGGGCGCGCACCCATGCACCGCTTCTCCGGCCATGCCGAGGCCGTGTCCCACATACAGCAACTAAGAAGGATGTGCAGCTATGACATACAACTATCTACTGGGGCTTTGGGGGAAAAAATAAATAAATAAAAATTATAAAAACAAAACAAAACAAAACAAAAGACAGCAGGCCTCATGGAATTTCCACTCTGGGTGTGATATTAAGGAACTGGCTGTGTTTCTGGTGGGAAGTGTGCCCCCCATATATTTTGAAATATAAAATTAAACTCCTGACTTAATATTAGAATGTTTAGAACTACTGAAGGGCAAGTATCTGTAGGCTGAATTTGTTTTTTCCTGTATTTTCTTTTTCTTTTTCTTTTGGTGAGGAAGATCGGCCTTGAGCTAACATCTGTTGCCAATCCTCCTCTTTTTGCTTGAGGAAGATTCTCCCTGAGCTAACATCCGTGCCAATTCTCCTCTACTTTGTATGTGGGACGCTGCCACAGCATGGCTTAATGAGCGGTGTGTAGGTCCACACCTGGGATCTGAACCCGCGAATCCTGGGCCACCAAAGCAGAGCACGTGAACTCAACCACTATGCCACCGGGCCAGCCCCGGTATTTTCTTTTTAATTACAAATGTAATGTACATTTATTATCAACAATTTATGCCATACTGAAGTCTTAAGAAGAAAAGAGGTTATTTCACTAACCAGACCCTGCTTGCAGCCCAATCCCATTACCCAGGGTGACTTTATTACTAGTATTACTATTTATTCTAGTAGTATTATGCGTTGGGCATGTATCTTTCCAGACTTTCATCTATATAGAGAAAACACACATTTACATGTGTATGTACATGTTCACGTAAGACAGACACAGACTTTTTTTTTTTTTAACTGAAATAGGATCATACTAGATGTACTGATTTATTGCTGGCTTTTTCATTCATCTATTATTATGGACGTCTTTTACGCCAGCGGTTTGTAGATCCAGCACATCCTCTTTAGGGACTGCCTAACACTGCCCACAGTATAAATGAAGCATGATGTATTTCACCGTTTTCCTCTTGATGGATGTTTAGGTTGTGTACTCTGGGTTTTAAAGGCCTCCCATGCCCTTAGTCATCCGTTTTGTGGCCAGTAGTCTTATAAATCAGGAAATATATTTCATAAACGTCAATGACAGAGGAAAAAGTAATGTCAAAATTGTGGGTGGGCCTAGAGTATTTGTAATGCTGAGGGGCTTCTGGGTCTCCGGTTGCTCCCTGAACTCTGTGCCCTGCTTGTTGCAGCTGTCACTCTCCTTTCCTCTCCTCTCCTTTGTCTTTCAGTTCCTCGGTGGGTGGTACTTCTACGTTCAGGCCTACAAATCTCTGAGGCACAGGTCGGCCAACATGGATGTGCTCATCGTGCTGGCCACGAGCATCGCCTATGTCTACTCCGTCGCCATCCTGGTGGTGGCCATTGCCGAGAAGGCTGAGAGGAGCCCTGTGACCTTCTTTGACACGCCTCCCATGCTCTTCGTGTTCATTGCCCTGGGGCGGTGGCTGGAACACGTGGCAAAGGTAACTACAGCTGCAGGTGAAAAAAAGAGCTGTTCCTTTGGTAACACAAACCTTAATTCATCCGAAAACCATGTTTAGAATTACTAATTATACCCAGTCTAGAGAAAGACTTAAAGAAATGTGAAACCTACATATAATTAGGCGCTCTGATCACTAATCTCCAAATTGGTGCTACTTCTGAAATCCCAGCTAATCTGGTTAATTATTAAAACCTTTGTTCAGGTGCATCATGTAATGGAAAGAACCCTGGATTTCAGGTCAGAGCTCACACCATCTCTTAGTACATAACTGAGTATATAGCTTATTGGTCTAGAAGGTCTTTCCACCTTAGGGTCATGCCTTTTTTTTTTTTTTATTTTGTGAGGAGATCAGCCCTGTGCTAACATCTGCCAATCTTCCTTTTTTTTTTGCTGAGGAAGACTGGCCCTGGGCTAACATCTGTGCCCATCTTCCTCCACTTTATATGGGATGCCGCCACAGCATGGCTTGCCAAGCAGTGCGTCGGTGTGCGCCCGGGATCCGAACCGGCGAACCCCGGGCCACCGCAGCGGAGCGCGCGCACTTAACTGCTTACGCGACTGGGCCGGCCCCAGGGTCATGCCGTTTTTAACACCCTGCACTGTACCCAGTGTTTTAATGTATTGTATAAAAGAGTGGGACTCAGGCCCTAAAAGAAAACAGTCAGTGGCAGATTAGTATTGTTTTTCAACCTGAAATGTAATTCGTAGAACTTAGTGGCATTGTACGTTCCGTGTGGTGATGACATGGTCGCGTGCCGATGGGCAGTGAGTAACACTCATCCTGGGAGAGCCTTTTGGTGTGTGGTGTGGCTGTGTTAAGGGGCAGCGTTTTTCTGCAGGGGTTTTCTCCAACCCCAGTCTTGTGGGTGTCAGTCTGGGTTTGCACGGGTCAGCTTATTGTAGCTCTCATTTTATCTTCTGGTTATTTCTTAGAGCAAAACCTCAGAAGCCCTTGCCAAACTCATGTCTCTCCAAGCCACAGAAGCCACTGTCGTGACCCTTGGCGAGGACAATTTAATCATCAGGTGGGTTATCTTCATCAATCGTCGTTGATCAGTTTATATCAATCTGTGTAATAAGCATGGAACACCCATTGTGTATGTGTGACATTACACTAGACGTGTGAGGGTGGCAAAGACATTTACAGTGAGGTCCCTCCTCTTAATCCAGTTAAGTAAACAAGGCTTTTAAATACTAAAAGATAAGTAGAAGTTCAGGGTGGTGAATATGTGCTAAGTGACAGATGAGAGGTACAGACGACTAGTATTCAAGAATTTAGGAGAGGAAGGCTAGTGGTGGTCAGGAAAGGCCTCACAGGGAACGTGGAATTGATAGCTGCACCCTCCTTGCAAGATTGGGAGGACTCACACAGGCTGAGAGAGAAGGGCTTCAACTTGCCAAGGAATAAAAATGGGAGTAGTATTGTTCTTCATAAGGTTGGCAGATTTTAAAAATAGTCATAATAATAATAATTATTATAATAATTAATTATATACATATTATATTATACATATAATATTATTATTATTATTATTATTATTATTATTATTATTATTATTATTATTGCTGGAACCCACATAGCATTTACTGTTTGCCAGACACTATTCTAATCTCTTAGTATTTAACCAAAAAAAAAAAAATTCATGAAGAAAGGACTGTTATTACCCTTATTTTACAGATGAGAAAAATGAGGTTCAGAGAGGCTAAGCAACTGGCCCAAGGTCACACAGGTATTATTAAGTAGTGGAATTGGGATATAACGCATGCTCTTGGTTCCAAAGTCTATGTTCTTTACCTTTCCATATACTGACTCTTAAAGCATATTTAAAGATATGGACACTTTTACAAATTAAGGCGTCTGTATTTCCCTGGTCAGCCTCTCTTTCATATTCTAGGCAGTGGTTATTTCAGGCTTTATTCCTGAAATCTCTCTCCAGCCCCACCACTTTCCCCTTTAGCCTGTGCTCTCACTTCTAACTGCTGAATATAGAAGCCCTGGCGCCGGAATGGAAATCCATCAGTTTCCTGTCATTCGACTACAAAGCTAGCCTTCCCCCACTGCACCCTCCCTCCCTTCTGCCCTGGTGGAAGAAGAGTCGTCTCTGCCCCTAGACTTCTGCTCAGGAACTCCCTCTGTTGATTTCTCCTTGATCTTCAGTGTCTTTGTTTTCACTGATTCTCACCATCCAGTATGAGGTATATTCCAAACTCTCCCATTGTTAAAACCACTGTCCTGTGCCCCACTCCCATTGTGCGCCTGCCCGCCATCACACTGTTGCCAGTGCCAATTCACTAAATGTGTCATGCAAGAGACTGGGCCCTCTGAGGGCTGGGGCAGGTCCCTTGCTTCCCAGTGGGGCACTCAGCAAGCCTCTGTTCAGCACATGAACCAACGACTGAGATGTGAATGAATGAAAGTTAGTGAGGCACAGGCTCACCACAGCACAGCAGCACTGGGGTTGCCTGGATGCTGGCTTTTGAGTAATAATCAGAATTATGGTAGTGATAGCTGAGATTTGAGAACTTACTGTGTACAAGGTACACTACTCAGAACTTTGCATAAATTATCTGATTTAACCTTGATAACTACCCTGTGAGGTAGGTGCCATCGTGATCCCCCATTTCATTAGGAAGAACCTAAAGCTCAGTGAACTAACTAACCCAAAGTCCATGACAGGTGAGTGGCAGAGCTGGGACTGGAGCCCTGGAGACACAGAGCCACTCTCTCTCATCCGCTAAACTGTCTCCCAGACAGGAGGACCCCGTGTGACAAAGCAGTTGGCACTTGTGGACTTCCACACGAGCTTGACTGCTTCAGTGGCTCTACACTAGTTACACACCTTGGCTGCTTTATTTTCTTGTAAATGAATGACATGAGAGTTTCTGAGATGTGAAAACATTCAGATGGAGAGTAAAGCCGTGGGTGCCTACATTTACTCTCTGCCTTTCATGCGGAAGTGCTTCTGATAGCCCTAGTGACAATCGCGTGGACTGCTCCCTTGATTTGAATGCAAGGAGACATGCGTCTTTGCCAGAAGATGCAAGCCAGGTGAAATGCTGAAGGAGTGTGGGGCTACGCCTCTCATAACTCAGTTCTTTTCCAAACATAGTGATTAATTTTTGGTTGTGGACACACTATGGGCCCGACTACTGACGTCATAACGTTTTTTAAGCTACGGACCAGAGTTCATTCTAGTTTGCCCCTGTGGGCTGTGTGCTTGGAGTGTGTCAGATAACGCCTGTGTTGCACAGTTCATGTCTGTCAAACAGGAGTGGTCATTCCTAGCTCGCCTTCCTGACAGGGTGCTCTGGACTGCTAGGAGGAGATGCGGCCCAGGGTCATAGCCTGCTCTCCCATGGCCAAAGCTGTTCACTCTGCCCCTCCTGAGGAGCTTGACATCCTATAACATGAGGTGTGCTGGGTGCTAGGGCCCCCTAGTCAACCTCTGCCTCCTGCAGAGCCCTCCCAAGTCTGGGCCTCTGCAGGTGTGGACAGGTCTGTGGCACCTTCTGAAGGCCACTGGAGTTTCCCACCTCAGCTGGCTCCTTTGAGAGAGACCTGGGCCTGTCCCTCTGCTGGGGACACGTGTCCTTTCTCTCCACCCCAAGTCTTGGGTGCTGGGAGCGTCTGCGTGGATGGTCAGTCAGGCATGTGATAATTTCTTCCCAGCTGCTGCTTGCTGTCTCCTTCGTGGACTTGCTGCGCTCTCCTCATTCCTTAAGTATCAATGATTCTTGGGGTCTCAGTGTTGGCCCTGTTGTCCTGGTGTGTTATAGACTGTTGCTGGGACATCTCATCTCCCCCATGTCTTCTTCTCAAACCTGCCTCACATCTCAGGATTCACCTGCCTATTGGAATCTTTCTCTTGGTTAGCTCACGAAGACTCCAAGTCAACCTGTCTGAGTTCTTGTCATCTCCCCTCCGTGCCTCCCCATCCCCCGGATTCTTCCTCTCTTCCCTGCTGCCCATCTGTCTCAGTGGATGGCGCCATCACACACCGGCCCCCGAGGCAGAGGCCTGGGTGTTCTCTCTGGCTCCTTCCCTTCCTTCATCCACACATCCGGTCTCCATCCTCTGGAATCTTGCTCTACAACCTCTGTGGCCTCATCTATTGCCCCCTCCCACTGCCACCACACTTGTTCAGGCTACCACTGTCTCTCCCCTGAAGCATGGCAACAGTCTCCTCATTGGCCTCTGGCTTCCAGCCTTGTCTCCTTCCAAATATTTTTCCACGTTTAAACCAGTGATGTCTTGGAGCACAGATCTGATTGTATTACTCTGTAGCTGAAAATCCTCCAGCAATTCTCTGGTGTCCTTAGGGTAAAGTCTGCATTCCTTAACACATGAGCCTTGGTGTCTGCCCCTGTGTGCCTCTCAACCTGCAGTTCCTCCATCTCATTCCAGCCCCACTTCCCCTAGCAGTTCCCAGAAAGAGGCTCTCTCCTTCCTCCAGGGCCCTGCACACGTTGTCCTCCCCCCGAACGCCTTTCTATCTCCCCCTTCGCCTGGCTCCTTGTCCTTCAGGTCTCAGCCTGGGAATCACATCCTCCAGAAGCCTTTCCTGTCCCCCAGGGCTGGCTCACTTGTCACTCTTCAGTGCTCTCAGAGCACGAGATGCCTCCAGTCCCCCGGGACATAAACGTGGCAGGTGCTCAGATACTTACTAGTTGAATGAATGAAACGACTGTCAAATGTTAAAGAAATAAATTACACACATGCCTATGCTTGACATTAAAAGGCCTGCACAGCTTGGTCCCCAGTCTCCCCCATTGAAGTCTTCTGTTTCTTATAATTGGGAAAACAGAATTACAGGTTTTATCTAGGCCAGTTGCCATGCCGTTACAAGTTTTTTCTTTTTCTTTTTTTTTTTTTAACTTTGTGTTAGATGAGGAAGGAGAGTAGAGAAGCGGGGACAGGTGAGGTAAACAGACTGCCTGCAGAGACTCAAAGCTGAAGAAATGCTGGGGAAAAAAACCGTCTTTCAATTAAGTGTGCTCCCACAGCTCAGCTTTTTTTGGCAGTCATTAGCTTCTGAAGAAGAAGTGCTACTGGGAATTCACCAGAAGGAGCGACCTTAACCCCCATAAAGGGCTGTTCACCTTAAATTAAGCAGTTTAGAGTTAGAAAGATGTGGTTAATTCAGATCAAAGGGGAAAGTCCAAGTTAGATTAAGCAGAGATTAGCATTACTAAAGATTTCTTAGAAAGGCACCCAATTGGACGTTTGTGCCAATTTCTGTAAGTATCACCATATGAGCGGACATTTTAAAGCTTGGTAGTTAGGTTCTGGGGAAGGAGACAGTTCTGCCTATTCGCCCTGTAAGCCTCCTTTCTAGGGTGAGCAGGTGTCCTCCCCCTGACCCGGGCTTCTCGTGCCAAGTGGAGCCTCTGTGGGATGAAGAAGTCCTCCTCAGAAGGGCAGGGCCGGGATATCTCTGTCACCGGAAGCCTTTAAAGAGAAGCAGAGAATAGTCTTGCATTGTAGAGTTCCTCCGCTTTTCCTTGTTTACCACCACACAGATTCACACGTGACTGTTCAGCAGTCAGGACTTTAGTCTGCCACCCTTCTTGCCTGTAAAGGTTCTCCTTTTCAGCACTCCTTTTATGTTATTATGCTTGTTTTGAACTTCTATACATGTGTCTGTTTTTAGCTACTAGGCTGTAGACCCCCTGAGGGGAAGGCTCCCCTTTGTCCTGTTCTTACCCCAGCCCCACAGTGCTTGTTACACTGAGGCCAGTCGGTAGTGACAGCGTCTGTTGGGTGACAGTGACAGTCGCCAGCATTCCCTGGGTGCTTACTACACGTCAGGCACTGTGCTAAGCACTTTACACGCACCGTCTCAGTGAATCCTGGGAACAAATCGCCGTTGTAGAAAGGAGGAGGCTGTGGCTTTGAACAGGATTTGACCCAGATCACACCACTGCCCTGTGACTCTTGCCAGCACCCTAACAAGGACTCTGAGCCCCCCGTCAGGGCCATGTCTGCCTGGCTCTCCACTGTGTCCCCAGCGCCTGGTGCACACAGCGGCACATGGGGCACTTGGGCAATCTCAGGGTGGGCTTCGTCTGCTCGGGCAGCCTGCGTTCATCGGCACGGCCAGAGCAGTGTGTGCTCACAGCCTCGCAGGGGGTGGCGGCGTGGTGGGTGGAGCTGGCCTTTGTACACAACAGGCCATTGAGTCCTCACTGCGCAGAAGATGCCCCTGAACAGATTTTTATCTAGAAAATAGTGATGTAAATGTGTTTATCTAGAAAATAGAGATGTACAGACATCTCTGTCTGTACATGCTGCTTCCTAAGTTTTATACATTTACACATAGCAACATTGAAAGAAATAGGCATGGATGTTCAATTTTGTGCCTTTCTAAAAAATCTTCAGGCTTTTGCTCAAGTGGGAGTGAGTATAACTCACCTCATTTGGTTTTGGGGAGATTCACTGAGATAAAACATGTAAAAATCTAGCACAGTGCCTATACTCAGTAAATGTCTATTTTTCCATCTCACATAAATAAGGTGACTTTTTGTACATTCCTCTCTGTGGTAGTTTAAATGCGGTCTTTGTAGAATGAGAGGAATGTATAATATAACCTCAGAGCCCTGTGTGTTCTACGTGCCTGCCTTTCTGACTTTTTCACCGTTTGTTCATGAGCCAGTGTTACGGATACAGTTAAGTACACTCGGCCCATGTAATGCTGTTAGAGCGATGCTGCCAGAGCCGGCTGTGGTTCCCTGGAGCTCCCTCTGGCTTTCTCGCTCTGCTCTGCCGTGCCCTCCTCTCTCCCCGCCCTCTGTCTGTCTCTCTGCGGGACCATTCCCACCAGCATGCAATTCACACATATGTACAGTTCACAATTTCCTATCTTAATCCACTCCCTCTTCTCCTGCCCTGGTTTTCTCTTTCCCTTCACAGCAGAACTTCTTTTAAAAGTTTTCTTTAGCTGCTTTCTTTGTGTCATTTCACATTTATTCCTCAGCCCATTCCAGCTGAGCCTCTGCCCCCACCAGTTTCTAAAATTGCTTTTGCCAAAGACATCATGTAATTTCCATGTACCCCATTCCAACCATTGCTTTTTTTCAATCCTCATTGCATCCTTTCACCAGCATTTTTACCCTTTAACGTCCCTTTAAAATTTTTTTCTTTTTTATTAAGGTGTAACTAACATTCACTGAAGTGCACAAATCCTGAGTGTGGAGCGTGGTGACTTTTGCATCTCTGTAACTACGCCTGCAGTATTTGACGTGATTGGATGGGTACCTCCTCCTTCGGATCCTCACTCTCTCTCCTCTTCCGCCTATGTCACTGGCTGACCCTTTGCATTCTCCCTTGCTGGCCCTTCTGCTCCTGCTCAACTTCCAAATATTGGCGTGTCCCAGGGCTTAGTTCTAAGACTCTCTTTTCCAGTTACACTCCTAGGTAATGTCATCCCATTTCATGGCTTTCAATACATCTGTATTTTGTCAGCTCCCAGATTTGTACCTCTAGCTCGAACCTCTTCTCTCAGCCTGAATCGTATTTTTGACTCCCTATTTGACATTTCTATGTGAAAGTCAAATAGGCATCTCGGACCTGACATGTTAAAATAAAGATCTTTGTTTCATCCCGTCTCCTTCTCTTCCTCCTCCCTCCCTCAGCTGCTTCTCCATAGTTGTCTCCACTCATTAAATGATTTCTCATCCACCCAGTTGCTCACACTAAAAACTTAGAGCTCATCTTGGATTCTTGTCTTCTGCATTCAGTGTGTCTGCACCTCTCCTTGATGCATGCCCCAAAATATCCTGGGTATTTCTTCACTCCATCTCCCGTGCACACCATCGTGGTCTTTTGCTTGGGCTGCTGCAACAGCCTAACTCTTCACTCAGCTTCTATTGTTGTCCCTACAGCCTGTTCTTTTTTTTTTTTTGGTGAGGAAGATCAGCCCGGAGCTAGCATCCATGCCAATCCTCCTCTCTTTGCTGAGGAAGACTGGCCCTGAGCTAACATCTATTGCCAATCCTCCTCCTTTTTTTCCCCAGAGCCCCAGTAGATAGTTGTATGTCATAGTTGCACATCCTTCTAGTTGCTGTATGTGTGACGCGGCCACAGCATGGCCGGACAAGCGGTGCGTTGGTGTGTGCCCGAGATCCAAACCCGGGCCGCCAGTAGCGGAGCACGCGCACTTAACCACTAAGCCACGGGGCCGGCCCTCTTACAGCCTGTTCTCATGCAACAGCCAGAGAGAGGACTTGCAAGTGTGAATCCGATTATGTCATTTTCCCACTAAAAGCCTTCCCTCGGAAGCCGATACTCTGAAAGACCCATGATGATCTGGACTCTGCCTGCTCCTCTTACTTCCCTCCAGCCGTGCTTGCTGTCTTCCTGTTTCTCAAAGGTACCCTTCCTGTCTGCTGTAGGACCTTTGCATTAGCTGTTTTTTTCTCCCTTGAATTTCCTTTCCCCCCTGTGTTGACCCCTCTTGTCATCCAGGTGTCAGCTCAAATGTCATCTTCCAAGTGAGGCCTTGCTATTTCTCTCCTCCTCCCCCCACAACCTAAAGAAGCCCTCCAGTCACACTATTTTCATCACAGCACTTATTTAATACCTGGGATGATCTTGTTTGTTGTCTGTTTCCTCCACAGAATTTGTCTTCGTGAGAGTAGGGACTTTGCTGTCCCGTTCACAGCTATATTCCCTGGGCCTCATACAGTGCCTGGCGCTTAGTAGCTGCACAGTAAATATTGACTCAATCTGTAAATGGCAGATAAAATGAATACTGCTGCTTGGTATAAAGCAAGTATAGTGTGACCAGTCCAATAGTGTGTCTAGAAGCCAACCTGGTGACAGCCAGCAGGGTGAGCTCCTGTGAGTTGCCAGGTGTGTAACTTGAGTGACGTTTGTTGCAGAGAGGAGCAAGTACCAATGGAGCTGGTGCAGCGGGGTGATGTCATCAAGGTTGTCCCTGGGGGAAAGTTCCCAGTGGATGGGAAAGTCCTGGAAGGCAATACTATGGCTGACGAGTCCCTCATCACAGGTGAGGTGACTTGTTTCACCTTCCCTTCGGGTGGGTGTTGGTGCAGTTGCTGGGTCACGTGACTGCTGAATGGGGCTTAGCACATGACGGTTAGTCTCTCTTCTCCACTTCTAGGAGAAGCCATGCCAGTCACTAAGAAACCCGGAAGCACAGTGATTGCTGGGTCTATAAATGCACATGGCTCTGTGCTTGTTACTGCCACCCATGTGGGCAACGACACCACTTTGGCTCAGATTGTGAAATTGGTGGAAGAGGCTCAGATGTCAAAGGTAATGATGACATTTAAAAAACAACATAGGGCCAGCTTGGTGGCATAGTGGTTAAGTTTGTGCACTCCGCTTCGGCAGCCCGGGGTTCACGGGTTCAGATCTGGGGCGCAGACCTATGCACTGCTTATCAAGCTGTGCTGTGGCGGCGTCCCATATAAAGTAGAGGAAGACAAGCACGGATGTTAGCCCAGGGCCAGTCTTCCTCAGCAAAAAGAGGAGGATTGGCAACAGATGTTAGTTCAGGGCTGATCTTCCTCACACACACACACAAATAATAAATAAAAAACAATATAACTGAGCTTCTTCATTTTAGAAATTATTCCAAGAGTTCTATAGAATCAGGCAGATTTTACTGAGTAGAGATTGATTAGTAAACATAGTTAATGAGGGAGCTAAGAATTCAGTCCTTGTCCACACTTGTGGTGTTTTATTTCTTTATAGATTGTGGTTTCTCATGGTCTCGGTGTTTTATTTTCATAGGCACCCATTCAGCAACTGGCTGACCGCTTTAGTGGATATTTTGTCCCATTTATCATCATCATTTCCACTTTGACGTTGGTGGTATGGATTATAATCGGTTTTATCGATTTTGGTGTTGTTCAGAAATACTTTCCCGTAAGTTGAATGCTTTGGGTGGTGTGGTTGTTGTGTTTTAAGTAATCTATTGCCGTTGCTATTCTTTCATGTCATAGATTCGTTGGGCTTTAATTACCCATTACATTTTATTTGCTTGCTTCACTATTGGCAGCAAAATCTTAGCAAGGGTAGAACTCTGCTTCTGCAAGTTTTTATTAAAAATGCTCTTTTCTTTCTAGTTAGATAATTTCACAGACACCAATTGGCTCTCAGTTGTAATGCATAAAACATTTACATTATGCAGTATTGTCCTTTTTTGGGGTTATGAGGCACACATCATAGAAGAGAGGTCACAGCAATTTTGATGGCATGATGATATTATTTAACAAATTTTAAGAAAAATATATTTTTTGCTATGTCCATAAATACCATCTTTAACCTTGCAGCTTCCCAAGCAATGCTAATAGCTTTTTAATAATTAAATATTTATTAAACATTATGTATGAGGCAATATACACATTTTGAGTTTAAAAAGCGGATAAAGAATACTATCTTAGGAAATACAGTTTTATCAAACTTCAAAAAAAAAGTGGGAAATACAAAAAAAGTTTTCTGCTTCAGAAATAAGAACTATATACATCAGTGATTCGCGGTTGAGAGTGATTTTGTTGCCTCATGGACATTTGGCAGTGTCTGTAGAAATTTTTGCTGGTTATGACTGAGGAGGGGGTGCTGCCGGCATCTAGTGGAGGAGGTCAGGGATGCTGCTAAACGTCCTACAATGCACAGGACAGACCCCACAACGAAGTATTTGGCCCAAATGTCAGTGACACTGACGTTGAGAAACCTCGACATACATAAAAAGCTAATGGCCCACTTAGAGTGTATTTGATAACTTCCCAGTGAGTGGAACAATGTTTTTACTTTATTTTAAAAAATATACTGGGGGCCGGCCCCGTGGCGTAGTGGTTAAGTGCATGCACTCTGCTGCTGGGGGCCTGGGTTCGGATCCCAGGGGCACACTGCACCGCTTGTCAGGCCATGCTGTGGCGGCATCCCGTATAAAGTGGAGGAAGATGGGCATGGATGTTAGCCCAGGCCAGTCTTCCTCAGCAAAAAGAGGAGGATTGGCATGGATGTTAGCTCAGGGCTGATCTTCCTCACACACACACACAAAAAAGTATACTTAGCCCAGTTTAATGTATATTTTACCTTAGAGTGATAAAATAAGAAACTACAAATATGGAAAGGATAATTTTTTTCTTTTAAAAAAATTTCTACCCATAATTAAAGGCCTGTTCATTGGGGTACACATCATTCACTCAGATGTCATTTTCTCCCTCAAATTTTCTACCTTAAATTGAAAACTGTCCACATTAAACACTTTCCGACATCTAAGGAGACCTCAGTGCTTTTAAGAGTAACCCATGACTGTTATGGCACCTGACTGCCTAAAATTTCTGCTTTTGCGGGAGAGCAGCTCATTGGCATGTGGCTGTGGGAGGACTCAGTCCTAAACAAGTTGAATATGTGGCTTTCTTCTGTTCCCTGCCTTTCCGTCTTACTTTGGCTTCTTTTGTTTTTATCTGCAATATCAGGGAGGATGCTGGCAAATGAGGTACTGCATGTTCCTTTAAGATGTTGTTGTCGCTCTGCTGTATCAAAATCATTTGTAGGGACAGTGTTCATGTTAAGTTCTAGAAGTCTACCCTATCCTATTAGAATGCCAGATGTTATTTTGACAAGAATTACTGTTTTTTTTTTAAATCACATCATCTTTATCTCTAAAAAATAGCATTATGTCTTAAACATGTCCTTCTACCTAAATCCAACTGTTTCTATGAAAATTAAGTGACCCTCATAATATATCTTATTTTAGAATCCTGTCTTTCAAAATCAAAGAATAAAGTGTAGATGGAAGCTAAAGAGATTGTGGTCTGTATCCTCGATTTAGAACACATGCTTATTACTGTAATTAAGTGAATATGGTATCTCTTGATTGCACTCCAGAAACACCAGCCATTTCGAAAAGTAAACCAAGATAACTCAAGATGTCAGAATGCAAAATAATCATACCAATAGATGCCACCAGGTAACTGGAAAGGAGACCCATACTTTGTTTTGAATTTACAAAGAAAACAATAGTGAAAAACAGAAGAAAATAAAGATGGCCCCAAGTCCCATCCCTAGAAGTAACCGTTTTTTGCACTTTGGTAAACATCTTTCAGTATTGTTGAAAGGCCATAGATAGGCGGATCATTTTGCACTAATTAAATCACAACACATGCCATTTTGTGCTTGCTTTTTTTATTCAACAGTGTTACTGATATCTTTCCACGTCAATAAGTATAGATATACATCATCATTTCAACAGTTGCGTAATACTCCATTTTGCACACCACACCCACAATTTAATTAACCAGTGGAACAATGAACTGACCAGTTGGTTGTTTCCAGTTTTTTGCCATTACAAAAAAGCACTGTGGTAAATATCCTGGTATCTTTTTACACTTGTATGATTATTACCTTAGGGTAGATTCCTTGGAGACCTATAATTTTTTAAAGCTTTCATAATGATGATAAAAATAGTAGTGATGATGTGATAGTTATAGTTTCTTAGACGCCTCTCCTATGCCAGGTGTTGTACTCTGTATATTTATAGGTTTATATGTAGATTATCTCATTTAGTCCTTACAACAACCTATGAGCTGGGTATTGTTCTCTCCATTTTGTATGTGAGGAAGCTGAGACACAGAGAGGTTAAACTAGTGCCAGAGCCAGGATATGGGCCTATGCAGTGCGATTCTAGAGTCTGCTCTTTCGCCTATCAGGGATTTTTATATGACTCTCTCCTCTCATAAGCCTTTCTCTGAGGGAAGCCTGTAGGATCAGGTTGGAAAACTGGCATGCAGAACAATGAAGTGAAGCACCAAAGCAGAGCAGAATACCACGTGTTTCCTAAAGCCCAGCTCGTCACGCCGTCTCAGGTCCCACTGCCTGGACTGAAATGTTCTGATGTGATTTGAGCTCTGTGTGACTCCTCATTTAACTCTCGACCTGCCTGTCTCTTTCCTCTTTTCAGACCCCCAACAAGCATATGTCTCAGGCAGAGGTGGTCATCCGGTTTGCGTTCCAGACGTCCATCACGGTGCTGTGCATCGCCTGCCCCTGCTCTCTGGGCTTGGCCACGCCCACGGCGGTAATGGTGGGCACCGGGGTGGCCGCCCAGAACGGCATCCTCATCAAGGGAGGCAAGCCTCTGGAGATGGCCCACAAGGTTGGCCCTACGCTGCGGTGCTCCTGGCCGTCCTCTGGGGACTTGATTTTGTAGCTGTATACTATGTGATTTATTTTGAACTTAGAAAGTCCTAGTGAAAATAGTATCTGTTTAAAATTCATGTTAAGAGGAAAACCTGAAAGAGGCCTGAGGGTCACACTGTTAATTAAATAAAACAGGAAGCCAGCACTGACTGGGAATGACAATAGCAATAGCTAACAGTTACAGAATTAAACACTTTATAAATATTAGTTGATTTAATCTTATCAACAGCTCTGAGGTGGGTGCTTATTATTCCCATTTTACACATGAGGGAACTGCAGCAGGAGGGGGCTGGGTAACTTGCCCCAAGGCCTTGCAGCTAATAAGGGGCAGAGCCAGGATTCACACCCAGGTAGTTGGGCTCCAGAGAAAAGTACCAACTCTGCGTCTGTGTGATTAGTGGAGGGGTCCTGATGGTGGGGAGTGGAGTAGTGAGCAACAGTGTTTATGCAGCATCTTCCTTTGGCCCAACATACCAATTCCTAACCTTCCATCCTTCCTTTTATTTATTTGGTATTTGTTAAGCATTTCCTATGTGTGGGTCCTGTGTCAGGCCCTGGCAGTGGTCATGGTCCTCAGCTCTCAAGGAGCTTAGAATTGAGTGGGGAGGACAGATGTGGAGTAAGTAAACCACAAGTGCTGAGAGAGAGCGTAGGATGCCATGAGGACAGTTTAACAGGGGCCCAGCTTAGACTTGTGTGTGCTAGACTGGGGGTGAGAGTGATGCGGGTGGTCAGGGAAGGAAATGTCAAGGTTCACCTGAGACCTAACAGTTGAGCAAGAGTTAGCCAGACCACAGAGGCTGGGAACAGCCTGTTCTGGCAGTGGGAACGGCCTGGGGAGGCTGTGCTGCCGTAAGATCGGAGACCATAAGCTTTTTCCCCACCATTTTATCCCCAGCTTCTTGTCCAGTGCCTGGCACGTTGAAAGCACTCATCAGTTATTCACTGAATAAATAAATGAGGAACTGAAAGAAAATCATTGAGAGAGAGAGAGAAACTGACAGGAGATGAGGCTTTTGAGGGAGAAAAGGAGGGAGAGAGGGGCCTTGAAGGGCTTTGAAGGTTTGGTAAAAGATTCAGAACTTAACCCAAAGAATGACAGGGAGCCATGGAGGAGTATGAAGCACCTGTGTGACTGGATTACACGTTGGGAAGATCATTCTGGCTGCAAAGTGAAGGATGGACTAAAAGGAAGCAAGAATTGTTGGAGGAAGACCAGTTAATAGTGTTGAGAGGCCACCACTCAGCATCAGAAACCAAAAGCTGAATCTAACCATACTTGTGGGACACAGTCTGAACAAAGCAAGCAGCTGGCCTTATATAGGGTTTGGGGGAGTGCGGACTTCAGGGGTTGATGGACTTTCAGAAGTGGGTGTGGGGGAGTGTTAGTGGTCAGCTGGCCTCTGGCCGTGAAAGCACAGGTACTGGAGTGTGGTTGCTGCCGACTGGCTGAGCCCAGACCCATGGGGAGTGGTGCAAAGCTGCCGTTGACCAAGCGGGGTGGGTCTAAAAACTGGCTCTGGTGGTTACTTGTCAAGGCCAAGGAACACTCCCTTCCTTTCTTGAACTTGAGTGTGAGAACTTTCTTCTCAGTGGGCTTTTGCACTGTGCAGGCCAGAGAAAACAATTGTTGGCTTGGCAGAGAGCAGTAGGCAGGGAGATAGGCCAACTCCCAGGGTCCTGGCTCCTGACCTAACAGGAGGAGAAGTCTGCATGGTGTTTCTGTCCAGGAAACGGTACCATGCCATCTCCCCTTACATTGGACTGAGAGTGTCTGGCTCAACCTGGTCAAGGTTAAGCCACAGTGTGGATTTTTTTTGACTGGGCAGAGAGGGAACCTATGTCTTTGCAGTGGGAGTGGTAGAACCCCAGGACTGATTGCAGAGGATTGTATTATGAAGTTATGAAGGAGCATTGTTATCTGCTTGAGGTAGTTTGAGTGAAGTTCTGCCTCAAGATTGTGTGGACTCTGAAAGTCCGTACCTTCTCTGTTTGTGGTCACTGAGATGTCGTTGTTTTGGCAGATAAAGACTGTGATGTTTGACAAAACTGGCACCATTACCCATGGGGTCCCAAAAGTCATGCGGGTCCTCCTGCTTGTGGACATGGCCACGCTGCCCCTCAGGAAGGTTCTTGCTGTGGTGGGGACTGCAGAGGCCAGCAGCGAGCACCCCTTGGGTGTGGCAGTCACCAAATACTGTAAAGAGGTATGTAGACCTTGGCTTTGCTTGTCCCTCACTCCTTCAGCCTCCTTCTCCACTCTCGCCAGCTGGGCTGGAAGCCTCCCACCTCCTGCCTCCTCACATGCCTTTTCTCCCAGCTGCCACTGGCACCTGAGTCAGCTGCCTTTGAGGAGGCCTTGGCTTGTGTGGTCTGGAAAACCACTTGGCCAGCTCCTCTGGAGCAGGTGGAGATACGGCTCACAGTAGTAGGTCCCCTGTCACATTTCCAGATCGTCAAAAAGCTGTTCAGTATTCACAGTCATTTACTGAGCATTTACTGAGCATCTGTGCTTGGGACAACGAAAACTGGTAAGATGTGAACTCTGCCCTTTGGGAGTTCAGTCCTTTGTGAGTGCTTAGTGCAAAGGGATACAAAAATGAATGGGGTATCGGGATGAGAGAGGGAGAAAGCCACTCCACTGGCACGTCTGAAATGGAGAGGAACCAGCAGAAGTGAGCCGAATGCCTGATGGGTTTGTGGCACAGTTAATGGGCAAGACTTCATCCTTTGGTCTCTCCAGATGAAAGGTCCCATTTAAGCGTTTTCTGTTTTCAATCTGAATATAGAAGCAGCAGGGTGTGCCAGAATATTGCCCTGAAAAAATTTAAACAGTCTGAGCAAATATGATCATCAGTAAACGTAGGAAGGTGACATGGATGCCTTGAAAAAAAGTTGACAACTCTTCCTGGACAGGGAATCTTCCAGAAATTTCCTTTCGTGTTTTGACTTGCGTGTAGGACCAGACAGTCCGCCATTTCTCCTCTCACCCTTCTGATGTTTCAGGAAGAACTCTGCTCACCTCAGTCAGCCTTCCTGTGCTGCTTTGTCAACCCAAATAAGAACAGCTCCTCACTTCTTTCCCCTGCCACGTCGCCCCTCCACCCCCACCCCAGGGTCTGTCGATGGGCACTTATCTCTTCTTCAAAATGGCTTTGTTACCATTTACCTATTCCATCATTTTTATGAAATTATTTGCAGCATAAAAATAATGTTTTTCCTCTCTTTGGCACCTTCAGTCTCCCCCCTTCATTTGGGGTGTTTGATGTGAATTGCCTTTCTCCTTTCTAGCCTGCAGCCTCTCCAGTATCATGAGGCAGCCACCTAAGGAGAGAGTTTAGGCTGTTTAATTTTGTTCAGTTTAATAATTACAACGTCTGTGTCAGATAAGAGAAAAAGGATTGCTGAGTCGACAGTTGATCTCTTCACCTTTCCCTGCGGTTCTGCTTCTCGTCCCTCCCTTCCCTCTTCATTCCTGGTTGCTGCTGCTCTCTCCCCTGCCCTCACCCCCGTCTTTGTCGGCCTCTCTCTCAGCTCACCTCTCCCCTCCTTCACAGGTGCTTGGAACAGAGACCCTCGGGTACTGCACGGACTTCCAGGCGGTGCCGGGCTGTGGAATCGGCTGTAAAGTCAGCAGCGTGGAAGGCATCCTGGCCCACAGCGAGCACCCGCCGAGAGAGGGGACGGCTCACCTGAACGGGGTTGGCAGCGTTCCCACAGACACAGGTATCCCTGCCCTTTGTCTCTGCTGCTCCGCCTGCCGGGGTTGGGTCGGCTGGGTCAGGTGGCCTTGAGCCAAACCACAGAGAGCACCTCGCCAGGCACGCCCCTCAGGTTCCCGACTGTGGAGAAAGGCGTCTCACAGCTGCTGTGCTGCACGCCTGCCTCCCCCAGGAAAGCCTACAGTTTCTCTCTTGTTTCTCTCTTTGGTACATCTGAATCTTGATGCTGATGGCAGACAAAGTAGTGTAGTACTTAAATTTGTAGAGATCGCTTATCTGCTCTGTAATCTTGAGTCTCCTCTTCCTTCTCCCAAGTTAGTCCTGCTTCTCATAAGCTACAAAGTAGACAGATGGGAATTTTACTTTTGTTCTTCCTAAACTGGAAACCTCGCACGTGGTAGAACTCTGATGGAATGTGTCGTATTTACAGAGCTGGCAGCAGTCAGGGAAAGCAGATGGAAATGGTCTGCCCAAGCCAAGAAGGGACACTGTGTGGAGTGACAGCTGCTTTTGAATAATGGCCTTTCTTGTTCTAAGGATACCTTGCTAGCCATCAGCGTGAGAATGTGGAAAACCCCCCAAACCAAAAAAAACCTGTCTCTAGTGTTTTCTCTTAAGTATGTTGGTAGTTAAATCTTGATTTAGATTTTATTGTTAAAAGCTGTCTACCACCTTCTAGCAATTTAAAGTCCCAGGATGACCTTTCCATTTAGCTTCCAGGGACTGGTCCATGGACACCTAACTTAGTGGCACACATAGTTAAAAGGTGACAGGTGAAAGACTCACTGGCCTTTTAGGAGGTGTAGCTTTAAAACATTTCATAGAAGTAGACTGTCCATTTGCTGATTCACTGTGGGTCATCTCTACCAGGCAGTGATGAATCTAGGCAACACTTGCTTTTGGTGCTGGACAGATAACTGTTTCTAGTCCCTGTAGAAGCAGCCCCAGCAGATAGCTCTAAACGCAAATAAGGACACTACATAATGTTTATGTTTATAACATTTTCACACATATAACTTGCACCTTTTAACACCCCATTTTAAGTAATTCCCATGTGTTCTGCACATTATACTTTTTCCCTGGTCCTTTAAGAATAGTGTTCCAAGAGGCATTTACTATAGTTATAGTTTTCCAGAACAGTTAAATGGATATTTTGCTGTTAAAAGGATTCCACAGTTTTTAGTACATTCTCACAGTGAAATTGGACTCTTTGGGAATAACCACAAACTCTTTTGAACAGATGCGGCCCCCCAGACCTTCTCTGTGCTGATTGGGAACCGCGAATGGATGAGGCGCAATGGCTTAACCATCTCCAGCGACATCAGTGACTCTATGACAGATCATGAGATGAAAGGCCAGACGGCCATCTTGGTGGCTATTGATGGTATCGCTCTGCTCACACCTTCATCTTGCTGTCTCAGAAATGAAGTTTCTTGGAGATATCAGACAAAAATAGATTGCTAGTTTTTTTTTAATCTTCCTCTCTGTTAATTTTAGTTCTGTTTTCCAGAAGGTTGTCTTGTCATTTTTTTCACTTCAGTCTCAGTCCTGAGGCCCTTTTTTACTATCTCCGTCTTCACCCCCAGAGCCAGCTCTGCTCTGGCGTCTTCTAAACTGTCTTCACCATCAGTGTTTGCTTCTGTCTTCTCATTCATCACTGCAGACAGAACAGCAATTCACTTTGCAAGAGGTATAACCACAGGGTGCCTTTAAATACTGAGATCCCTGTAACTTTTCACAGAGCTTCTCAAGAGTGCATGTATCTTAGTACTCAGATTATATCTTGGTCTTTACATCTCTTACTTTGTTAATGTTAGTTTCTGCCCGTGGAAGCAAAACTATATGCAAATAAGAAACAATAATTTATGTTGCTGTATTTTGAATGCTTCAGCCAAATATGTCCTCTTCTCCTATTCTCTCTTTTTTTTTTCCTGCTCCCACCACCGTGCCTTCTCCTAATGCCTTCTCCTAAGTCCTTGTAAACCACAGTCCCCTCAGCTCATCAAACCAGAGTGAACTCAGCTGAAGGAGCCATGCCCCTCACATACCGTTCATCCTCACTCTGCCCCATCACACCACAGTCCTAGAAGGCCTTCCTTCAGTATCTGAAGATTCACTCCAAAAAAAAAAATTCTACAGAAATGTTTTCTATAGGAAGAGACTAAAAGGAAGGATTGATTTTCTAGCTATTAGGATACTTGTGAGTTTTTAAGTAACATTTGTTCTATTTCTCATATTTTAATAGCTAATATATATTGAGTTATGAGCCAGGCATTCTGTAAAGTAATAGAAGCTCCTTGCAGAAAATTTGGAAAATTCTGAGCTATAAATAAGAAAAGGAAATCACTCATTATGCTACCCTTCAGAGAGAACCACTATTAACATTTTGATAGTCCTTCCAGACTTGTGTATGCATCTGTAAATGTATGTAATTTTTTAAAAAACAAGTCAAAACCATATGACGTTATATAATTTGGTGTTTTGTTTTGTGCATGTAACATTATATCATGAAAGCTGTTTCCAGTCCTGAAATCTTATTTGCCCTGGCGCTGCCCAGTGCTCTGCAGTATGCTGAACTGTGGGTGTCTCCTGCAGGTGTGCTCTGCGGGATGATCGCCATCGCCGATGCTGTCAAGCAGGAGGCCGCCCTGGCTGTGCACACCCTGAAGAGCATGGGTGTGGATGTGGTTCTGATCACGGGGGACAATCGGAAGACAGCCAGAGCCATTGCCACCCAGGTATGGGCCTGCGGCCAGGGGTGGGAACATCCTTCCCCTTTAAAATTATAAGTGATTTTAGACTCAGAAGCAATTTGAGGAAAAAAGTAAGCGCCAGTGCCTCTAGTGCTTAGCTTTGCTTCTGGTCTTTCCTCCTTGCTGGGTGCTTTTCTCTCCATGTGTCTGTTCTGCTCCAAGCGGAGCAGCATCCCACAGGAGACCACTGTGCTGCCACCGCAGAGATCACGTCCCTGGGACCTGGGTCCTGTAACTCATGTGGGACCGGCTGCAGCCCTGGGAAAGCAATCCCAACGATCTCTATTTCCTAGTCTTTGCAAGGGAAAAATAAACGATCATGGCTTGAGGGCTGAAATAGACAACTTTCTAGCCTTTATATTACGGGAATGTTTTGCCAGCTCAGCTCTTCTCACTCGTGTGCACCAGGCAGGTGCCTGGATCCCGGGCGTTCTCCAGCAGCGCTTGGTTCTGAGTTTGGGCCGTGAGGACAACACTGCTGTATGCCTGCCTGACTCCCCACATGGCGACGGCTCCAGTGTGAATTCCTGAAAATTACATACCCCGCCCCCCCAAATGTGTGTAAAGCTGTATGCTTTTGGAAACAAATTACTTCTTATGAGGGAAGCAGCAGTACCTCTCTGTAGGTATACCTTCCTTGCTGGACTTGTTGAGCACCCCCTTCCTGGTTCAAACTTGCTCATCCATTCAGCAAGCACTTATTAAGCACCACCCATGTGACAGACAGGCTACAGAGAGGAGTGAAGAGGGCATCTGCCCTCGTGCTCACGGTCCTATGGGGGGTGGACCAGTGACCAAGCATAAATCGAGTGCTTGGTGCTTTAGCAGAAGAGTACACGGGACACGTGGGAGCCGCTGACTTACTCCCCTGACCTGGTAGGGGCCAGGGACAGCTTCCCAGAGAGACGATGTTTGAGCCAGGAGTGGTCAGATGAAGAAGAGGGGGAGGGAGAGGGAACGGAAAGCTGACCTTTCCAGGACAGAGCAGGCAGCGTGAGCACCACCTGGGAGGTCCAGAGTGGCACTGACTTGCAGAGCACAGGGAGCTGAATGGTGCAGAGTCTAGAGGGGCCCACTGGGGCCGCGAGGTAGGGAGCCAGGGACGGGCAGAGGCCAGATGTCGGGGTCCTTGGGAGGCTGACTGAGGAGTTGAGATGTTGTCCTGAGGGAAGTGGGATCCATTGGAAGACTTTAAGTAGGAGAGTAACGTGACCAAATGGTGATTATTTTGGAGAGACCACTAGGACAGCATGTGGAGAGGAGAGGCGGGAGGCCAGGATGTGGGCAGGGCCTAAACCACTGCAGGGCCTTGGCATGGGAGCAGGGGATGCATTTGCCACGTGACCTGGGATCTGTAGGGATTGTTGGCTGGCATTATTGACTGGACTTAGGGGCTGAGTGAGGTCGGGGGAAGGATGACTCGCAGGTCACTGCTACTGTTCACTGTCCTTTGCCAACACTGGGTGTTGTATATTTATGTACATTTTGACTGCTGTTTTCCTTTCCTTTTAGGTTGGCATCAACAAAGTCTTTGCGGAGGTGCTGCCTTCTCACAAGGTGGCCAAGGTCCAGGAGCTCCAGAACAAAGGGAAGAGAGTCGCCATGGTGGGAGACGGGGTCAACGACTCCCCGGCCTTGGCGCAGGCTGACATGGGCATTGCCATCGGGACAGGCACAGATGTGGCCATTGAGGCGGCTGACGTTGTCCTCATCAGGGTGAGCGCGGCTGTCTTCTCCTCCCCTGTTGCCCAGGTTCTGGGAGCGGTGGGGGCTGTGGGACAGAGCTCCTGATTCACCACGTGTTCCTCTCCTACAGAATGATTTGCTCGACGTGGTGGCTAGCATTCACCTCTCCAAGAAGACTATCCGGAGAATACGACTCAATCTGGTGCTGGCGCTGATTTATAACCTGGTTGGGATTCCCATTGCAGCAGGTAGGGCGGCTCTCAGCGGCTCTGCCACCCTAGACTCCAGCTGCCGGTCAGAAAGGCTTCTCTCTGCCGGCCGATCCCCGCTGAACTTAGTGAGTAGCCACCTCGCTGGCTGGCTGGCCAGAGCATTGTCGAAAGAGTTGATTTTATTATGTTCTCTGCCTTATAAGTCTATAAAGGTAAACGAGGAACTGCAGAGCAGACCCAAACTGTCGTTCAGTCTGGTCCTCTCTGAAAAGCTGGCCAAGATGCTTGACTGTTTCCTTACTGTGGCCTTATCTTCTGAACCATTTATTAAGACAACAGTCTGAAAAATAATCCTTATTAACAGTTACGGGGCACCTGCTACATGCTACGCACAGGGTATGATGTTTCTGAACCTTATCTTAAAAGTTAATCCTGCCCAGGTTTTACCCTGACTCACAGGAATCATGGAAAGAGATGGATCTTTTCTGTTTTATAACTGCTCCCTCCCCCCTTGACTCTTGTGTTGCCAGAGAGGGAGAAGTTCCAGACACTTCTGCAAGGGAAGGTTCCCACATGGGCTGAGACCTGTTTTTCAACACGACTTTCCCACCTCAGGGTACCCTGTTATGCTCAGGCGGGTAGGGTGACTCACATAATGCATTAGCATGTCCACCTCAGCGTCCTGAGCCAGTCCAGCCAGGCAGGCGTACTTCCTGCCCCAGAGCTGGCTCAGGCGCTGATTCCCTCCATGTTTGTGCCTCTTCCACAGAAGGAGACGTTTGCCCCTAGGTGGACAGGGTCTCCTGGCTCTGCCCTGGGGCCTGGCTCTCATTGCCCTTTATAAAGGTGTTTTGAAGCCCTTGAGGGAAGAAAGAATGTGTAGACAGGGACTGTGGTCACCAGCAGTGTGTTGTCCAAGCACTCACACAGTCCCTGTGGTGCCGCAGGACGGCTGGCTCTCTGTACCGTCTGCTTCTTTCCCTCTGGCTCCCTGCTGTCCTGCCATTGCCCCTCTGGGTCCTTGGGATTCCCTGCTCCCCTGGAGCTCCCCCTAAAACAGGTGATGCCAACTGTGGACAGTTCTAGGAAGGTCAGGGCGGGTGGGAGACCCCAGTCCCCTTGACAGCCCCCCCACTGCTCAGGTCTGAGACAGCCTACCTCAGAGGCCTGTGGGCATGTGGTCACGACACGGCAGCAGGGGTTTCTGAGCCACCCTGAGGAGAAGAACTTCACGGTGGGCGGTAAGGGTGGGGGCCCGCTCCTTGCTGTCTCCTCTGGGCGGCAGTGTGAGTGTTGTCCTCCCCTCGGCCAGGTGTCTTCATGCCTATCGGCATCGTGCTGCAGCCATGGATGGGCTCAGCGGCCATGGCGGCCTCCTCTGTGTCTGTGGTTCTCTCGTCGCTGCAGCTCAAGTGGTGAGTCCCAGCGTGGCGGGGGCACAGCACAGGCCGTGTTTATGAGAGCCTCCTCAGGAGACCCTTTCGCTCTGCATGCACAAGGCAGATTTGGCTCACCAGTGCATCTCCTGCGCTGGGAATGGGTGTGTGCTGTGCTCAGGTTCCCAATTCGTTCACCTGAGGCTTGGACGGAAGAGACAGCCGTGAGTGGAGCCAACTGTGTGTGTAATGATTTATCAGCACCATAAGCAAATACAGTAGACCCTGGGGGTTACGTTCCAAGACCCCCAAAGGATGCCTGAAGCCTCACATAGTACTGAGCCCTATACATACTGTGTTTTTTCCTATGCGTACCTATGATTCAGTTTAACGTATAAATCAGGCACAGTAAGAGATTAACAACAACTAATGATAAAACAAAACAATTGTAACAATATACTATAATAAAAGTTACTGTAGATCTTAGCAACCTCGGCATACAATTTTTTTTCTGCTTAAGTTGAGAACTTTCATCTTTTCACCCGAAGGAAACACATTATGGCTTCCCTTTGGCATATCCAAATTGCCAGCATCTCTACTGTTGCGCTTTGGGGCCATTATTAAGTAAAATAAGAGTTACTTGAACACAAGCACTGTGATACCTTGACAGTCGATCTAATAACCAAGACGGCTACTAAGTGACTAATGGACAGGTAGCATCTACAGCATGGATGCCCTGGACAAAGGGATGATTCATATCCCGGGTGGGCTGGAGCAGGACGACTCGAGATTTCGTCATGCTACTCAGAACAGTGCGCAATTTAAAACTTCTGAATTGTTTATTTCTGGATTTTTCTATTTAACATTTTTGGACTACTATTGACTATAGGTAACAGAAATCGTGGAAAGCGAAACTGTGGATAAGGGAGGACTACAGTCACACACCACATAATGGTGTTTCAGTCAACTACAGACTGTATATACAATGGTGGTCCTATAAGATTAGTATCATATAGCCTAGGTGTGTGGTAAACTATACCTTCTAGGTTTGTGTAAGTACACTCTATGATGTTTGCACAACGATGAAATGCATTTGTCAGAAAGTATCCCCGTCATTAAGCGATGCATGGCTGTGCCATAATTTACCTCTTAACAGTCATTACATGCTGGGCCGTTCTAGTTATTCTGCTCAAGGGCTGTTTATGTAAATATATAGACATGGGATCTCTGTATATAATTTGTCCTTTTTCAAAAAAGATGTTTATTTATTCATGCTTTCATGTAACAAAGGTTAATGATAGACTACTATGTGCCAGGCATTTGGATAGGAAGTTTCTAAATCAGGCAAACTTTACCTGAACTCTAGGAGTTTAATATCCTTTCTTTTAAAAACCATGAGGTTTTGATACTACGTGTTATTGAAAGACTTGGGTGAGAGGCCTTCACTAGGCTTAAAAAAAAAAAAGACAGCTTGTGTGACCAGAATGGCTCAAATGCTGTTGAATTCTTGCTTTCCAGCTATAAGAAGCCCGATATGGAGAGGTACGAGGCCCAGGCCCAGGGCCGCATGAAGCCCCTGACCGCATCTCAGGTCAGTGTGCACATCGGCATGGATGACCGGCGGCGGGACCCCCCCAGAGCCACACTCTGGGACCAGGTCAGCTACGTCAGCCAGGTGTCTCTGTCCTCCCTGAAGTCCGACAAGCTGTCTCGGCACAACACTTCGGCCAACAATGGTGGAGACAAGTGGTCTCTGCTCCTGAATGACAGGGATGAGGAGCAATACATCTGAAAGCTCCAGGCAGGTGCAGACCCAGGGGCCCATCTCCTGGTTGAGCAGCCGGCCTGGCCCTCCCTGTGGATGAGGCTTGAACCGAACAAGTGCAGCACCAGCCGCCAGGTGGACAAAGCCCCCCTCCAGCCTTGGGGACTTCCACTCCCTGGACATTCCTGGTCATTCCTCCCTGCAACACATGGCCTTGTCCAGATGTGGCTCCTGGGCAGGACCACTTCACCTGAATCCCACTGGCCCAGGGACCAGGCATCCTGGCCTCAGCATGCTACTGGCGTGGGCTTATCGGAAGCCTTGCTGGATTCCAGAAGAGGAAAGGACAGTTAGCCTCCCTTACAGACCTCTGCTTTAGTATTTGGGATGACTACTTGTGAAATGAGGAAAATCTCATCAGGACCAAAAAGTCAGCTGGGCCTTTCCATAGAACTCATTAAAAACCTCAGTGTTGGGCTCTTTTTGACGATGCCCATGAGCATCACGTGGCTGAGACTGCAGTTTACCTCAAGTGCACCTGTTGTTTTCTGCTGGCACAATTTCTTTTCTGTTCTTGACACTGGGGATCCCCCCGCATCACCTCTGAGGGCAGGACTGGCGTCCTGGTGGTCCTGCTGCTGCTGCTGTCTGGCGCTTCTCCAAGCACCCTCGTGTGTGCCCTTCTGCCTGAATCTGCTCCCTCGCACGCCCAGCCAGAGAGCTTGCCAGGCTTCTCTTTAAGTCGAGGAGAGTTCTTTCTTGCTCACGAGCCCCTTCTCTGTGGAGCCGTGGCTCCTCCCTCCACAGAGTAGAGTGATGTTGCTGGCTGTCACTGCTGCCCAACTGGAGTGAAGGTCTCAGAGCCTGAGACCTGCCAGTCCAAAATCCGATTTCCTGTGGGGTCCAGGTGCTGGGGACTTAGGGGGCCCCTGGTGCTTGGCACAGGTGTCTCTTGAGGGAGGCGTGTGCATGCAGGAACCACCTCCCCAGCTCCAAGAGCTTCGACTACATGGTCTGCTGTGTGACTGTCACCTCATGGAGTCCAATAAGAATTCATGTCAGTGGTGCCCCTGGGGTTGTGCAGCTCTGAGGAAACAGTGGTACCTGAATAAGAGGAAATCACAGTTCTCCTCCACAAACTTCTTCCGCACGCTGAGTTGGCACCTTAGGAAAAGGGTGCCCACAGCCTGCCAAAGGGACAGTCTATTTCTCACTCTCAGTGGCTCTTTGTGATCACGTGACATCGGAGGGGCAGGAATGGGGCTGGTTTAGGCACTGAAGTGGGTGGTGATTGACAGAACCATGTGGGAGTAGACTGGTAGAGTCAGAGTAAATTCTAAGGTGGAGCCCTCATCACACACACAAAATAATTTTAGTTATTTATTGAGTGTCAGTTATTTTCCAGGGACAGTGTAAGCACTTTTTATAGTTTACCTCTAATCTTCCCACCAAACCAGCAAAGTAGGTATTCTTGTCTACATTTTACAGGTGGGGAAACAGGCTCAGAGAGGCAAAGTATCCTGCCTAGGATCACACAGCCGGTACACATGCCAGAACAGGGATCCAAATCCATGTGTGTTGGCTCTGAAGTCTCCTCTCTGCTGCCTCCTTGACTATCAGTTTGCTTGATAAGAATAACCAAGAAGCAGGCCCTTGCTCCTGGAAGAACAAATCTGCCAGGTGATGTATTCATTGTATCAGCTCGGGCGGGAGGCATGATCACAAATCATCTCACCTGCCCCTTGGGTGGTTCATTTCCAATTTTGCTTATAATTTAGTTTTTGCTGGGTCTTATCCTCTAAAATCCAAGTGCAGGGTTTTGTTGTGTTTTTATTGTTTTCAGTCTTCCTTCCCCTCCCTAGCCCCTCCTGCTGTGTGTCCTCAATTGTGTCTTCTCTGTTCTTGGCTGTGCTCGGGGAATGTTCCTTGTTTTCTGACTAGGCTAATCATTGTCTAAAGAATCTAATTGTATTGATTTTTCAAAAAGCTTTTAAGACCATAAACATCATGTCTATATGGACATGAAAATATTTATATAATTGTACAGAAAATAACCTTTTAGATGTTGAAAGTGTAAGAAATTATTTAGGGGGGTTAGATAAGAACAATTCCTACTTCAAAAACTTTCCATGCTGTATTAGAATAAAGTTTCTTTTCAATCATCTAACAATCTGCCTGTGGCTGGCTCTGTCTGTGAGGGAGAAGTGTGATCAGGGCCAGTGCAGCGAGGTCTTCAGTGAGAACTTCCAGGCGCTGGCTTTGCTCTGTCTTTTTGGGGGGCGGAGAAGGATGGGGTTTTAACAGCGGAGGCTGTGAGGGTGGCCAGAGCCCTTTGATCTGCCGTCCCCAGCACCGTGTGAGCCTCTTTCCCGAATGCCTGCCTCAGAGGTATGTGGGGTGAACTCCGAAGGGCAGCCCCTGTCGAGGCAGCCGTCCCACTGGGCCAGACACGTGCCTGGATTACCCCTTACATGCACTTCTCTGGTTGATGCCCTTCTGTGATTGTCTGCTAAAGGCTGTTCTCAAACACACACATTTTAATCGGGAAGACTTGTTTTGTGTTCCTTGACCCTGAGGGAGTGGGGCAGGGAGAGTAGTGGAAAAGTCTGGACCGAGAGGCTCTGTGGGAAAGGCTCTGTGGGCATCCTGGGGTGAGGGGGGCCCTAAGTGAGCTACACATGAAGGTGAGGTGACAGAGTAATGTATCATCCAAACCAGGGCACTTTGAAGAGTGAGAGGAGGTGCTGTTAATAATTATGCCAGGACAACTGGCCTAAACCGGGACCACCCAGGCAAGCTGGGACCTCTGGTCGCCTCCCTTAAAAGGGAAATGGATGGGGCTGGCCCGGTGGCAAAGTGGTTAAGTTCGCACACTTCACTTCGGCTGCCTGGGGTTCATAAGTTCGAATCCAGGGTGCAGTCCTATGCACCTCTCATCAAACCATGCTGTGGCGGCATCCCACATGCAAAATAGAGGAAGAGTGGCAACAGATGTTAGCTTAGGGCCGCTCTTCCTCACCAGAAAAGCAAAAGGGAAATGGACGTTGTGAAGTCGTCACTGACACAACTGTCTCTGTAGAACTTGGCCCTAATTGTAGGTTCCACAGGCATGCTGGTGACACGCTCCTGTATCACATTTCGAGGTTTTTTCCCCCTGTCACATCCTGATACAAACGCTTCCCTGTAGAATTATCTTGTGGTGCAGTGTGAGCACATAGCTGGAGGTCAGTCCCGGGTTTGTAGCATGTGCTGGCGCACTGTGGTGCCCTCCCACCCACCCTGTAGGACTTCACACCAGGCGTGCCTGACTACTTTCTGGATGCCCATGTATGGGAATTTCGTGTTGTATGCGTGTCCCATTGTGGAAAGGGAGGGTTGATACCACTTCAGGAAAGGATTCCATTTCATTAGAAAATAGATGCTTTCTAAAACTTGAGCAAAATTCCCTGATATGATTCCACATGCACCAGAATAAATCATAACATCTGTCCATTCCTGGTAAGTTTTCAGTCTTTAACACCTTAGCGAAGAATTGTGATGGTATCACCTTTTCCATAAATAAATGTAATAATTCTAGTTTTTTTTAAAAAATGGCATCTGGAAATTTACGTGTCAAAAAATAGATTCCCCAAATTGTTCTACTAGTTTACTAAGGAACCAAGAATAATAAAAGTGATCTTTATTTTAAGAAATCAAGTATAGTCCAAAATCAGTCAATCAAACAGGTTAATTAGAAAAAGATTATTTCAAATACAGAAGGATTTTTTTTTTGCTTTAAAAAATTCGTCAATATTTCAATAGATAGTTTCCCTAATGCATATAAGATTCCTCTTGAGTTAGAAGAGTTTTATTTGCATACAACTTTTTCTTAGCTACATCTTTTGTTAAAGAAAAAAAAAAAAAGACAGGAAATGCATATACAAAGAAATGCTTTACCCAGCCGCTCGGGCTGGCTCTCAGTTTCCCTTTTCATGTTACCCTGCTGTGTGGGAAAGCTGATTTGTGTTGGAAAGTAGTGTGGAGCTGGTAGGAATGAAAACACTCTGCTTTCTTCATTTTCAAACCCAACTTGGTCAGGGGCATGAACACCATTGTTCGGGTTCGTTCCAGAGGGAGCTGTCTACTTGTCTGCTCTTTTCCTTTGTGTGAAGACAATGACAAGGGTTGAAATTACAGGATAGAATATGAGAATGTTTTAAATAATGCTGTGAAATCCCAGACTCTCCTTTATTCTATTCAAAAAGATGAATAAACATGTAAAAGCATCCAAGGGCTAAGATGAAAACAAGAATTGATGGAAATTTGACATTTTTTTCCTTTGAAAAGGAAATGGCTGTTATTTCTTCTTAATAGAAACATAGTAATTACTTATAGCAGAAATTAAGCATATAGAAATATATAAGGGGAGAAGGCTGCCATAATACCCCTAACCCAGCCCCCCAAAGTAAGCCCCACAAACATGATTTCATGGAGGGGTGGCCTTTGTAGGTGGATTGCATTGGGACCCTGAGGGAGCAAAGCTTGCCTGCCCATGGGTAACGCAACTCCCTGACCAAATTGAGAGGTGCTGTAGTGGACCCCGCGATGGACCTGTTGTAAACTAACAGATGCCCAGGTCCTGGAAAGGTCAAGTGACAGACGATGTTGAAGTACAATGAGGCTGCCATGTGCTGGGTGCCAAGGTAGGTGCTGTCACTCTTGTTTGGCTGGTCCTCACATTGGCCTCAAGAGCTATTTGCATCACTGTCCTGTGTGCACAGATGGGGGAACCCAGCTCAGGGGAATTGAGCTGACTGTCCAGGAGACAGAGCAGGGGGCAGGTGTTCAAGCCCACCTGGCTCTGGCCGCAAAGCCCCCGCTCCATTGTGCCCCTCTGGGCTTGCCCCTCCTCCCTGCAGAGGTGATGCCAGGCACTCCTGAGCAGGAGAAACGGGGCTTCCTCTGCACCCCTTGGTACCGTGCTTGGGGCAAAAGAAGTGTCCTTTGGCAGGACACTGTGATTTATCTCAAGAGCTACCAGATGTCTCTCTGACCAAAACAACCTCCCAGTCTGTAGCTAGAACCCAGATTCTCTTGATCATTTTTTGATGCATCTGGAAATTTAAATAAACATCATCACGAAAATGTGTGAGATGGGGCAGAATGTGAGGCTGGAATTCAGCCCTGGCACTGGGGCACCTCTAAGCTATGAGGTATTTATATTTGTACTTGGCAGCCCAGGGTTTGGGAGCCTCCTTGAGTTTGCATTTAGCCATGCAGAGTACATTGTTGGGATGACTCAGCAGTGAATTTCCTATATCATCATGTGCGTCTGTGCTTCATACTATCTTCTTGCAAGGTTAGATAACTTTTTAAAATTTTGAACAATAAAAAAAAAAAAAGGTTTTTAACGGCTCACAGTGATTTTCAGTGGCTCCAAAGCCCCAAGTTCTAAGGCTCCTGTGTTTGCCTGGGGTTTATAGTAAGGCTGCACCCCGACCTCCCAGGCAGAAGTCTGTCCCCAGCAGTGTCCATTTACAGTGCTGGTACCATTGCCTCCCCTCACCGCCCCCCCCCAACCCTGCCAGGGCCCCAGGGGCCTGCTTGATCCCAAGGAGGAGTTACCTGCTCCGGACTTCTATTTTCCCATCTATTCAATGAGGAGCGCTGCCCTCTTTACTGTCCTGAGATACGAAGGTGGAAGGCACAGGCCATAGGAAACCCCCATGCAGTGCAAGGTGGTCTCAGGTCACCTCAACAGGCAATAGACGTGTTGTCCAGTCTCCTTTAGATCTTCCTACCTCGTCACAACTTAAAAAAAAACAAAGTGTGGTCTGGGGCCTCAGCTTTCTCATCTGTACAAAATGGGGATGATGATAATTTCTGCCTCACTTGGTGGTGAGGATATAATGAGGTCATCTGGGGAAAGCACATCTTGAGTGACCCCAAATGTTAGCTGCTGCTGCTGTCATTGATGTTGTGAGTGATGGTGGCTGTGTTCTGGGAGGAGAAAACCAACCCACAGCCTTTCCACTTCGAGCAGGTAAAAACCATCTGTGTGTGTTCCCTGGCTGGGCAGGAGGAAGCACCTATGTATGGGTCGGCTTCTAAGACCTCACGGACTGTGCAGTTGGCTTTAAAAGGAGCAGCCTTTGGCCAGCTGCTGTGCTCCAGGATGGACTCCCGGTTCTTATTTTCTGGTGGTCCTAGAGCAGGATGCTCCACCTAGGTGTGCCCTGTGTTCCAGGAAGGACATTCCAGCGGGAGGCCACGCAATGGAGGAGAGGTTAAAAGTACCAGCCTTAGAGTTGGGCAGACCTGAGTTCAAAACCTGGTTCTACCCCTGGAGGAAGCCACTCCGCCTTTGTGAGCTTCCAAATCAGTGTAGAAGGAGTGAACTCGTCCTTCACTGGCTTGTGAAGGCTAAATGGAATTATGGACGTGAACCCCTGGCACACCGTAGAGGCTTGTAAAAGGGAGTTATTGTTAGAATGACACTGACGTGACCTCCCCAGGAGGGGAGTGTGTGGGGTGAAGACTCGGGGGAGGTTGTGGGATTGTCCTGCAATGGGATGCAGGCTCTTAGAAAATATTTATTGGCTGTTTGAATGCTGCTGGTGCACAGTGGGAATTAGGAAAATGAGCATAAAAGGTGCTAGTGGACAACAGCTGTGAAAAAAGTAAAGCGGTTTTTTTTTTTTTTTTTTTCACCCAAAGCCCCAGTAGACAGTTGTATGTCATAGCTGCACATCCTTCTAGTTGCTGTATGTGGGATGCGCCCTCAGCATGGCCAGAGAAGCGGTGCGTCGGTGCGTGCCCGGGATCTGAACCCGGGCCGCCAGCAGCAGAGCGCGCGCACTTAACCACTAAGCCACGGGGCCGGCCCCGTGGTTTCTTTTTAACGTGTCATTTCAGTCTGGTTTAGAAGGTGGGATCTTGTCTCATTCACCCTATCTGCATTATATTTAGGAATTTGATCATTATCCCCAATCTTTTTTGATGTCTTTCTTTTCTCTCCAGGTAGAATTATGTCACCTCAGGGATGGATTCCTAAAGAATATGCTAACTTTTGATTAAAATAGGACAATCTTGCTCTGCTGTCTCTGACGACTGGGCTTTGGGGGCTAAATATAAACCCGAGCACAGAGGTGTGGTGTTTCCATCTCAGAAGTGGGGGGGGGGGGGGCTGACATCGTGTGGAGTCAGTTACAGAATAACCTGCCTTCAATAGTCCACTGAGGGGAGGGTGTGGAGAGCGCAAGGGCAGTGAGAGAACCCTTTTTTTTGGAAGAATATAGGTGTTTTATATACTTCTGTTTTCTCCTTCCTGTTTAATGGTCAGAGTTAAGGCTAAAATCCACATGAGCTTAGAAGCCAGCTAAATTTTGAAATTTATTACTTCTGGGAATCTAGAAGAAACTTATACTGCCAGTCTCTGACTTTAGATATACTTAAATTTGGATACAGTGGCGTTTCCTGTAAGGTATGAAAAATACTAGACACCTCAGGCTGGGGGCTTTGTTTTCCAATTAAAGCTCCACCTGTTTCTACGTGATGTTTTGATGTATGTGTGCTTTCACTGTCGACACCATTGCTCCCCGGTGCACTTGAAGGGCTTTCAGTGCAAATGTCTCCATCCCTCCTTCTCCTCTCACTTCCCTGCCACACACACACACACACACGGACATACACAGACTACACACACACACGCTACACCCACATACACATGCAGAGACTACACACACACAGGCCACACACACACACACACACGGACCGTGCACACACACAGACACAGACTATACATGCACACACACTACACCCACATACACCTGCAGAGACTACACAGGCACACACACAGGCCACACATACACACCAACTAGGAAGAGTCCTTATTTTGTTTTGCCTCTTACGTGCCCTTCCCTTCCTCCTGAGCCTGAAAATCTAGCTACTGCTGAGCCTCCAGTGCTTTCACCCTTTAGATCCACTGCTGTCCTCCTGTCACGTCCTCACGGCGGCAGTGTGGCAGGCGGGTGAATTGTGTCCATTCCCCGATGATGCGGCCATCCATAAGGGATGCAAGAAACCTTGGCCTCCCCTGCTGTCTGGGAAGTTACCAGACCAGGAACTGTGGTGTTGGCGGCAGAGTTTTGCCCTGGGGTGAGTGAGGGTGGCAGCTGCTTTATCTTGGCTGGGAGGAAGAGCTGAACCTCCACTGTGGAGGGACTCCACTGAACAGGCGCTTAAATGAGGCCTGACCGTGTGCTATGTCCCCCCAGGATTCAGGGTAAGGCACAGACTCTGCACTCAAGGAGCATGTGCAGGGAAGATAAAACACACACACACATAGACCACACACACACAGACCACAGACACACACGCACAGAGACCACAGACACACAAAGACCACACACACACACAGACCACACACACGCACAGACTACACACACAGACCACACACACAGACCCAACACACATAGATTACACACACACACAGACTACACACACATAGACCACACACACACAGAGACTGCACAGACTACACACACGGACCGCACACACAGACCCAACACACAGACTATACGCACACACAGACTACACACACAGACTACACACACAGACACAAACACACACTCGCGATACAATCTTCCAAACTGGCCAGGGGGAGGGATGATGGCAAGGAAGAGTGAACAAGAGTGCTTGCATTCGGTTGAGTTCCTGAAAAGATGCTCTGAATGCTGCCCCTGCCCCCACCCCTCCCAGCTGAATACAAGAGAGGGAAGAGGAAGCGGAATATGTTTGTGGGAGAAAAATGCTTGAACTCCTTCAATTCTGGTAGCTTGAATGTAGAGCAGACCATCATCCTCCTTGTTGCATTTATGCCGTGGGAGGCAGGGAGCTGCTCAGAGCTTCCTTCGTGGCCTGGGCTAAGAGAAGACAGGTGCTGCCTGGGTGTCTGGTCAGGTGGGCTTGTGGTGGCAAGACCTCCAAGGCAGAGCCACATGGCGTGCCTTAGAGAGGGACGGCCCCAGGGTCCAGGGTGCCCAGCCGCAGAAGATTCCCTTGCCCACCTGTGGCCCACAAGTGGACTCCCAGGAACCGCTCTGAACTTAGACAGTGAAGATTGAGGAGCAAACCTGCTAGGCTGGGTAGGGGAGGTCCTCTGTCATGCTCTTAGGTTATTTAAGGCTCATTTCAGGCTCTTAGATTCCTGCGAGGCTTCAGGAGCTACCTGAAGTCCAGTAACAACCGACGTGTAATTTCCAGCCCAGTGGAACTAGAAAAGCAATTAACTGGCAGACCCAAGTTTACAAATCGAGAGGTAAACCTCCTGGATATCCGAATGCCTGCTCTGCTCCAATTATTGAAGGAGAAACCCAGGCTTGCCCCCATCCCTTCACACACGCCTTATTGCTCACCATCACTGCAGAAACCTGACTGCCTGCGAGACCTGCAGCCACTTCTCAGTTCCCCGATCAAATACCTGAGTGTTTGGATCAGCACCCCTAACAGCTCCCTTCCGCCCAGAGCCCAGGGCCCAGCTCCTCTACCTTGATGCTTGGCTGAACTGTGAATTACAAGTATCAGAAGCCAAATTAAACAAGTTCAAGCCAAGGGGGAGTTTATAATTGGGCTGTAGGAGTATTGCGGGAACACTTGAACCTCAAGAAGAACTGGGGCTGCAAATCTGAAGGCCACCAGGAACCCACTCACTCCTTCACGTAACAAATATTTACTGGGCACCTATCGCGATCGTAGATGCTGGGGCTCCAGCAGGGGAATGAAGCAGACAAGGTGCATGTCCTTCAGGAGCTGAGATTCCAGTGGGACAAAGAAAGACAACAATAAACAAATAATATCGTCTCTGCTAGTGGGAGCTCTGTGGAGACACTGTAGCAGAACAGTCGGGTAGAGGGGATGGGGCTGAGAGCTGGGGAGGGTATTTTAGCTAGGAGAGGCATCTCTGCAGAGGTGTCGATGGAAAGATGCAGTCTGTGAGTGTGAATGCCTGAGGTGGACCCAGGGGCCCAGCTCGGAGGGCCCAGGAAAGGCAAGTGCCAGTGAGTAGGAGGGAGCGTGGCAAGAGGGCAGACGCCGGATCTCAAAGGGGCATGCCAGCCAGAGCAAGAAGCTGAGCTTGCATTCCAAGGCTGGTGGAAGACGTTGGAGGGTTTTAAGGAGGGGAGTGACATGATTTGATTAGTGTTTTTCAAAGATCCCTGCAGTTGCGGCGTGGAGAGTGGATTGTAGCAAGTGATGCAGCAGTGGGGGCAAGGGTGGGACACGGCCTCAGAGATGCAGTGGAGAGATGGGGTAAGGAGGGCTGCATTGCTTTTGCCTAAGCACAGCTTTAACCAAGGGGGAGACGCCTGGGGAGGAGCAGGTGGGTGGGGCCGTGGAGATCCTGTCCTCTCTCCCTGCCTCCCGTCCTGTGTCTCCCCTGCATCTGCGTCTGTATGTTCTCTCTTCAGACCGCTTCCCCTGCCCTTGGTCTGGCAGAGCATGGCTGCCCCAGAGTGTGGTCCTGAGTCCAGCCTCATGGAGGGGCTGGGTCCTTCTCTTTCCGTCTCATTTCCTCCAAGGTCTTTGGCTTGTTCCTAGCTTCCTCATGTACAGTGTTTGGGATTTTCCCCTGGGCCAGTCCTGTCCCTGCCCCAGCTGCCCAGACTTCTCATGGGTCCATTGCCCCAGGCCCCACTTGTCCAGGAGGCAAGCCTGCACCTGCAGGAGGTTCGTGAATGACCTCACCACCCAGCAGAGCCCAGAAAGAGAAGCCCAAGACCAAGTCCACCCCGAGTGCCACCCCTCAATTGCCAGCCAATCAGTAATTATACCTCAGTGACTGTCACACTGACCCCCTTTCCTATCCCTGTGCCTTAGCCCAGACCCTCCTCAGAGCTCACCTATCTGCGCCTGGCACAGAGTAGAAGTTAAGTACTTGTTTGCTGAATTACCATGAAATCTTGTCTTTTATCTGTCTAGTCTTAGCTGGCTTAAGACAATGTTGTTTCACTTCATCTGAAAAACTGTACAAAATAGTCTATACCTGGCTTTTATCAGATGCCTGTTTAAGTACTAGTGCAAAATACAGGCAGCACCTCTCATTTTTCTACTAAGACGTAAAAAGCATGCTGAGAGTATGTTCTTTGATCTTAGGCGTATAAATCACTATGAAAATGCCTCTTGGACTCCTCATTACCTGGATTTCCACAAAATAATGCCACTGATTGCCTAGTCCTTTGATCCTGACCTTAGTGATGGAAAATTCTATGACCTCCCTCCCTCCCTTCCTACCTTCCTTCCTCCCTCCCTCCCTCCCTCCTTCCCTCCCTTCCCCCCTTCATGTTAATCCATGATGAGTTAGGTACGATGAGAGAGGAAATGAATGCTCTCTCTGCTTGGGGTTGTGTGGGGGAATCGTAAAAGCAAACAAGCACGGTAAAGTGCTGAGGAGCCACCAGTAGGTGATAGACAAGGAAAGTGGCATGCTCGGGCATGTGTGCACGAGGAGGCCTGGGAAGGATGGTCATGCAGCACTATTTGTACCAGAAACAGCCAAGGTGTCCATCCGTAGGGAAATGGCAGATAACCTGTGGTTTGTATCATATAACAGAATGTTCTGCAGCATTCAGGACGAATGAACTAGATCTACGTGTATCAATATAGATAACTCTTGAAAGCACGATGTTGAGTGAAAAAAGCTGCAGACAGACACATATAGTGAAATTGCTTTATGTAACTTAACAAAACAAAACAGTTCCCTATATTGTTGCAGACACAGGCTCCTGTAGTCAAAGCATAAACATGGTCTGGAGATACACACTGAGTTCAGAACAGCGGTTTCCTCTGAGGAGACAGGGAAGAGAAAGACGTCTGGGAGAATTTGAGAGGTATGTTAGGGTCTTCAACTATATTTGTAACATGTTATTTCTAAAAATATGAAGCAAATACATCAAAATGTCAGCACTGGTTAAATCCGGGTGGTGGGTACATGAGTTTTGTTTTGTTATTCTTCATATTTGTATATATATTTAAAATATGTATACCTTTTTAAAAAGACGTGGGTCTGGAGTTTGGCGAGAAGCCGAGACTGAGGCTGTGGAGGTGGGGTCGTCTTTACCGAGAGCTCAGGTAAAGCAGGGGGCAGGTGCGCTTGCCTAGGCCTTGGGAGTTGAGTCATGACACAGAAGTGAGCAAAGACCTCAAGAAACATTTGTTTTTAAGGGAGGAGGTGGAGAAAGAGAAGATAGAGATAGGACTAGGAAGAGGGCTCAGAGAAGGAACAGAGCCAAGAGGGATGTGAGAAGAGGCAGCCCAGGAAAGAAAATTTTAAAAAAATTATAATGGAAAATGTCAACTGCTCAGCATGTAGGAAATACTGAGAATAACGTAGTGAATTCCCATACACTCCACCGAACCTCTTCATGAATTAAATAATTGTCAAGATTTTGCCAAATTTGCTTCTTCTATTCCCCCTTTTCTTTCTTTTCCTTCCTCCCTCCCTCCCTCCCTCCCTTCCTTCCTTCCTTCTTTTTTTTTTCTGTTTTGGTTTGCTGAAGTACTTCAAAGCAAATCCCAGACATCACGTCTTCCCACCCTCACATACTGCACTATGCAATTCTAAAATATCTAGACATTGAGAAGGATTTTTAAGGAGAGAAATTAAGTTATTTTCCTGGATGGTTGGTCTTTGTGCTATTTGTCAGCTCTTCAATATTTGTAATTTGTTGTGAAGTCTTTTACATTCTAAATCATCACTTTCATACCTAATTTTATATTTGTAACTTTATAGTCTTTTCTTAAAGAGGACACGCCCAACTGTATAAGCTTTAGACCCCACAAAACCTGGATCTATCTCTAACAAAGTAGCTAAGTCACAAGCTGAAGTCACAGCCACTAAGTGGCCCAACCAGGGTTCGAATCCAGAGTCCGGGCGCTGGCTTCATGGTGCGTCTCACACTCCATGTGCACCCGTTTACTTGGTGCTCTCGTGAAAGTGCAGGTTCGGATGCAGTAAATGTGGACTGGGGCCCGGGTGGCACGACTCTGCTCTTCTGTGGGCTGTGCTCTGAGGAGCCAGGCTCTCTAAGGTAACGTTGCTATATGGCTACCGCAGTGCAGTGCGATTAGGTCATTATAATTGCTTCCTTATGAACAGGGACTATCTCAGCTGATTTCCTCACAGCAATCCCCTTCACCTCATGCCAGCCCTGGAGACGTGTATGGCATGAAGAAGTGTTCTCTGTGTGTGTGTGTGTGTGTGTGTGTGTGTGTGAGGAAGATGGGCCCTGAGCTAACACCTGTTGCCAGTCTTCCTCTTTTTGCTTGAGAAAGAGTGGCCCTGAGCTAACATCTGTGCCCATCTTCCTCTATTTTGTATGTGGGACGCTGCCACAGCATGCTTGATAAGTGGTATTTGTCTGTGCCTGGGATCTGAACCTGCAAACCCTGGGCTGCTGAAGTGGAGTGCACTGAACTTAACCACTGTACCACTGGGCAGGACCCATTAAGAAGTGTTTTAAACACCATGTTTCACTACCCGACTTCCCTCTCACACTTTCATGAATTTCCTATGACGAGCCGAGTATTTTCATAGACCATCACTAATGCTCTTGACTACTCGGCTGCAAGGGGCCATGTTCCCATCTTGTGGTTGAGAACATTGTCAGTCAGGGAGGTCACGTGACTTGCCTGACATGGCAGGGTCAGTGGTTGAACCCACATCTCCAGTGCCCCCTTACCTGATGGCTGGTGGACTAAGTGGGGAATCCAGGAGTCAGCCCTGTGTCCCCAAGAAGAATGTCCTCACCTGACCCCTGCCCTCAGTTGGGAGCCCTGCATACCTCTCCTCCCTCCAGGTCCTCTTCACCTTGGGATTGGCCCTGGAGGCAGCCTCAAGAGATGCAAGACGAGCAGACAAGCACTGGAGTCGCCAATGTGACAAATATAACCTGCCTGGCTTTCTCTCCTTTGGGATAGAGTTCCTCAGCCTTGCTGAGCATCAGTTTCCTTGTCCATGAAATGAACTTAACGTGACTCACCCCATAGAGTTTTACTGGGATTAAGTGAGATGTTATATGATGAGTTATATGGTACTACTCGTGTTGGCCCATTGCACCCATGGAGGTGGTCATTGTTGTCCCCAGGCTAAGCTGACCGTGGCAATCAAGTGGGAACGCCTTACGGCTTGTACCCCAGGCTTCCTCCTTCCTGATGTGTGTTAAGAAGAGACTGTGTTAAAACACAGGGACATCTGGAAACATCTCAAACCCTGCAGAGTGCTGAGCAGAGGGTAAGGGCTTGATGGCAGCTAATTGTTCCCTGGCAGATGTCAGCTTTGCCCGTCGGTCTCTCTGAGAGTGTGTGCAGCTGTGCGGCAGGCAGACGGCCTCTGGCATTTTTCTTCTGGGTTGGTCCTCCCAAATGCACCCCAGATGCCAGCCATGCTGCTTAATTACCACAGGCCCACCTGACCGCCACACGCTGCAGTGATTTTGTTATTTATCGCCTTTAGAGCACATGCAGCAATAGTTTTTTCAGAGACTTCAGATGTTTGTCCTATGGATACATTTTCCAGGAGTAAATGCCAATAGATGGGGGCAGACTGTGTTTCTTAGCTGTCCTGATCCTCTGGAGGCTTCTGTTCATTAGCATCCCCCAGAAGGACGTGCACCATGATGGCTGCAGACTTGGAGTAGTCCCGCGCCTTGGGCTCTAGAGCCCAGAGGGTCCAACTTCCACATCCAGGTGCAGCCTGGCCTGGATTTGGGTTATTTTAAGCTGTCTCTGCAATGCAGCTGCAAATCCAGAGAGAGAGGAACACAGGACCTGCTCACCAGGGAATGGCTCACTAAGCACATGCTGTCACTGGCATAGAAAGCAGGCAGACAATATAATTATCACCATTTCAAGAGATTCATTCTGCTGAATTGCCCCTTTAGGGGACACCCCTCCCATTTCTTTGGTGCCAGTATAATTTTTTTAAAACCCATTGGGAAATTTCAAAATGCCGCAGGTAAAAGCAAACTGCTTCACTTAGCTCCTTGGTTATTTGTTTAAGATCATATATATCTCATTAGAACTTTTTTGCAATAGGTTGAGGCCCCTGGCCCTACATTTTTGGGGAAGGGGGGAGTCCAAGAGTAGAGGGAGGAGATGACCTCATCTGTATTCCATGGGAGGTGTCAGCTTCAGGACAGCAACAGCACCAGACCGAGCCCCGGGAACGCAATTTGCCCACTCATCTATTTCTTAATTTGGTGTCTGAATCAACAGGCTTTGTGGCTAGAGAGAGAAAGAGGGGAAGTTGTGAAATTTCTTTGCCTGGAAAGCTGTATTTAATGGACACCTGTTAGTACTGAATGACAGACAGAACCCTGGGCTCAGGAGGGTGAATTCCATAACTCTGAAGTTCCTTCTTATAATCATTTCCATCCATCTACTTCACAGATTCCAAAATATTTCTTCCGCTTCATTCGTTCCTATATTCATTCATCCGTTCAGTGAGCATTTATTAAATGTGAACTGTGAGCCAAGAATGCACTGGGCAATGGGCTGCTGCCCCACATGAGACAGAGAAGGTTGTTTGCAGAGCAGTCACAGGCAGAAACACAAAGGAAAAGCATGAAAACATAGGTCACAGGAGCCCTGCATCCCTCTCATTTGTTCAGCTGCTGATACGTAGTAATTGGATGCCCGCTACGTGCACCATTCTAGGCTCTGAGAGTACAAGCAATGAACGCAACCGAATAGCTGCCCTTTTGGACATTTATGTAATGATGAGGGGAGGGTGACAATCAACACACAAATATATCTATGGTATGTCAGATGGTGATGGAGAATGACAAAAGGAAATGAGACAGCAAGTGCAGGGGGAACTGGGGATGAGGGGAGTGCTGGCAGGTGACATTTGAGCAAACAATCAGGGAGTAAACTGTGTAGATACCCAAAGTAAGCAGGTCCCAGGCAGAGCAAATGGTAAGTGCAAAAGCCAAGGCAGCAGTGTGCTTGCAGTGTTCAGGGAGAGGCAAGAAGGCTAGGGAGGCAGGAATGTGGTAAGAGAGGAGGGGAGGGAGCTGGACCAGGGCACAGAAGGCCTCCACGGCTCTGAGTGTGAGCAGGATGAGGAGCCAGGGGAGGTCTGGGCAGAAGAGTGGCATGATGTGACTTATGTTTTAACGTGATTATCCACTAATGGATCAGTATAGGCCCTGTCTTCAGAGCAGTGAACTGGTGCCCAGCAAAGAAAAATCAGGGGCCTATGGAAAGTGATTAAGCAAAAGTATTTATAGAACATCTAGTACGTGAAGGACATTTTGCCAGGTAGTTTGGTCCATATCCTAAGGGTGAGTAGAGGCTATGTGCATGCACAGAGATGACACTTCAGTGCAGGACAGTGTGTCACAGCTGTGCAAGGAGGTACAGTGTCTCAGAAATGGAGCCAGAGCAGGTAAGTTTGGATGGACAGGTAAGACGAGCACTCACTATGTGCCAGCACTGCTCTAAGTGCCATGGGTCTTCTGAGGATGGGGCTAGCGTGTTTCAGTTGTCCATGGGATAGTTGAGGATCATATTAGGCAGAGGTGAGCCACTCTGCCTTTTCCTGGAGGGGTAAATCTGTAAATCATAATCTTTCTAGTTTGGCAGGAGCTAAGCAAACATCTTTTCAAGAAAGCAAAGTTCAAAAAGAAAGTTTGAGGGCCGGCCCCGTGGCTTAGCGGTTAAGTGCGTGCGCTCCGCTGCCGGCGGCCCGGGTTCAGATCCCGGGTGCGCACAGAGGCACCACTCCTCCAGCCATGCTGAGGCCGCGTCCCACATACAGCAACTAGAAGGATGTGCAGCTATGACAGACAACTATGTACTGGGGCTTTGGGGGAAAAATAAATAAATAAAATCTTTAAAAAAAAAAAAAAGAAAGTTTGAATTTTATTTGTAAAACTACCTGCCACGCTTTCTGTGGGGACTAATCCCAATCAGGCATCCAAATCAATGATTTCAGGCCACAAACACTGAGACGCCCAAGTGATAAAGTGGTGGTGCTTCCGTTAGCTGTTGTTACTTAACAAACGACCCCAAAACTTAGTGATTTAAATGACGACTTGTTATTCCTCATGATTCTGTTGTCTGGGAGGTCCTTCTGAGAGTCTTGCCTGGGCTCACTTGTGTGGCTATGCTCGGCTGGGGGGTTCAGCCTGGGAATGGATGCAGCTGGGATGTTGGGCCATCTGGGCCTTTCTCTCCATGCAGTATCGCTTTAAAATATAGGATGAATGATGACTTTATCGTCATTCAGGTATGGTAAGGCCAATAGATCAGGAGATGACTGCCATTGAAAAGACAGTTTCTGGCCGGCCCTGTGGCTTGGTGGTTAAGTGCGCGCGCTGCGATGCTGGTGGCCCGGGTTCGGATCCCGGGTGCGCATCGAGGCACCACTTCTCCGTTCATCCTGGGGCCGAGTCCCACATACAGCAACTAGAAGGATGTGCAGCTACGACATACAACTATCCACTGGGGCTTTGGGGGGAAAAATAAAATAAATAAAATCTTAAAAAAAAAAAAAAGAAAAGACAGTTTCTTTTACTCTCGGATCCCAAGAGAAGGAGGCATGCCATGCAGGGCCACATGGGGTAGCACCAGGTCAGTCAGGAGCAGCGGGTGTGAAGGGAGAACATGGACAAGAGCCTTTATTGTGGTTTCCGTGGGAAGGAATGGGTGAAGCAGGGTAAGCAGGTTTAGGATTGGCAAGTTTGAATAATTTCAGCAGGCTCTGGGGCATAGGGACTGTCCCTAGTTGTCTGGGGTGATCAGGGCAGGTACATAGTGGCCCAGTGTGTGAGATCCTGATAAAGGAGGTGATTGGAGTGTGGGCCCTGGATTGGTTTGTTTTGTGTGAGAGGCACACTCATGGGAAGTTGCTTATTCTCTCTAGGAATTGGCTAGCCTTGGGAGGGGCAGTCCCTCAGGGTCAGCAAGCCCCAGATGTCAATGCATCAGAAAATACAAAACAAAAGACGTGGTTAGTACAGGCCTCAGGGCCTCTCTCCACATAGTCTCTCATGCAGGGCTGGTCTAAGGATCAAAGTGACATGAAACAGAATAATAGGAGAAAATCAAACCAAACTTTATAACATGTATACATGGGAGAAACCCAGGAAAGCTGAGTAATTTGCCAGCATGGCCAAAGCCGCCACCTTAAAAATCATCTTCAGCTAAAGACAAAGGAGGATATTGGGTGTGGTGGTTTGAGACTTCAATGGGGAAGAAGGCAATTCACATGGAAATGGAAAAGAAAATGTTTGGTAGACAGAACTTTGATAAGAATGGGCTTAGAGAGGACCCTCACAGTCTGCCAACACCCAGAGTTATCTATGGTGATGGCCTGTCCTGGGGACAGGTCCTTTATCTTGAATTCTTTAGGCAGTTAGGGGGAAGGGCAGAGTTTCTTTCAGAGCCTTTTGTCCTTAACCAAAGAGACACATTTTGGGGCGGCCAATTCTGATCCCCCACAGTGGCAAGGGCAGTTCAAGGGAGCAGGAGCAGAAGCCACAAGGCCCTTAAGGCCGAAGCGTGGAAGATGTGCAACATCACTCCACTTGGTCGCAGTAAGTCACAAAGCCACCCCAGATTCATGCTCAGGATGAGAGGAGGGGAACACTTACCATGTGGGATGGGACGGTTGTATAGCCATCTTTGCAAACAATCTACCATGAAAGATGTGCTTCTAGAATGTTGCCAAGGCCTTTCTGAATTGATGAGGTCCAACAGGAAGGCCAGCAAGAAGTGAAGTTCCAGCTCATTTGCCTTGGCTTGTGTGTGGACAGGATGTAACTTCCCTCCCACAGTTGTCCCAGCATAAAGGTCAGTTGGGTGTTTGCCCAGGAGCCCACAGGGACCTTTTGTACTTTCAGAGGAGGGTTGGCATGGCTCTGAGCTGCTGTACCTCAAACCACCTCAAGGCCTGACATCTCAGGAAGGTCCTGCTTGCTGTGGCAGGGAGTCCAGGCCTGTTTGCAAACTGTTTGAGTGCCTTAGCCTCAGGCTCTGTCGTATTATTTTCTCATCAGGAGTTAAAGAAACCCTATAACTTCTCCTGTAGAAGTGCAGGTTCTTTATTATAAAAGTGCCATTTGTAAAGCAGGTGGAATTGGGCCAATAATAGCCAACAGTCACATCCCACTTTAGGGTTTATGAAACACTTTCTCATATGTTCTTTCATTTGTTCTCGCAGTCACCTGTGGAGTAGGTGTCATAATCCTAGTTTTTCATATGAGGACACTGAGGCTATGGGGTCTCAGGGACTCACTGGGGTGTCTTTTTTTTTTTTTTTTTTTTTTTTTAAAGATTTTATTTATTTAATTTTTCCCCCCAAAGCCCCAGTAGATAGTTGTATGTCATAGCTGCACATCCTTCTAGTTGCTGTATGTGGGACTCGGCCTCAGGATGGACGGAGAAGTGGTGCCTCAATGCGCACCCGGGATCCGAACCCGGGCCACCAGCATTGCAGCGCGCGCACTTAACCACCAAGCCACAGAGCCGGCCTCACTGGGGTGTCTTAATTGGCTTGGGGCCCTAGGAGCTGCCCTGGGCCCATGGGTGAGGCTCACTGAGCCCTGTGAATCCTCCTCCACTTCACATGGGTGCATCAGTGAGTCATTTCTGTCCCCCATTACCCACTCTTCTGTTGAGCTGTGCTCATTAGGAGAGTATTTCTCCCTGTGAATCAGATGCTTTGGAGAGTCCCCTTAGTGCACCAAAGAGTTGACCTTTGCCAGGGGGTACTGCTCTGACACCCCCAGCTACAGCACTGCCCTGCCCATGCCCCACCCAGCTCCTGCTCCTAGGACCCTAAGTGGGCCTGCCATTTGCTGGGGGCAGATTTCAGTCCCTTGAGAACACACAGCCTGTGAAAAGTCAAACTGGCTCTCAACTCCGGACCCCTAAATCATCTCCGAGGTGCAGTGAGGGGGTTCATTCTGGTGAGTCATTTGTTCTGCTTCTAAGAGTCTAGACACTCACCTGTCTGCTTCAGAACCCCATCAAATGAAGCTGCCCTATTGATTCAATTCCAGGAAAAGAAGGCTGAGTCATTGCTGAGTCATTCTCCAGCCTAGGACCATGGCCACTGCCCTCAGACACTCGCAGACATCAACCAAAGATGATGACAGAGCCTCTCACAGTAACACCTGTTTCTTTGGAAACCAGAGTGCTGTCTTTCAAATGCTGCATAGCCTGTGGTCTCATGCTACATTTCCTAGAACCCAGAGGCTTCTACGATCCCTATAGGGGCCCAGGGGCAGTGGCTACACGTTGGGATTCCTTCTCTAGCCTGAAGGTTGACTCTGCTACTACGACTTGCCTCTTGCCTCTGCTCACTAGGCGATTCCTCTGTGAACAGAGGTAACTCACCTGCCAGAAAAAATTTCGGAGAGGTCCTAAAGAGGAATCCAGGCTTCCCTTAGGATGCCTTGAAGAAGATGCTGTCCAAATGAAAGGATCCCAAGAGGGCAAAGGCATCTCTTGGCTGGGAGAATGGTCAAGTGCAAGTCCAGCCCACACAGTGAGCAGGGCCTCACTGCATCCAGATGTGGGGACAGCAGGTGCTGAGACTGCTCTGAAATCATGGACCTCCATGATTGTTGCTCCTGAAGTCCTGCTTCTGGGACCTGCTCCTATTGATGGCTCTTTTCCGGAGAAGGACAATCTCTTTCTTCCTGCACAAGCCACCTTCAGCCCTACTTTTCTCCTTCTGCTTAGAGATCTTCTCTGCCAATTGCTTTGCGGTGTCTGCCTTTCCCCTTAGGGTTCTCAACCAGGGGTGATTTTGACCTCCCCCAGGGGACATTTGGCAGAGTCTGGAGACAATATTTTGCCCTCTTTGTCCCCAAAGCCCCAGTAGATAGTTGTATGTCATAGTTACACATCCTTCTAGTTGGCTGTATGTGGGCTGCCACCTCAGCATGGCCAGAGAAGCGGTGCGTCGGTGTGCACCCGGGATCCAAACCTGGGCCACCAGTAGCAGAGCACACCCACTTAACCACTAAGCCATGGGGCCGGCCCCTGGAGACAATTTTTATTGTAACTGCTGGAGGTGGGGCTACTGGCATCAAGTGAATAAAGGCCAGGGATGCTGCTTAACATGCTACAGTGCACAGGACAGCCCTCCACAATAAAGAATTATCCAGTCCAAAATGTCAATAGTGATGAGGTTAAGAAACCTTGCTATGATGGCATCTCTTCACCCAGCAAATAAAGTCCAAGATTCTCCCTATCTGCATCAGCACTTTTCACAATACCTTGAAAATGGGCCAAGCTTTTTTTTGTCTCTTTTGATCTAGAGCTTCCTTTTTCCCATGCTCATACCAGTAATTCCTATTCAAGCCAAGGGTAAATTATCCATCAGCACTGTCTGTTACTATCCATTAGCTACGTTTTCCCGGATCTACCTCTTATCCTTCATCATCACCATCATCATCGACAACGATGACCTCCTAGTTGTCACAGGGATTGCATATAAGCTAGCTGACAAGCAGTCATCAGTCAATTGTCTGTAGCCCAGTGCTGCTTGAATATAGTTTCTGCCATCATGTATTTCTTAACTCTAAAGTAGGCAGCACTAAAACTGGTCCATGGGCTCATCATCATCAACATTATCATCCTCATTGTTGTCATTATTATTGCAAGCCAGCCAACAAGCAGTCTTTAAGTCCAGGATGATGATGGTGGTGAATGGGAAGCAGCTCTGCAGAGCACCACTGAGCTTCCAGCAGCCAAGGGCTGCAGACACTCTGTCCTGGGCTTGAGTGTTCACTTTGTCCGGTGTGAACAGATTTTTGTTGAGTTATTGGCATCTGAGCCTCTGGTGACCAGGTCCTTCTTTCTAAACACACACACACACACACACGCACACACAGGCACACACACGGAAGACTGTTTGAGAAACTCAAATGTCACTAAATATGCACATCAGAGCAGGCAGGTGAGTGGAGAAGCTTTGGCTGCCCAACCAGGTGTGATTCTGCCAGGGCAAAAGCTCCTATTTGGTTCCTCTTTCCTGCCCCTGCCACTGCCTCCATAGGCTTGTTGAAGCCAAAGTTTGGGCATTCTGGAACAGCTTTTGCTACACTTTGACATACACACACACACACACACACACACACACACACACAATGCTTTGTCTTTTTCAGTTACCACTAATAGAGTGTGGAAATTGCCTCTTGCTCTGCCCCTGCCCCCCACCAACTGAGACTCTTGGGTGTTTTAACTTAGCACCTGACTCAATTAGATGCCCAGGGTCTCCTGCCTCTCTCTACACCTAAGGATTAGGATAAAGAGCATGTACATGCACCCCTGTGTTCATTGCAGCCTTATTCACGATAGCCAAGACTTGGAAGCAACCTAAGTGCCCATCAAGGGACGAATGGATAAAGAAGCTGTGGTATATATACACAATGGAATACTACTCAGCCATAAGAAACGACGAAATCCAGCCATTTGTGACAACATGGATGGACATTGAGGGTATAATGCAAAGTGAAATAAGTCAGAGGGAGAAGGTCAAATACCGTATGATTTCCTTCATTAAGTAGTAGATAATAACAACAATAAACAAATACATAGGGACAGAGATTGGATTGGTGGTTACCAGAGGGGAAGGGGGGAGGGAGGAGGGTGAAAGGGATAATTCAGTACATGTGTGTGGTGATGGGTTGTAATTAGTATTTTGGTGGTGAACATGATGTAATCTATGCAGAAATAGAAGTACAATGATGTACACCTGAAATTTTTACAATGTTATAAACCAATGTTACTGCAATAAACAAAAAATTAAAAAAAAAAAAAAAGGATAAAGAGCATGCTGGGGTAGGGCCATTTTTCCCTCTACTCGGTGGCTTTCCCAACTTGCCCAGTAAAGAAAGCAACTAGAACCTGAAGTGACAACTGAAGCATTGTCAGCCACAAGCTAGCCACAATCTTTTCCTTCCCCCCCTCCTCCCTGTGTCACCCCTCCTGATTTCCCACAGCACACTTAGGAATGAGTTATGAAGTCACACTGGGAAGCAAGAATTGAATAGTGATGAAAGGAATACACTACAGTTAGTTATTATTGATCCTCTCTGTATGCACTTTACATATTTGCAAGCACTTTCAGGACCTAGTTAGTAATAAAGCCTGTAGACCACCTTGCTGCTTCCCACTGCTGCTGTCTCTGCTGCCGCTCTTCAGGGATGCAATTTTAGTTGTGCGCTTCTTTATTACTGAAACTAAGGAGATGGCACCCACAAAAGGAGTGCAAAGTATTTCCATAATCGTGTGTATGTGTACACACAGAATTATCAAAACTATATTTAGTTTATAATCAACACTTATAGTGGATGCTCTTGGTACCTTGCCCAGGTCCGTTTACTAGGCAGGTGCACTCATCTCCCAGCTTCTGTGAGTGTTGGATCACAGCAGCCAACAGAAGTGTTGGCTTCAAGGCCCCTCCTTGAAGAATTGCCCTCCGCAGAACAGGAGACACCATGCTCGGGAGGTTATCCACTCCCTAGTATCCTACAACCAATGACCAATTGTCATCAGGGCTGTATTGGTTTTCTATTTCTTAAAATAAATTTCTCTGAAACTTAGTGGCTTAAAATAACAGTAAATATTTATTACCTCACACTTTCTGTGGGTCAGGGATTCTGGAACAGCTTAGCTGAGTGGTCCGGAGCACCTGGTTCCAGGATGGCTCACTCACCTGGCTGGCAAGATGATGCTGGTTGTGGGCAAGAGGCTCAGTTCAGGGCTACCTGAGAATCCTCACGACCTGGCACCTGACTTACCCCAGAGTGGGCAACCCAGGAGAGCAAGGCATCATGGCAAAGATTTTTATGATTTCACCTCAGAACTCACACAGCATCAGATGTGCTTCATTCTAGTCATTAGAGGCAGGTCACTAAGTCCGGCCACAATCAAGAGGAGAGAAATTAAGCTCCACCTTTTGAAGGGAGGAGGGTCAAGAATTTGAGAATGTATTTTAAAACCACCAGAGGGACCACCTCTGTGGAGCAATTCACACATCACTTCCCTCCCCACCCTCCTCATGAAAGCCCACCCCTAACAAATCACTTGAACAAGACTCCTCATCTCAGGCTCAGCTGCTAGAGAATCCGACCTAAGACAACACATTCATTAGAAAACCAATATTCTAATACATTTAATAAAGTGATAACTTTCCTTCAATTTTCAGATTTGCAATATTTCTTTCAGCAATTCTTTTTAGCCATTCAGGGGCTGAAATGTTTAAAATTCTGGTTCAGAAGGCATGTGAGTGGATGACCTTTTGCCTTCATTAGCAACAGCAGTCGCTGCATTTCCAAGTCTTTTTCGTATGCGAGGCCACGGGAAGGAAGAAATATGCTGTGATGCCCCACTTTCCGTAAGGCCTGAATATAACGAGGCGGTTTGGAATCTATCTTCAACATCAGTGCTTTTCTCATTTGCCTCTCTTCATTTTAACGTTTCATAAAACCAGGAATCCACATACTTTTGTATTATTCTTTCATTCAGTGCATGTTGGCGTCTAACTTCACCCCATCACTGAAACAGGTCCTCCAAAGGTCTAGAGTGACCTCCCTGTGACCACACCCCAAGTGATTCATTTCAGTCCTGTTATTACATGACCTCTCTATGGTGTTTGACCCAGGTGACCAGCTTCTTAAAACTCTCCTCTTGGATTTTGAAATCAGAGGACAGACTGAGAAAAGCCTGGTATGTTTGGGCTAGATGGAGTAGGCCCAATGGAGTAATGTGTGTTTTCTGAGCAAGGATAGGATGTGAATGGACCCCCTGGGGCCTTCTGCAAGGTGGATTGTAGCCAGGATGGGCTGGAGACAGGGAGAGCACGGAGGAAGCTATGTGTAGACGGAAGTTGATAAAGCCTGAACTGGAGCAGGCAGTGAGCCTTAGGGGAGCAGGTAGATTCTAAGACTTAGGACGGGCACTGTCATAGGACTTGGTGAAGGGACTTTGGATGGAGTGGACATTGAGGGAGAGGAGTGAGGAAAATGGAAGCATTGATGTGTCCAAGCTTTCTCTTTGGGTGGCTAATGATGCCATTTATCCAGATAAACTGATGTGTTTCTGTGTTTCTGTTGGGTTATTATTTGTTTTTGTTTCCTTGGTTTTATTAATTCCTAGAAGTACTTGTTGCAGGGGCCATTGACAGCTGAGAGGGGTGTGAGAGACGGGTGAGCTGAGTGGAACACAGACAAGTCCACCAGGGCGCCACCCCCTCTAGACGGAGTGCTTTCCTTGTAGGTACCAGGATTATTTCTGCATTGAACCCCAAACCATGTGGAGCTTGACTTCTCAGTAGGTCAGTACCAGGCACAATTTTCCAGCTGGGCCAAATGCAAACACACCCAAGAAACACACTCCACTAAAGTGTGTTACAGAACCAGGTTCTCTTCCTTCATAACTTTTTGAGTACAAATGAGGTTACATGGACATTGATATCACAAATCTCAGAACTTTGAAGGCTTGCTCTTAAAAAAATAGCAGCTTTATTAAGATATAATTTACATGCCATAAAATTCACCCTTTCAAGGTTTATAATTCAGTGGTTCTTAATATATTGATAGAGTTGTGTAACCATCACCACTTTTGAATTTTAGAGTATTTTCAGCCCTCCCTCCCCCTAAAAAACCTCGATATTCAGTAGGAGCCACACCCCACTCTCCTGTGGCAACAATGAATCTACTTTTTGTCACTATGGATTTGCTTATTCTGGACATTTCCTATGAATGTAATCATACAATATGTGGCCTTGTGTGTTTGGCTTCTTTTACTTAGCATAATGCTTTATAAGTTCATCCATGTTGTAGCATGTTATAGCAGTACTTCATTCCTTTTTATTGCTGATAGTATTCCATTTTATGGATATGCCACATTTTGTTTGTCCGTTTATCAGTTGATGGATAATTGGGTTATTTTCATTTTTTGGCTATTATGAATAATGCTGCTATGAACATTTTCAGACAAGTCTTTGTGTGGACATATGTTTCATTTTGCTTGGGTAGACATGTAGGAGTGGAATTGCTGGGCTAATGTGCTAACTCTATCTTTAACATTTTGAGGAACTGACACATTGACTGCATCATTTTACAATCTATCAGCAATGCATGAAGGTTCCAATTTCTCCACATCCTTGCCAACACTTGTTATTATCTGTGTTTTTTATTTTAGTGAGTGTGAAGTGGTATCTCATTGTGGTTTTTGTTTTTTTTTAAGATTTTATTTATTTATTTATTTTCCCCCCAAAGCCCCAGTAGATAGTTGTATGTCATAGCTGCACATCCTTCTAGTTGCTGTATGTGGGACGTGGCCTCAGCATGGTCAGAGAAGCAGTGCATCAGTGCACGCCCGGGATCGGAACCAGGGCCGCCAGCAGCGGAGCGCGCGCACTTAACCACTAAGCCACAGAGCCAGCCCTCTCATTGTGGTTTTGATTTGCACTTCCCTAATGGCTAATGGTGTTGAGTATCTTTTCATGTGCTTATTTGCCATTTGGACATCCTCTTCAGAGAAATATCTATTCAAATCTTTTACTTGTGTTTAAATTGTGTTATCTGTCCCTTTATTGGTGATTTTTAAGAGTTCTTTATATATTCTGGACTCAAGTCCCATATTAGATATTTGTTGTTCTTAGTGCCATTGAGTTGATTCTGACTCCTAGTGACCCTGTGTACAGCAGAGCAGAAACCTGCCCGGTCTTTTCGCGCCATCCTCTCACCTTCCTGCACTATTATCAGGCTGTGCTCTGCTGCTATTCAGAGGGTGTTCATGGCCAATTTTGTTGGAAGTGGGTGGTCAGGTCCTTCTTCCTGGTCTGTCTTAGTCTGGAAGCTCCACTGAAACCTGTCCCCCTGGTTGACCTGCTGGTATTTGAAATACTGGTGGTACACTTTCAGCGTCACAGCAACACTCAGCTGCCACAGTGTGACAACAGACAGATGGGTGGTGTGGTTCTGTGACTGAGAAATAAACCCAGGCTGCAGTGGTGAATGCACCAAATCTTAACCACTAGACCACCAGGGCTGGCATTATTAGATATATGATTTGCAAATATTTTCTCCCATTTTGTGAGTTGTCTTTTCACTTTCTTGATGATTTCCTTTGAAGCATAAAAGTTTTGATTTTGATGAAGTCCAATTTACCTATATTTTTGGTTCTTGTGCTTTTGGTATATATATCTCTAAAAACCATTGCCTAATTCAAGGTTATGAAGAAGATTTACTCTTATGTTTTCTTCTAAGAGTTTTATAGTTTTAGCTCTTACTTTTAGGTCTTTGATGCGTATTGAGTTAATTTTTTTATGTGGTTTGAGATAGGGGTCTGTCAAGAGTTTAGCTAAGCTACTCCACGCTATTGCTGCCTTGGCATCCATTTTATTTGGCCAAGCATCTTGCAGGGATTTTAAACTGACAGTGGCCCCTCGTGCAAAAGTGCATGTCCTGGATAACAGCTTGTAGAATCACAAATAAATGTAAGTTCCTGACATGACTTCTCCAGCAGCCCTTGTGATAAATTGTCTCCCCCACCTCCCAGAGCCTTCCCCATGTGTGCCCTTTAGATAAGACCCCAGAGGAGCTTACCAAAACCCTGCTCTTTTTGGTTTAAATTGACCAATCTGGTCTTAGCTCAGGAACCGCAAAGCACTCCACCCACAGACCCTAATAAAGGCATGTGCCCCAGATGCCGCCTTTCTTTCTGCATGCCCCCTGTCTTGACCTCCCCGTATGGCTCCACAAGGTGTGCCATGTACTTCCTACAGGACCTGTGAGTAATAAGCCTCTCTATTTCAATTTCTCTTGTGGTCTTTTGTTGAACCACAGCTCACCATCTGGCTCCCTGGGGCTCTACTTAACAACTGTTAATTTAACAAAATCATAACGGGTTCTAACTTCATTCTTTTGCAGTTGTCTCAGCACTATATGTTGAAAAGACTATTAATTCCTCAAATAATTGTCTAGGCACCTTCTTTAAATCAATTGACCGTAAAAGTGACAGTTTCTGTTCATTTTATTTCTGTTAATAGAAAATGGAGTTGTATTCCATTGCTCTACATATATTCTTATTCCAGTACCACACAGTCTTGATTATTGTAACATTGTAGTAAGTTTTGAATTTGGGAAATATGAGTCCTCCAACTTTGTTCTTCTTTTTAAAGATTGTTTTAGCTATTCTGGATCCCTTGCATTTCCATATGAATTTCAGGATCAGCTTGTCAATTTCTATACAGAAGCTAACTGGGATTTTGATGGGGATGTGTTGAATCAGTAGGTCAATTTGAGGAGTACTGTCATCTTAATAATACTTAAGTCTTGTAATTCATGAACATGAGATGTCTTTCTATTTATTTAGGTCTTCTTTCATTTATTTCAACAATATTTTATGGTTTTCATTGTATAAGCCTGTCAATTCTTATGTTAGGTTTATTCTAAAGTATTTTATTCTTTTTGATGCTGTCGTAAGTGGAATTCTTAATTTCATTTTCAAATTATTCATTGCTACTGTACAGAAATACAATTGATTTTTGTATATTGATCTTGTATCCTGTAATCTTACTATACTTGTTTATTGGTTCTGATAGTTCTTTTGGTGGATTTCTTAGGATTTTCCATATAAAAGATCATGTCACCTGCAAATTATTACTGAATGAATAAACAAGTAAGAGTGGTGGCTGCAGAGAGCACAGGGTGTGGACAGTCTCTAGAAGGTGGCCTTAAGAAGGCCAGCAGAATGGGGTGGGGAAGGAGGTAGGGAGAGAAGTCAGGAGAAATAGTTGAATCAAGTGAGTGGCAGATCATGAAATTCCAGATAACAGGTTGCCAGCAGCTCAGTCATTTTTATTGCCCTTATAATATGCTAGGTGCCTCTCCTGGGACACATTTAAAGGCTTCAAGGGACTCCTTCCAGCAGTGCTACCGTAGCAGGAAAAACATAAATCTAGGCCATTCTTGTTGTGCAGCCAGGATAGTTTCAGGCAAGGCTCTGAAGTAGGCAAAGGGTAGAAGAAGAGAGAGAACAACCAGCGTTTATTGTCTACCATGTATCAACATTTTTCATGTATTGTTTAATTCAATCCTCACAGTATTCCTACAGCTGCAAATTTGAGTCTGGTGTTTCTTTTGTATGCAAAAATAAACTGTATATATGTAGTGGTAGCACTCATCATGCTGTAAGGCAGTTGCCCATTTCCCCACCCATAAGACAGAGATCTATTGTATTACAAAGAGCTCATCTGTCAATTAGCTGTTTGAAAACTGAAAAGCATTTAGATATGGAAACAATATCCTGCATCAGTGATTCTTAACCAGGAGTGTATTAGGAGAAAATTCAGCATGGGTCTCTCGTGTTTTGACATGTTTTGTGAGCAGGGGCACTGCACTTCTGTTCTAGACCATCTTTTCAACTATCTTTTCAAGGACAATTATAAAGCAAATTGCCTCAGAAGACAGAAATAGCGTCTTCTTCCTGGACAGAGGGCAGATCTGCTTGCCGTCAAGGATAATAAATATAATCTCTCACTTTGCTGTGAAAGTTGGGCAGGTTTGTTTGCAGTCCCTTTAAAAGGTGTGGGTTCCTTAAACCTGGGGTTCTTCTGCTATGACACAAACCCACTAATGTGCCCACTTTCCACCTGGGCCACTCTGTATCACCCTGTGGTACTTAAAGAACAAGAGGACCCAACACAAACATGAAGCTTATTCTGCTTGCTGTGCTGTGAGTGATAAAGTTCTTTGTCTCTGACCCAGGAGTCTCATGTCTTCTCCAGCATCCATGGAACTGTCACAGGCTAACTTATGGAAGACTAACTCTTGTCAAGGCCATCATCAAAATCACCTGAAGGGCTTCAAAAATACATACCTGCTTGGGGCCCCACTCCACTGAATTGGATTCAGTATATCTGGTGTAAGTTCCATGGATGGTTCTGAGGCACACTCCTAGTTGAGAACCACCCTTCTCGTGGTGGCCAGGCAGGCAGGCCTGGGAGGCTGGCTGAGCTTCTGACAGGGATCACTTCACAGTTGGAAGAACCCAGCAGGGTTCTGGAGACACTGCACAGTAAGAAGGTGAGTGCAGTGGTGTCCCATAGGATGAGATGGGCCTCTGGGACAGTCTCACCAGGCTCTGCTGGATAACACAGCATGGCCCTCTCAGGGCATCAGGTTGGGTGAGGTGGTGGGGAATGTGCACCCACAACTGCTCAGAGAACAACCTTCCCCAGGGAGCAGTGATGGTGCTGACTGTGGACCTGTCCTCAAACATTTTAGCCTAAAGCATTTTTAGGCTGTGAGAGGGCTCTCTCCCCTGGAAATGCTGCTACTGAACACATTCCTGTAAATTTAAAATAGCCTCTGAAATGATAAAAAACATTTCAATAATTATAACAAAAATCTTATATTTGTGTTATATACATCATGCACACACACACACACACACACACACACACACACCCTCTAAAGCTCTATGGCTTGTTACATGCTTTAAAAACCATTTTTGTTCACCAAACTGTCCCCAGTGGCACTGCTGGAAGGAGCTGGAGCAAGAAGAAAGTCAGTCTGAAGCTTTCTTGTGTGCTGAGAGTTCCATTTCCCACAGGCTGGCTCCTCCTGGGACGTGGAATGTTGGACTTTCCTACGCCCGTGCTGGGGGTGGGGCCCCAGTGTTGGCTGAATGCTCATAGAACTTCAGCATATCCTTGTTCTCCCTGATGAAAAGAGCTGCTTTAGAGCAGGCAACCATTCACAAAAAAGAGATGAGCTGTTTGTGCTAAAAGGAGGATCAGGCAACCATGGAGAGAGACTTGTGGCAAATGCATCCTGACTCTCAGGGATCCTGTATGCATGCATGTATTCTAATTTGAAAAGTGGAGAGAATATTTAACATCACAGGGGTACATTCAGGTACTGTATGTTAAGCACTCAGCACATAGGAAATACTCCATACTGATAATCATAAATAATACCGATAATACATAAATAACACTACTATTAGCTGCCCTCTCAGTGGTTTTCAATGTTCGCCCATCCCAGGGCAGAGGGTCGGGAAAGTGGACAGTGGTGTCCGTGTCTAGCTGGGAAGGGTGAGAGGAGAAGAGGCTGATGATGAAGAAATGCTGAATCTGTTCCTCCTTGGCAGTTCTAGCCTCAGCCGTGTTCCGCAAGTCTCCGTGTCAATACCCCCAGGTGGAGCCCATGGCGAATGCTCCTCTCCCATCTGTCCTGTGTTTCATCTTGGCTCCTCCTTAACTGGGGTGACGTCAAGTTGGGTTACCAGTGCTATTGTCCTTGTCCCTTGATCCGTGGAGAAAGGGTGTCTGTAGAGGGAGAGAAGGAGACCAACACAGGAAGACAATGTGCTGGGAGTTGTAGAGTACTAATTCATGTTTTTGCTTTAGTTCTTGAGTCCAGTTGTGCCTGAGGCCAGTTCTGTGGCTGTCCTTTCTGTTATCTGAACCAGTGAATTCCACTCTTGGCTTCATGATTTGAATTGTTTCTGCCACCTCTAGCCTCTAAAGTTGTGATTAGTACAAACTTATTCCCCATGCAGTTCCCCAGTGCCAGTGTTGGTATGTCTCTATCCATTCAGTCTCTATTTGAGAGTAAGAAAATGTTGCTGGCCTGCCCCTAGGTCCTTCAGGCTTTGTGCTGTGTGATGGACCCTTCTTTCTTCACTCTGCTTACAGCACTGCTGTCTTTGCCATTTATTATTATTATTTAAGTCGTATAAAGTTCTGCATTGAGGATTTAACATGTTGTTTTCTGCACAAGACGGCAAACTTCTTTGGGACAATTTTTACATTTTTTAAAACATATCTCTCAGGACTGACCTTAATTCTAGGCACATATCCAGTAAAAAATAATATTAATTAATTAAGAAACATTTTTCCAAAACGCAGAACTCACTGCCTCCTCTGAGCAGTATCACACTCCCTGGTGATCAAGCCCTTGGCTGGTGGTGATCATCTGAAGGTTCGTATTCTTGCGGTGGAGGGGCCAAGCAGAGGTGCATATGGAAAACAGCAGAGGAAGAGATTTTTGCACAACTTTTCTAAAATGTTCTTTGGAGAGCCCCAGGAAAGCACATATTCATTTTTTTGTTGTTTTTCTGACTAGTTGCAGGACCAGAGTGACTGTGAGGCAGCAAGCCCTGGTTGAGTCTGAGATTGGGGCGGGGGTGGGTGGGGGAGGGGTGGGTTGTGTGTGCGTGTCTGCAGCGCAGAAACAACCCCATGGCTCAACCTCTGACCTCTTCCTGGTTTGTCTATGGAAAGCCAAAACTTTCTGATTTGGGATCCTTTTCTTGCTTCACTTCTTTCTTACTGAGAGAGACAGAGCTTTTGATGTAATAATAAGGGCAAATTCTTTTTACATGGCTAAAACAATAACTACAGTTTAAACTCTTTCCCGATCCCCTAAGCAAATATTTAAGAAATGCAAAGAAAGCAAATTAAGCTAATCTCCATTCAAGAAAGTCTTCCTCGGTGGCCTTCTGTTCCGTAAACCCTTGGAGAAAGCAAGCCTGGTGCAAAGCCCCTGCCAGGGGGCTCAGTCACTACTGCAGAAGCCAGGTGGGTGTTTAATGAGTGCGTGCCTACAATTCAAGGAGAGGGAAAAGTGGACTTATACTGTTTGTCCAAGAATAGAAAGAGATATGAACAAATTAGCTGAGAACGCTTACTGGGTTAATCATTGTTTCAGTTGGGGTGCAGTCAAGAAAGCAGATCCCAGGGCAGGGGGTTTAGTAGAAGGAATTTAATACAGCAGACTAGTTGCAAGGTTGTTACAAGAGCTGAAACCAGGACAGGGTGAGGGAACCCAGAGATTAACAACTGCAGGACGCCACTACCACTCCTAGGGCTGGAGAAACAAAGGAAGGAGACTGAGTCCTCAGAACCCGGGCACTGGAAGCTGGAAATGTGGAGGCTGCATGAGGGGCTGCCTGAAGGGCCCCATGGTTTTGGCTGCCAGGCAGGAGCTGCAACTGTGGGGGAAAGACCATGGTGGGGGGATTGAGGGGGGCAGAAGCAGGGCAGGGGCTTCATGGCAGACCTGAGTCCAAGGAGGAAAAATGGTCACTGCCAGAGATATAGACAGAACCCAAGACAAGGCTGGAGGTGGAGGTAGGCAGGATGCACTGGGGTAACCATGTTGTCCCCTTCTTCCACTCATGCCTCCATTGACCCAACCCAGTGGAAAGCAAGTGGGCACAAGAACTTGGGAGCTGTAGTTTGTAGTGGCCAGCCCCCAGCAATCTGAGCAGAACAGGGGGCGGGGGGATGGGTTTGAAAGCAAGGAGGCAGGTGACCTGCTCACCTGTGCCAGCTATTTCCCTGCCACACAAGTCTGGGGTACTTTGGGATCACAGCCGATGTCCCTGGCTGAGTTGAGATGACGGTGGTGAGGAAGAATGCAGTGTCCTGGGGAGTGGATGCTTCCAGGCTTCAATTAACACAAATCAATATTCTATAGGTGACTTATGGGAATAAAAGATCCCAATCTTCTAAGAGTCTCAGATTAATCTTGCTCTTCCTCAGTTTCCCCACAGCCAGTAGCTGCTGCAGGGACTGAGATGAGGCAAGGAAAGGACGGTCTTTCAGCTCCCCTCCCTCACCCAAATTTTCTCTACCACTTTCACTTCTGGACATAAAAATAAAACATTATTGGTCTTAAGAAAAAAAAAAAAAGACCTTATTGCAACTGTGAGAAAGCAAAATCCTTAAAAATGACTTTGCATTACACTACTAATCCACCTGATCTTCAGAGTTTTGGTTAACCCAAGTTTACAAATATTTTTAAAAAATTATTGAACTTACAAAGCTTTTATTTGACTTTTAATTCCATTCCGTTGACTGTCCCTTGCTCCACTCCTCAACGACAGTGATCCAGTTCACCCTGTCCCCCTGCAAATATTCTTTCCAAAAACATTAATTGAGCATCTGCCAAGGACTAGAAGCTGGGGGTTCAAAAATGAATGAGACACAGCCCTGCCTCTCTCTCCTATAACGGTCCTTGGCCGTCCTCCCCAACTCACACCTGCAGAATTCTTTCGGCTGATGTCATCTCACTGAGGAAAATAATACACAAAGCAGGGGAAGTGAAGCTTCTGTGCAGGAATTGGGCACGGAAGGCTCAATGCCCCCACTCCCCAAGCCCCTTCTCACCCCTCCCAATCCTGGGATCCTGGGGCGTGTTCTGGGAACCTCTGGGCCTTGTAAAGCAGAGTTTGCAAACTCCAGGGTAATCAGTAAAAGAACCTAAACTTCTTAGCAAATCCGGTGGGAGGCAGAAAGAACATAAATTAGACTTGTCATAGAGATTGCTAAATTTTACTATCTGTGTGCCCTTTGGCAAATATGAATCTGACAGCTGAAGCGAGTAATCCCTATGCACGAGATAAGGCTTTGTAGGAAAGGATCAAATGAAAGAATCAATTTGAAAGTGGTTTGCAAACTGTAAGCTCTAAACAAATATCAAAGTTTTTCCTCTGGTAATTTCTCTTCCTTGACAGAATCTCCCAGGAAGATTGAAGAGAAAGAGAATGAAAGAACCTCACAATGGGGGCTTTTCCTTCGATTTAAGCTGGCTAAATGATCACTGGTTATGGATGCGAGCACATTCCATGTAGACCCCAAACATAGGCCCATTACTTACGTTCGTGTCTGGTCAGCAACCTGGCCCCTTCCCTTGTCACAGCCCTCCTGAAAGAGATGTGGCCACAGTGACACCTTCCCTGGGCCGTTACCTCCTACCCGCCCCTGGAGACTTGTGCATGACATTCACAGAAAGAAATCTGTGTGCACTCAACTTCGGGGGTAGTAGAAGTTGTTTCTGCTCACAGCCACAGCCACGCTTGCTGAGGACTCCCAGGCACTTGGCCTGCACCCCGCAGAGGGCTCTGGGAGAGCCTCCATCTGCACCCCTCTCTCTGGCAGCTTGCCAGATGCAGGGCTTCTCCTGGGGGCTTCACAGGCTCAAGTTCACTCTGTTCTAAGATTTTTCCTCCTTCCCCGGAGTGGAAGACAAGGACCCAGGAGGAGCAGTGAGAAGAATGCCTCCCAAATCTAGGCTCTTCTCCCTGCTCTCTCTCTCTCCCAGCTCTGCCCTCTGGCCCGGGAAGGGTTTGTCGTCTGTTTATTTCCACATCTCCTCTCTGTATGGCTCTAACATCATGAAATAAAATCTGGATTTTAAATTCTCTAGGTTCTGGATAGTAAGAATTGTAGATGAGGAAAAATAATTTTCCCTCTACCCTTCTGAGTTCTTGACTGAGACCCCCTTTAAAAAAAAGCAGATTTACAGGAGAAAAACAAACAGAAGTTTATTAACATCATTAAAAGACAAACTGAGGCATATTAAAAATTTTAAGAATTTATCTGAACAAAAATCAGTGCGAATTGGGCAGCTCCAAACCAGAATTGTTAGGAGCCCTCCACCAACAGGAGCTTGGGGAAAGACTTTGATAGAGAAAAGGTGGAAGCAAAGCAAGGAAATTATTTGATTGGCTGTAGCTTAAGCGGTTGCCTGATTTGGAAAGGCCCAGTTGGCTGTTTGTGATTAGTTGTCCTTAGGCTTTTATGTCTTGACCTTGCTAATTTGGTATTAGCACCACTCTCAGTCATCATCAGGCATAAGCTGTTTTTGTCTTGTGTAACGTGTAGGTTTTGATGTCAGGTCTGTGGAAGAATTGTTTTTGCTGTTGATCTTGTTCATCTTGTTTTTGCTTCTCCAAGCGTATGAGACCATCTGATGTGCTGCTGCTGGCTTCAAACACATATTTAAGACCTGTGAGAGAACATAGCACATCAGGGAGACTACAATGATGACTATCAGGAGGGTAATACCAAGAGACTGAGGTACAGACCCCAAACTTATGATGGTTCAACTTATGATTTTTTGACTTTACGATGATGCTAAAGCAATATGCATTCAGTAGAAACTATACTTCGAATTTTGAACTTTGATCTTTTCTTGGGCTTGCACTATGTGGTATGATACCGTCTCATGACACTGGGCAGCGGCAGCGAGCTGCAGCCCCCAGTCAGCCACTCAGTCGTGAGCATAAACAACCCATACACTTGCAACCATGCTGTACCCATACAATCATTCTGTTTTTCACTTTCAGTATAGTATTCAGTAAACTACATGAGATATTCAACACTTTATAGACTTTGTGTTAGATGATTTTGTCCAACTGTAGGCTAATGTAAGTGTTCTGAGCATATTTAAGATAAGCAAGTGTTGGGGAGGAAAAATTTCCCCTCTATCCTTCTAAATTCATTTAGCTGGTCTAAGAATTAAATTAACACGAGACATAAACAGGAGAAAAACTGACAGAAGTTTAATAACATGTATACCTTCTGCATACATGGGAGGGACCCAGGAAAACTGAGTAACTCATCAAAATGGCCAAAACCACCACCTTAAATACCATTTTCAGCTAGAGACAAAACAGGATGTTGGGAGTAGGGAGTCAGTTATGGGCAGTTACCAGGAAAAGCACAGTAAACAAGGGTAAGGTTGTTATGCAAATTTAAGTCATTGCCTTCTCCATTGATAAGAGTTTCTAGAGACTTGGTCATCCCCCTCTTCTTGGTATGGTGAGGGAGACACTTACAAATGGGGATATCCCATATAAATGTAAATGTCTCTTAAAAAAGTGTAACTTCTACTTTGTTTTCAGAGCTTCTTCTATGTCTGCTGTTTCTTAAAAATAACCAGGGTAAAATAATCTTTATGCCAAAGAGACATATTTTGAGTTGACAAATTCTGCTCTTCTTCACTAGGCTAAGCTTTGATGTTTGGTAGGTTAGGTGTATTAAATGCATTTTTGACAACGATATTTTCAACTTATGTTGGGTTTATCAGGATGTAACTCCATTGTAAGTTGAGGAAGATCTGTATGCTCCTAAGCAAGGGCCTCTATGAACCAAACCGGTTGGTATCAAATAAATCAAAGAATGTACCTGAAGGGGCGTCAACCTGTCCTAGCCAGTGGCTTGTGTGTTAATTTCTTGTATTTGCTACAATACCAGAAGTGTTGATCCAGGTACAGCAGGAGGTATTTGCTATGACACAGACTCCTCCTCGTTCATCCTGCAAGTAGTCTGAAGCAATTCTATTATTAAAAGCACCTTAGCAAGAGAGCCTAGGGACTTCTGCTGTGTGGCTATGGCTTTAGTGGTAGGTTCAGCGATAGGTGCCAGAGTTAAGGAGCATTGTTTCCCATGCGTCAAAAGGGAGAAAAAGCAAGTAGCGAAAAGGCAAAGGAGGTAAAGATTTCGTATTGGAGATGAGAATCTTGATCTGTGATCTTGGGAGAGCTGTCCACCTCAAGATGTCATCTGTCTCTGGGGAGGAGCCTCTCTCATCAATTTTTTTTTTTTTTTAAATATTTTCTAATTTTCTTTTTTTTAAAGATTTTATTTATTTTATTTTTTCCCCCCAAAGCCCCAGTAGATAGTTGTATGTCATAGCTGCACATCCTTCTAGTTGCTGTATGTGGGACTCGGCCTCAGGATGGATGGAGAAGTGGTGCCTCGATGCACACCCGGGATCCGAACCCGGGCCACCAGCATTGCAGCGCGCGCACTTAACCACCAAGCCACAGGGCCGGCCTCTCATCAATTTTAAGTTTAGTTATCTCCAGCTGATGTGCAGTTTCAAGAGTCTAGAGGAGGTCTTTTTAATTGGGAAATGTGGACTCAAGGTTCAAGACCCCAAAATTTGACTGTCATCTGGGTTGTGAGGAGGACCTGGTATGGTCCCTTCCAATGAGGTTCAAGGGCAGTCTTTGTTCTAGTTCAGTGGTGTGATCTTAAAGTTATCAGCATTCTGTATTTTAGAGTATTTGTCAGGGTCCTTTCCATGAATATCTCTGAAGACGAAGCACTTTTGCAAAAGCCACTCAAAATAAAACAATAACTGTCTGTAAATGGCTATGGTTAAAGATCTGGAAAGTTCATTTGATAAGAAAATTCCGTTATTTCTATGGCATAAACCAATTTAAGATAGTAATTGGACAATGAGGGCATTGGCAAATTTCTATGAACTTCAAACAGTTTCTGGAATGCCAGAATAATCCTTGTGCAATAGAGGTATATTTTGGGGTGGCATATTCTGCTACCCTTCAGAATCCGTACATATTTGCTTCTTTCAAAATGCTTCCAAATCAAAAGCACTTTGGCCTTCAATACTCCTTCTCTGCTTTGAATTTCAGGAGCCTATTTGAGAATGCAAAATAAAAATTTTGACCTTTTGATCATACCATATTCTTTCGGGTTTTCTCTTCCCTGGGGCCCAATACTCAGACTCGTGGTTCAGTTTTTGTGTTGGAAAGGGTATATGATAAACAGGAATTAAGGAAAGGAAAAATACATGGGATGGTATTTAAAGAGTATTCTGATCCACAGAGATCAAAGCAGAACTGCTGAGGTTAAAGCAGAAGTCTGAGGCTTGGGTCTCCCATTTTCCTACCCCTTCCATATCCCCGGGGCCCTCTGTGAGACCCCAGAGCTCCACAGAACACAGAAAACCACTGTACTCATCCATAAGATTTACTAGGGGCAGGCCATGCACCACTCACAGTTGGTAGCACATAACAGATGCTCAATAAATATTTGTGGACCATGTCTCCATATTGAACAATAAGTTTAATTTTTAAAAAATACTAACTACACCAGGTATTTTTTGTGATTTAGTAAAATTGAAATGAGAAAGGAACATGTTTTTTCAAGATGTATTTTAGCTTACTTTGGCTGTGGGGATGAGACAGATGAAGCAAAGGGCTGGTAGGGAGAGGATGTGAGTGATCAGGATGAGAGGTCAAGGAAGGAACAGGTGTATTTAAATACAATGAAGAAGATTCCAGGGCAGGACCAGGGTGTCAGGAAAGAAAGGTAGATGAGGAGAGGAGGCAATGGAGTCTTAAGTTATAAAAAGAACAAGTGAATTAAAATAAGCTAGAAAGACAAAATGGAATAGTTTTCCCACATATATCTCTATCTGCTGACTGGTAGGACAAAGAAAAAGATTCAATTTTACATATTTATCTTCTAACCAAACGTCTTACTAAATCTCAGCTTAATTTTCATAGTTTTTTTTTAACTAAAGTCTCTTGGGTTTTCTAAGTATATGATCATATCACCAGGAGAAAAGGAAATAGTTTTATATCATTTTTGTGTTTATTTTGTTTATATTTCTTATTGCATTTACTAGAACTTCAACAAAGTGTTAAATAGCTATTTGTAGAGAATTAATCATGATTAAGACCAAAATTCATGAAATACCAAAGAAAATCTAATAGAAAACATAGTTGATTTTAAAAGCTAGTTCTTTGAAAAGTCCAATAAAATAGATGAAACCATTGTGACACTGATTAAGATAAAAAGAACAGAGAGAGCCAAAGTGAACAAGATTAGGAACAAGAAAGGGAACATAATCAAACAGTACAGGAATGCTTCAAATAGTTATAAGAATGTCATGGGCAATTCAATGGCAAAAAACTAATTTTTGAAAACCTGGACAAAAAGAATGATTTCCTAGGAAAATATAGATTTTCTAAATTTATCCAGGAATGATCACATAGTGACAAAATCTATAAAATACTTAAAAATAAATTTAACCATGGATGCATAGGACTTGTAAGAGATAATTAATTCTTATTGAAGGACATAGCATGGTAAAGGGGTGTATTGGCTCACTAGGGCTACCATAACAAACTATCACAGACCAGAGGCTCAAACAATAGCAATTAATTTTCTCATAGTCTGGAGGCTTGAAGTCCAAGATCAAGGCGTTGGCAGCTTTTGTTTCTCCTGAGGCTTCCCTCCTTGGCTTGCAGATGGCTGTCTTCTTGCTGTGTCCTCACATGGCCTTTTCTCTGTGTGCAAGCGTCCCTGGTGTCTCTTTCTCTTCTTATAAGTTCACCAGTCATATTGGATTTGGGCCCCACCCTTACGACCTCATTTGACTTTTTTTTTTTTTAAATAATTTTATTTATTTATTTTTTCCCCCAAAGCCCCAGTAGATAGTTGTACGTCATAGCTGCACATCCTACTAGTTGCTGCATGCAGTACGCGGCCTCAGCGTGGCCGGAGAAGCAGTGCGTCGGTGCGTGCCCGGGATCCAAACCCAGGCCGCCAGCAGCGGAGCGCGCATACTTAACCACTAATCCACGGGGCCGGCCCATCATTTGACTTTAATTACCACTTTAAAGGCCTATCTCCAAGTACAGTCACATTGGGGGTTAGGGCTTCACATACGAATTTGGAGGGGGGACACAATTCAGTCCATAACAGGGGGGATATGAGGAAAATTGTCAATACTATGGCCTTTTTGCAAAGTAATTTGGTAATGTCTATTAAGTATGTTAAAAATATATATACTTGGGGCTGGCCTGGTGGCGTAGTGGTTAAGTTCACACGCTCTGCTTCAGTGGCCTGGGGTTCACGGTTTCAGATCCCGGGCACAGACCTATACACCGCTCATCAAGCCATGCTGTGGTGGAGTCCCACATACAAAACAGAGGAAGATTGGCCCAGATGTTAGCTCAGGGCCAATCTTCCTCACCAAAAAAAAAAATATATATATATATGTGTGTGTGTGTATATATATATGTATATATACATATGTGTGTGTGTATATATATATATGTATATATACTCTTCTTCTCAGAGATTTTCTTCTTAAGAAATTATCCCATAGCTAGAAAGCCACCAGTAAGAAAGGACAGATGTCCAAGGATGCTACTGCAGCAAACAGCCACAGCTGGAAACACATAAATGCCCATTGGTGGGAGAGTGGTTAAAAAATCATGGCGAGATACACATCACCAGAGACTGCATAGCCGTGAAAAAGAATGAACTAGAGCTGTCCCAATTTACTTGAAGGGGTTTCTATAAGATGCTATTGTGTGAGAAAAGCAAGATGCAGAAAGTATGCGTAAGGTGATTATAAACAATGGTAACACAAATCTTGTATGTGTCTATGTCGGTATATGATTATAAAGGTTGTTAACACGGATTGCCTGGAAGGTGATGGGGAAGGAGACTGACGTAACATGGTGGGGAACGGAGAGGTTTCGGAGGTGGGAGCAGTAAAAGAGAAAATAAATTTTAAAAAGATTGTATCAAGTAAAAATACAATATGTCTAATATGATCACATTTTATCAATTTATGTAAAATTATATAGGTGTATATATGTTTAGAGATATTTTAAAAGTAAAATTGAAAAAGATAAACTCAGATCTATCCCGAAAAGCTAGAGATGGCTGGGCATTACAGAGTTAAGCGAGAGCTGGGAGGACAGCAATCAGATGAACAGGCCTAGCTCCTCTCCACTAAGCAGCCTTTGTTCTCCCACTGGCCGGAAAGCCTCCAAAATGGGAGGAGAAGGAAGTACAGATTGAGGATCGTTGACAGAGTCTTCAAGAACTTACTGTCCCAGAAGGCTCACATTTTCCCTCATGCTGCGGTCTGGTTATGGAAACAAATACCTCTAATTCCCTTTAAGTAGGCTAGAAAATGAGCCACATAAGGATATGCATTACCGGATTAAAGTGAAGGAGAAGCCTCAAAGCCAGGGACTTTCAACAACAGAAACATCCATTGTCTGGAATGTCCTGTCTGACCTGGTCAGGCTGTTAGCTGGTAAAGCAGGTATGTAGAATGATGGATTTAATTTTTAAAAAGCAAAGATTTTGCCAAGGTCATCACTTGTTATTCAAAACAAGAAAACATCTCAAGAGAACTAAAATCGAGAAGCCTTGAATCACTGTTTACCTTGATTCTCCTTTGCCAATCTGTGGTCCCCTTCTTCAGACTTCTGCAGCCGAAGCACATCTAACAATGGAAGCAGCGCTTAGGTAATTGCCAAATATTTGGCCAGGTTGGTTAGTTAATGGTGTTTATTGAGTAACTCAAGGGAGTACAGCCAACCAACCACCAGTTGGTGAAAGCATTTCCATTGTCAGCTGTCAATTTCTCACAAAAGATCACCAGACAAACCTATATATCAGGCAAAGTTTATTAGACCTACTGCAACAAGGGAGTATACCATCTTGTGGAGTCTTATTAGTGTCTTGTGGAGTCTTAGTAGTGTCTGAGAAGGGAAAAGTAAGGGGAAAATCTGTATAGAATTTTAGGTCCTGGACTGAGTGATTTTAAGGTAGGTCTTACAAGTGGGGAACTGGTTAGAATTGGGTGGAATTTCTGGCATCTTAGCTTTGGATAGGTGAGCATAGTAAATGAGGATCTTGAAGTTAGTTTTGAGGAGCCAGCTAATAGTCTTGGTAGGTTAGCTATTTTAGTTGGATGACAATCTTATCTTCCAGAAACAAATACTTCCTGGAACAAGTAGCTAAGTTATTTTTGCTTGGTCTCAGGATTATTTAACACAGGGACAGGAAGCTGTTGGTTTCAGATTTCACCAATTAATCATTTGCCAGCCTGAAATTTTCTTTTTTCTTTGTGAGGAAGATCAGCCCTGAGCTAACATCCAATGCCAATCCTCCTCTTTTTTTGCTAAGGAAGATTGGCCCTGGGCTAACATCGTGCCCATCTTCCTCTACTTTATATGGGACGCCGCCACAGCATGGCTTGACAGGTGGTGCATCAGTGCATGCCTGGGATCTGAACCTGCAAACCCTGCACCACCGAAGTGGAGTGCACGCACTTACCCGCTACGCCACCGGGCCAGCCCCTGCCAGCCTGAAATTTTTGTAATTGGATACTTACTGCAGATGGAATCTCAAGACAGTAAACTCCAAGATACTGCCCCAAATCCTTGCTTCTGATGGATTATATTGTAGTAACTATGACCTGAAATAAGAATGATATAGGGAATTTAGAAAGCTTTGTATCTATAGAAAAAAATAATCTTTATTTATTTAAGATGCCAATAGTGGGAAGGTTAAGAGCATTGGTTCTGGAGATAGACTCTGTTTTCAAATCCTAGTTGTGCCATTCACTAGCTGTGTGACTTTGGGTAAGTCACTCAATAGCTCTGTTGTATTTACCTCATCTTTAAAATGGGAATAATATAAGTACCTCAGGTATTTTGAGAATTAAGTGAGTTAATATATGTACAGCATTTAGGACATTGCCTGGCTGATATTAACTGGTCAACAAATGTAAATATTATTACTTAAAAACTTGACAGTTAATAACTTTTAGTTATTTAAAACTAAAACCCAAGTACTCCACCTGCTGGGGTACTTGAACCCCCACTTCTCCATCAGTGCTTCTTTCCTTTTCTCCGGAGTCTGTAGTCATTTGGACACTTGTCATTTGCATCAATCTTAGTCTATTCTTCCTCCAGATCACCCATGTCATGTCACTCTCCCAAACCAGTATCTTGAGAGTGAAAGACTTACAGCAAAGAAAGGAGAATGATGGGTGCTGTTGAAGGTCCAGGCACCAGGTGGGGAAGCTCAACATGCAGGAAAAACCTTCTGAAGATTAAAAGGTTCTTCCTAGAAGGAGTTTCGAGTGACCCAAGCAGCCTCAGGATCCCCAAGTTCTTGTCTGGGGCATAAGACAAGCTTTGTATATGCCCCTTGCCATAGTTTTAAAAATTCTTTGTTCTCATTGGACATTTATTTGTTTGGCTTGATTTCAGGTGAGACAGAGACTCAAAATGGGGGTCCTGTGTTTGGGTAAAAAGCATGTGTTTCTAAGACATCTAGTTCTACAAGACCAGCATCTGACTCTCAACATCCAAAGGGAGGGGGTCCTCGGGGGAAACCCCCTTCTGTAAGAAGAATAAAGCCAGCCCAGGGCCCAAGCTTCTTTACAAGTGTTTTGATCTACAGAAATTTTATTCTACCGTATTTTATTGGCAATTACCAATTTTATACATGCTCATTCATGTATTGTCTATATGAGAATTGACTAAAAAGGGATGAGAAGTGTCACGTCCAGACACCAATCAGAGATGGTCTCTTCCTGTGTGTCTTGCTTTAGAGAGAAAAAGCTTTCACAGAAGCCCCTAGCAGACTTCAAATCTACTTCAAATCTTATTGGACAAAAATGGGTCAGGTGCTCGTTCCTAAACCTGTCAGTGGCAAGGGGGTGGAATTATGTCAAATGATTGACTTTGATTGGCATAGAATAGGAATCATGGGGCCAACCACAGTGGCCCCTGAAAGCATCTGCTCTGCCCCAGGCATTCTGCTAGGTGCTGAAATATTCTTTCATTTAATCCCATAACAGCCCTTGAGCTAGATATTATTTTCTCCATTTTGCAAACAGGGAGACAGAGGCTTGGCAAGTTTCATCATCATGATCATCATCAAACTCTCACTGTGCTCCAGGAGATGTCTGTCATGCTTTTCCTGTATCAGCTCAGTTAACCCTCACTCTAACCTTTTGAGGTGGGTTCCATTGTTAGTCTTTGTTGTAGGTGAGGAAACTGAGGGACACAGAGTAACTTGTCAAGCCTCCACAGCTAGCCAGGGGCAGAGTCAACATTCAAACCCCGGCAGTGTGGCTCCACTGTCGGGGTTCCACCACACATTGCTGAGGTCACACATCGGGGAGGTGGAGGAGTCAGGAGTCAAACGCTAGTTGGTCTGTTTCCAGTGTCCCAAATCTTAAACTATCCTCCCTCCCTCACACCACACATCAGTGCTCTGCTTCAGAGTTATCAAAAACACATTTCACTTGTTAGTTTAATTATCAGGTTAGCCCTGTGGAGTATAGTATTGTACACAGAAGAGAGATCTAAGCCTGGAAGCAGCTAAATAAAGTCACAGAGCTAATAAGTGGCAGAAGCCACTCTCAAACTCATGTCAGCTGATCCCAAGAACTCTCATGACCACAACCAACTTCCCCTTTTCTGACTCCCCGTCTGCGGATAACATGAGATCCATCCTTAATCGTGTATATCACCCAATACAGATTCTGGGCATTTTCCTTATTTACTCTGAAAATTTTAGGGGAATGAGAGAGTAGATTTTTCCACAAGCAAACTGTAACTGTGGCAAAATTCTGGCTTGAGACTGCATCATTCTCTACATCTTTATTGGTGCTACATGAACACTGGTCAATAATCAATAGTGATTAATTACTTGATATCACTAATTAATAGTGATTAAAAACCTGATTGCTACAGATTGCTCATGTTTCCCCCATACTTCTAAGCTAGAAAAACAACAACACAAATTTTTACTTTGCATCATTTATAACTAATTTTGGTTACGAAGGAAAAAAGCAGAACGGATGAGAGCTAGAGTATAAAATGACAAAGGAATTGTTAGGGGAAGAGGGAGAATCTCCCTCTGCCCTTTCCCTTAAGGTTCTTCTGGCTGGCCAAATAATTAACAAGACAGGCTAGCAGGAGAAAATAATACCAAGTTTAATAACATGTATACATGGGAGAAACTCAGAAATGAGCAACTCATCCCTCTGTCTAAGCTGCTTGCTTAAGTATTGCAGCTAAAGGGGAGGAGCGTGTTGGGGGTGGGTAGTGGCCTGGGACTTCAGAGGGCAGGAGGACAATTCTTTTCAGGGTCATCTATAGATAATGTGGTCAGGGAGAGACAAAGTTTTTGATAAAAGAGGCTTGGTGCCTTTCCTATTATAACCTCTATCCTACATTATCTTTACAGCCATCATGACAGAAGATCTGTTCCAGGAAGGAGCCACCATGTCAAATTCTTTAGGCAGTTAGTGGGGGAGGTCAAATATCCCTCAGAGAAAACAATCAAGGTAAAGAGATATATTTCAGGGTGGCCAAATCTTGATCTCCCACAGAATGGATGTACCAACAGAAGCAGAGCTTTACATGGGGGGCGGGGGACTCACTGTTCACTCAGGCCTGATGAAGACCCTATTAAAGCGTCATCATCAGTTGTGTTATAAACTGCTCATCGTTTTTCTTTTCTTTCTTGATGAAAAGTTTATAATATTTACACTTTTGCAGAATAAATAGAACCATCACTCATGTTTCACCATTTCTGAAGCCACTTTCATATTTTCTTGGAAGTTTTTTCATGGTTCTGATGGTCATCATCCTTTTCCCCCATACCACTCTTGTGTGCCTTCGACATTTTTATAACTGCTGGATTAGTTCAAAGATGGAACAGGATTAGGACATATTCTGACCATGTTTTGGTGTTGTCGGGGGAAGAGGGAGAATCTCCCTCTGCCCTTTCCCTTAAGGTTCTTATGGCTGGCCAAATAATTAACAAGACAGGTTAGCAGGAGAAAATAATACCAAGTTTAATAACATGTATACATGGGAGAAAGCAGGGACACTGCGTTTCTCAACACAATAGCAGAAATTCTCATCTTGAATACCATGTTCAGCCAACGACAAAGGAGGATGTTGGGGGTGGGGGGAGTCAGTTACAGGAGATTACCACTAAAGCACAGTAAACAAGAGTAAGGTTATTATGCAGATTTAAGGCCTCACCTTCCACATTGATAAGCCTCTAGAAATGAGGCCATCCCCCCCCTTCCCAAAACAGAGAGGGAGATACCTTTATACATGGAGATTTCCCTTATAAATGTAAATGATTGTCTGGCAACTCCTCACAGGGCCATCCAGAGAATGTGGCCAGAGAGACAGAACTTCTGATAAGAGGGGCTTGTTGGTGCCTTTTCTATTGTAACCTCTATCCTACATTATCTTTACAGCCATCATGATAGATCTGTTCCAGGAAGGAGCCACCATGTCAAATTCTTTAGGCAGTTAGTGGGGGAGGTCAAATGTCCCTCAGAGAAAACAATCAAGGTAAAGAGATATATTTTAGGATGGCCAAATCTTGATCTCCCACAGTGTGTCTACCTGTCTGATTTTTAATTCGTAGGAAGTTCATTTTTGCTTTAGCAACTTACAAAACCAGGGTTAAAGGCAATTTAAGGAAAATCATCCAGGAAGCTAATGCTTAATATGCTACTTAAGATCAGACAATAGACTCAGCTTACACTTGGGGATAATGTATCCAGCTTTTCTTTCAATAGAAATTAGGTGGTACCAGCCATATAAAGGCCCAGCAGTCCAATTCCAAAATGTCACTAAGCACATTTGGCAATGTTTGTATTAATTATTGAATACACCCAAGGGTGACTAAATGACGTAGTAACAGGATCTCATGCACAGCCCTCAGCACATATTAGACATTTAATGAGGCTGTGATGAGTAAATGAGTGGCTACTTACATAACCTTAGTGAGATCTTAGACTCGTGTGGTTCAGTCCTAGCACGATGTCACAGTCAAAGACACACAGTTCAGTGGTATAAAATACTGCAAAATGCATTTCTCATTATTATTTTTCTTTTCATTATTTAGATGAAAAATAGATTTAGTGATAACCCACTCTTAGACCGCACCACCCCTGATAACACTTCACATCCTCTTTTCTTTTTCTCTTCAATGTCTTGTACCCCTACTCTTTGGACCTTCTCATTTCCTAACATTCATTCCAACTCGGCTCCAGCCCTAGAAGCTCTCCTCCCTCTTTCTCTCTCTCTCCTCTTGATAAAATAGATTGATTCCAAATTCTTCCATTTCTCCTCCCATCTTTCTAGTCCTTCCTTCATTTCCCATTTTCTGATTTAAGGAAAAAAGTCATTATTGGGAAAAACAGTAATAAACTCTTGAGGAACATCATATTTTCTATACCTTTTTTGGCTCTTAATATGAAAACTATCCCTGGTGGGTAACAGTCTATCCTGTTCCTGAAGCCCCAGAGAAGGGATTTTACATCCTTTCTAAGAGAGAACAACCATCTAGGAAGGGTCTCAAGCATATGTGACCTAAATCCCCAGTTACTGCAGCTTCAACACCCTTCCTGTTGACTTGTCCAGTCATTGGGCACAGCCCAGAATGCTTGACTGCTATTCAGTCACCTTCATTTTTTTTTTGTGAGGGAGATCAGCCCTGAGCTAACATCCGTGCTAATCCTCCTCTTTTTGCTGAGGAAGACCGGCTCTGAGCTAACATCTATTGCCAATCCTCCTCCTTTTTTTTTTTCCCCAAAGCCCCAGTAGATAGTTGTATGTCATAGTTGCACATCCTTCTAGTTGCTGTATGTGGGATGCAGCCTCAGCATGGCCGGAGAAGCGGTGCGTCGGTGTGTGCCCAGGATCCAAACCCGGGCCGCCAGTAGCGGAGCGCGCACACTTAACCGCCACGCCTCAGGCCGCCCCTTCAGTCACCTTCAGACTCATTCTCCTCAGACTAAGCAATCTGTCTAACTTCTCAGCATAAACGTTAATCCCTGTAGTCTTCTCTTTCCAACTTTCTCCAGGACTTTGGCTGGAATTTAGATCCCATTAGCCAAAAGGACCTGTGGTTTTCTCGTGGCACCCATGGGACTGTGGAGCCTGTCGCCTAAGTGTAAAAATGTGACCCAATGGAGAAAAAATAGTCTTGAAGCATTTCCATATAATTTTAATCATCAGTATTTGTTTATTTTGTTGGTTTTTTCCACTAAAGTGGGATTGCTACGGGGCAGTAGAGTGGGGACCGACTGATTTTTTCCTGTGTATTGCTCTCTGTCATTTAACTTCTTGTAACAAAAAGTATTACTTAAAAATTTTTTTTCACCTATATGTGTTGTCGGAGGAAGAGGAAGAATCTCCCTCTGCCCTTTTCCTTAAGGTTCTTATGGCTGGCCAAATAATTAACAAGACAGGTTAGCAGGAGAAAATAATACCAAGTTTAATAACATGTATACATGGGAGAAAGCAGGGACACTGCGTTTCTCAACACAATAGCAGAAATTTTCATCTTAAATACCATGTTCAGCCAATGACAAAGGAGGATGTTGGGGGTGGGGGGAGTCAGTTACAGGAGATCACCACTAAAGCACAGTAAACAAGAGTAAGGTTATTATGCAGATTTAAGGCCTCACCTTCCACATTGATAAGCCTCTAGAAATGAGGCCATCCCCCCGCCCCTTCCCAAAACAGAGAGGGAGATATCTTTACAAATGGAGATTTCCCTTATAAATGTAAATGATTGTCTGGCAACTCCTCACAGGGCCATCCAGAAAATGTGGCCAGAGAGACAGAACTTCTGATAAGAGGGGCTTGTTGGTGCCTTTCCTATTGTAACCTCCATCCTACATTATCTTTACAGCCATCATGATAGATCTGTTCCAGGAAGGAGCCACCATGTCAAATTCTTTAGGCAGTTAGTGGGGGAGGTCAAATGTCCCTAGAGAAAACAACCAAGGTAAAGAGATAGATTTCAGGGTGGCCAAATCTTGATCTCCCACAGTATCATTACTTAATTTCTTGGACGTCCCAATCAGGTTTTAAAAAACAACCAATTCTTATTTCCAAAAACTTTAACACTACAGGCCCATGCCTTAGGGTAATAATATCCAGGGGAGAGAATAATAAATACAGCAGACTCTTCAAGTATTTCAATTGACTCTCAGTCCGTCTTTGTTCATAGCTTAACTTAGAATTCTTACTTCTTTTGGGCAGAAGAAATTGAATATAAAAGTCAGCAATCTAGGAGCTTCAAAATTACTGCAGCAGCCTACTACCTTCCAGAAATAAGCACCCACAAAGACTACAGACTCTGTTATTTATTACCGATACTTGTTCTATCACTAATGTTCTCAAATTACACTTAAGCTTCGTTGACTATCCATCCCACTCTTCCATGGCATGTTAGACAAGGCCACGCAGAGGGGAAGGAGCATTGAATTCCAGTTGTTAAGAGGATATTTGGAGCATCAGAGTCTTTTTGCTGTCAGCGAAGGTGTCAGCTTGAGGCATCTATAATGACTTAATGCCCTATTTTATTCCTTCCTTTTATCCTTAGAAAGCCTCTCCTGAACCCCTTTGTTGGGCTAAGTGACCCTTCTCCACACTCCAAAGCACCCTCTGTAAACCTCTCCCTGAGCCCCGACCACATCCTGTCGAAATTAAATCTCACTCTCCTTAGTGAATGCAATTAAATCTCACTCTCCTTAGTGAATGCTTGGCACAAAATAGGTGATTTGCAATTTCTGGTGGAAATAGAAGGATTTTATTTGCCTTTACACTGCCCCACTCATCTTATCTTGACCCCATATCCCAAATCTTCCCCTGAGTTTTAGAAATTTTTGGTCGTTATATTCTCTGTTGGCTGGTTCGGATGACCCAGGGAACACCTTAGACTCATCAGCAATGTTCCCAGTCCCTCGCTTGATGGATCGCTTTTGCAAACAGCGGCAGTAGACAGCTCATCTAGTCCATAGAGGAGGTTCTTGTTCCTTAGGACTTTTTCAGTTTCAGGAAATAGAAACCCACAATAGAAACCCACCTGAGCTAATGGGAGTGAAAAGGAGGAAGTCTTACAAGGACACTGGAGTATCTCATAGAGTTGCCCAGCTGTGGAAGGTCTGGGACCACAAAGCAGCATGCTGCAAGGATCCCAGAAGTCCCCTGTCCCTGGCTCTCACTCCGCTTCTCCCTGCAAGTATGTTTTGTTCTTTTTTCCTGCCACAGACTGGTTTTCTCTGTTCTCAGCTCACGTGCACAGGAGATGCCCTTTGCCAAGAACCCTTGAGTTTACAGTCTCTTTTCTATCAAACCGAGGCTGGGGCACTGGTGTCTCCTGCCCTGGGAGGCCCAGTACTGCTGATAGCTCCTTCCTCCATAATTCCCATTGATCAGTGCAGTCACAAACTCAAAAATCTTTCGAATGAAATTGAAATTAAAAAAAAAAAAAAGTTTTTGTCTGTTGGTATTTGTGATCTGTGGGGCTCGGGGCTGGGGCCTCTCTTGCTGGCTAAGGGAGGTTCTGCTGTAAGCCTTAAATTCCCGGAATCTCTGAGTAAATATGAATCAACCCATTAGTAGAATCAAAAACAAAACCAGGAAGCCCAATGTCACCATGTTTATATAATATCCTTTTGGACATTATGACTAATACACTAAAACATTAAATGGAAGTAAGACATACAACTATCCTATTACATATAAATTTAGTATAAAACAAAGGAGCCGTCACATAGAGAAAGGAAGAGTTTTTTAATACACTGTGAGGGAATTCCTAATTAGCAATTCAGAGACATAACTCTAACCATTACCTCTTTCCATATACCAAATATTAATTTAATTCCATATACATTCAAGAGTTACACACTTAAAAATAAGCTATCAGAGGGGAGAAAACCAGAAGGAAATAGAAGTGAATATTTATCAAATCTACACATGGAGGAGAACTTTCTAGTATAAATTTTCCTGGGAAAAAACACATAACTGCCGGCTTTTTAAAAATTATAAGTTACCACAGTGTAACTGAAATAAAATCATGCAGCAGAACTTAAATAACACAACAAACAGCAGAGTGGGGAAAGAATTTGCAGCAAACAAGACAAGAGTTATCTTTAGTATATAAATACATCTTACAAATTGGTAGAAAAAAATGCTAAAAACCCTGTAGTTTAATAAACAAATGATGTGAACTGACTATCTACACAAAAGAGGAAATAAAACTAGTAAACAGTCATTAGAAAATGTGTAGTCTCACAGGCAAATTTAAATCCAAAATAAAGCCCCATTTTCACATAGTTGCATCTTTTTTTTTAAAGGTCAATACCTAAAGTTAGTGAGCGGGTAGTTGGGAAATAATAAATATATATATGTATTTATTGGTCTCTGCCCCAATTCCAGGCACAGAGCTCCTAAAACCCTTGTAATTTCCTAAGTGACAAGAGCAGTGGGAGCATCTTTTGTTCTAATGATGTGACTCTAGGTGGGCTCCTGGATGGGGGCTGGTCACCAGAAAGACCAAGCCATGATTAGAAGCTTGGAATTTTCAGCTACACTCCTCATCTTCCAGAGAGTGGAGAGGGGCTGGAAATGGAGTTAATAATTGATCATGCCAACTTGAGGAAGCCTCCATAAAATCCCAATAGTGGGGGGTTCAGAGAGCTTCCAGGTTGGCAAACACATCCACACCAGGAGGGTGACGCACCTCAATTCCATGGGGACAGAAGCTCCTGTGATCGGGACCCTCCCAGACCTCGCCCTATGTATCTCTTCATCTGATTCTTCATCTCTATCCTTTAATAAACTGGTAAACATAAGTGTGTGTTTCTCAGTTCTGTGAGCTGCCCTAGCAAATAAATCAAACCCAAGGAGGGGGTTGTGGGAGCCTCTGATTTGTAGCCAAATTGGACAGAAGTTGTGGGTAACCTGGGGACCTGCTACTTATGATTGGCATCTGAAGTGGAGTGGGGGGGCTGTCTTGGGAGACTAAGCCCTTAACCTGTGGGATCTGACACTATCTCCAGGTAGATGGTGTCAGAATTGAGTTAAATTGTAGGACGCCCCGCTGGTGTTGCAGAGACTTGCCTGATGTGGGGGGGAAAACCTCCACACATTTGGTGACCAGGAGTATCAGAAGCAAAGTGTCCTGTATGAGTGTTTTGTGTGAGTAGTAAAGAGGACATACAGGTGGAAAATTGAGTCTTTCTGACACAGTACAGTAGTAAAAAAAAAAAAAAGCCATTTATACAGGGTTGGTAGAATGGTCAATTAATACAGACACATCAGAAAATAATTTGGGGAAATTTACCCCTTGACTCACTATTTTTACTTCCTTGAGTCTAAACAAAAGAAATAATCCAAAATAAGAACAAATGTATTCATTGTAGTGATATTTATAGTGAAGAAAATTTAAAAACAAACATACTATTCAATGTTAGTGGAAGGGCTTAGTAAATTATGGCCCATTTGCTCACGCACACACATATTTATTGAACCCCTACTATAAGCCAGGTTCTGTGCAAAGGGCTGAAGATACAAAGATAGACCACGCAAAATCTCTGCCCTGCCTTGCAGTGTAATGGGACATATTATATGAGGTGGAGGGGAGATAAGGCAAGGAGTAGACATCTATTGAGGAACTGCTATTTGTTTGGCATTTTACATACACCGTCACATTTAATCCTCTGAGGTCCTGAAGTGCACACAGTACTTAACGTGATAAGTTGGCGCGGGAAGAGGCCAACAGAGAAGGGTCCTACTGCACCACTCATACAGAGTCCATCTGCATTATTTCAAGTTCCTTTCTCTCTCCCATCTCTGATCCTCACTTCCTGCCTCTCAGATCACTCATGGGAACAATGGTGAGTGTCAAGTTGTGGCTGGAAGAATGGGCTTCAGCTTCAGGCCTCCCTGCCAACGAAATCTCCCAGCCCCTGCAGAGTAGAAATTCTGGAGCTACCACCAGCTAAGAATGCCAAAGATTTTTCCTCTTACCAGCCTGAGGAATTCCTCTCTCCCTGCTCCTACCATCCAGCTTGCATCTCAAACTCACCAGAGTATTCTGCCAACCACTGAAGCTGTGTTTAACAGAATCCCACCTCCTATAAGCTAGTTGGGGTTATAAATAGCAAAAGAAATTTTTCACATACAAAAACAAGCAAGTGTGGGAGATCAAGATTTGGCCACCCTGAAATCTATCTCTTTACCTTGGTTGTTTTCTCTGAGGGACATTTGACCTCCCCCACTAACTGCCTAAAGAATTTGACATGGTGGCTCCTTCCTGAAACAGATCTATCTGATGGCTGTAAAGATAATGTAGGATAGAGGTTACAATAAGAAAGGCACCAACAAGCCCATCTTATCGGAAGTTCTGTCTCTCTGGCCACATTCTCTAGATGGCCCTGCGAGGAGTTGCCAGACAATCATTTACATTTATAAGGGAAATCTCCATTTATAAAGGTATCTCCCTCTCTGTTTTGGGAAGGGGGGGGGATGGCCTCATTTCTAGAGGCTTATCAATGTGGAAGGTGAGGCCTTAAATCTGCATAATAACCTTACTCTTGTTTACTGTGCTTTAGTGGTAATCTCCTGTAACTGACTCCCCCACCCCCAAAATCCTCCTTTGTCATTGGCTGAACATGGTATTTAAGATGAAAATTTCTGCTATTGTGTTGAGAAACGCAGTGTCCCTGCTTTCTCCCATGTATACATGTTATTAAACTTGGTATTATTTTCTCCTGCTAACCTGTCTTGTTAATTATTTGGCCAGCCAGAAGAACCTTAAAAAAAAGGGCAGAGGGAGATTCTCCCTCTTCCCCCAACAGTTTTGGCGTGGTCGCCAGGAGCCACACTGGCTGGCAAGTTGCCTTCTCTGGCTGGAAGACCTGCCTTCTCCCTGGACTACTGCAGATGATGAGATACGGGAACGCCTGACGAAAGCCGGCGAAAAGGTAAGACTTCTTACCACGTCAGCCTCCCGGAATCTCTATCTGCGGAGTCCTGCGGAAGGAAATGGTGAAAATTTTTTCTCTTTCTAAATTTAGATTGGCAGGAGAAAATATTTGGGAAACTAGTTTCTTGGGCTTTTAGTGACTCTTGGTTTAAATTTGGTAGAGTACTCTTGGTTTTGATCTTGATCCCTTTTCCTCCCAGAGTAGTCTCTGTCTTGTTCTGTGTCCTGAAAAAACTTGGCTTTGTGACCAGTGAGAATATTCTCCTTGGTCTCCACCATAGGAAAGATGCATTTACTGGGCTGCACCTTGGTGGCCAGTCGAGTAGACTGGGGTTCCGAACTGTCTCTTTGTCCGGCTGTGCCAAGCTCTCAGGGGAGTTTGTCATAAAGGGCCCAGTCCATAAGGGCTTTTGTCGTCTTAACCTTTGTTGCTTGTTAGTGCTGGAAAAATCCCATTCCAGTATCACCTGCCCGGTATCACAGATTAGCGGGTCTGTGACTAGAGGCGTCCCACACTATTGTGGGAGACCGGAGACACCATCCTTACCATCTGTGCAACCAAGGTCTTTACTTTCTCTAAATATCTTTGAGAGTAAATTCTGTAGATCATGGGGGCTACATCATCTGCGCCCTTACCAGGGACGCCTCTTGCGTCCATGGTAAAGATTTATTCTAAGCGTAGAAAGTTACCTCCGGGTCTTTCCTTAAAAAGGCTTATTAGGTCGAGTCACTATTAGAATAAATATACAAATGAAGATCCTACTCGTCAATGGCCAGACGACGGAGCCTTTAAATTGGAAAAACTTCTAAATTGGGGAAAAAAATTGTTTTGAGAGCTAAAAAAAGGCCAGAAAAAGGAAAGAAAAAATTTGACTAGCCTTAAAACCTTGACTCAGGTTACAATTGAATTGAAAACATATAAAAGTGTAAGTCTTGATAAGATTATAAAGGTTAGAATGTTTGAGCTAATTCTATATAAAGAGGTTACATCAACTTTGCCTGAGTATGTTTTAAAATGTCTGACTGGGAATGCTTCCCTTGTCCAAAATTAAAAGACCAAGACCTATTGATAAAAATCTTAATGATAACTATGTTTAAAGGTATAAGAGGTGATAAAATTTACATAAAATTTTGTAGGAAAAAAACTGATGTTATTTTTATTACAAAACTGGTTAACAAAAATAGTGTCGGGGGAAGAGGGAGAATCTCCCTCTGCCCTTTCCCTTAAGGTTCTTCTGGCTGGCCAAATAATCAACAAGACAGGTTATCAGGAGAAAATAATACCAAGTTTAATAACATGTATACATGGGAGAAAGCAGGGACACTGCGTTTCTCAACACAATAGCAGAAATTCTCGTCTTAAATATCATTTTCAGCCAATGACAAAGGAGGATTTGGGGGTGGGGGGAGTCAGTTACAGGAGATTACCACTAAAGCACAGTAAACAAGAGTAAGGTTTATTATACAGCCCCAAGGCCTCATCTTCCACATTGATAAGTTACTAGAAATGAGCTCACCCCCCCTTTTTCTCAATACAGAGAGGGAGATACCTTTACAAATGGAGACTTCCCTTGTAAATGATTGTCTGACAACTCCTCGCAGGGCCATCCAAAGAATGTGGCCAGAGAGACAGAACTCCCGATAAGATGGGCTTGTTGGTGCCTTTTCTATTGTAACCTCTATCCTAAATTATCTTTTATAACAGTCATGATAATAACCCCTTCCTAAAACAGATTTTTTGGTTTTAAATTCTTTAGGCAGTTTGGGAGGGGAAACTCAAATATTTTTCCTGAGCTCTCTGAGTCCTTATTGTCTTCAGCTCGAAATAATCCGCATACCAGAGTGGTGCTTCCTGGGGCAGCTTGCCCTGAGCACCATCAATAGTAATTTAAATGATGGCTAATTTTATCTAAAGTCTTATGAAGTCTTGTAGGCAATCTAAATAATTATTGGGAATAAGTAACTAAATAGTTGTGAAAAAGATAAATGTTAGATAGACTTTAAACAAAAATTATGTGTTATGGTGGTTACAGCTTCCAAACTCTTTTTGGTGACTTAAAACTTTAGAGTTTTGCTAAATTTTATGATAAAAATTCAATTGAGTATCTAGATCGTTTCCAAATAACATAAGATATTAGACATTGATTGCTAAATGTACGTTTGTCTACTTTTGGCTTTTCATTACAGGAAAACTAAAAGGTGTTTTGGGTCTATTGGTAAACATGTGTTTTATTAAAAGATTGTACTATAACATATTTCTAAAAGTTATAAAGTGTTCATAAATTTTCCAAGCCACAAGATACTAATATAATTAATTGTTTACTTAGTTTTTACTTACAAATTAAGGTTCCAAGGGTTAAAATTCCTAATTAATATAGATGATTAAAGCTACTAAAAAAATTTAAAAAAACATGTCTGTGTAAAAGGAAAGTTATAGGTTTGTAGAAGAGGAATTCTGGAAAAGGAGTTTTTGCATGGTCAAGTTGGCTAAGATTAAAATAAATTTAATTAAATAAATGAGTTTTAATATCAGAAGTAAGCTGGTACAAAATTATAATTTGGTCTTATTTCTCTTAAAAGGATAATTTTCTTGAACTTGATAAAGAGGTTATAAAAGATTTTTCTTTACCTTTGAGTAAGTCTACCTAAAAAAAAACCTATTAAAATAATTTCCTGTGTTCAAAAGACTAAAGTCTCTCTATTAAGGCTTTTTAGACTGTTAATGCTCTGTTTGCTTTGACTTTTTATATTTTTGACAAGCTCCCCAAAATTCATATCTTAAATAAAGTCTTTTTACTTTTTTTCTTTGAAAATTTTCAAAGAGCCCTGAAACTTCTCAAAAAAATTTGCTCTCTTCCTATAAAGAAGAAGATACTAAACTTATTAGGCTTATTCAGTATGTTAAACTACGTGAGAAGCATTGTCAGACAAGTGATGATAAGCCTGCTTAGGTGGTATTATGTGGGTAAATGTTATTGATATAGGTGTTTTAAAATTGTATAACATTACTAAAATGCTGATCTGTCCTGATTATCAGTCATAATTCTGGTTATTATTATTTTAAAGTGTTATATGTCACAAAATTAACCAAATCTCTTTCTCAATTGCCATTTTGAGGTCTTGTTGTTTACAGACATTTCTTTTTTTTTTTTTTTTTTTTATTTTATTTTTTCCCCCCAAAGCCCCAGTGGATAGTTGTGTGTCGTAGCTGCACATCCTTCTAGTTGCTGCATGTGGGACTCGGCCTCAGGATGAACGGAGAAGTGGTGCCTCGATGCGCACCCAGGATCCGAACCCGGGCCGCCAGCATCGCAGCGCGCACACTTAACCACCAAGCCACAGGGCTGGCCCAGTTTACAGACATTTCTTTGCTCTAATGCTTTTGCAAAATGTTTCAACTTCAAAAAAATTCATGGAAAAGACTCTGACATTTACACTAAAATACAGGCTTCTGATAAACCTTTTGATCATAAAACTGAACTTCTTAAGAAACTACAAAAATCTGATAGAGAGACTGATAACTTCATAAAGCTGCTAACAAAAAGGTTGGGATCAAGAATAGATTACACACAGGGCCGGCCCTGTGGCTTAGCGGTTAAGTGCACGTGCTCCACTGCTGGCGGCCCGGGTTCGGATCCCGGGCGCCCGACACACCGTTTGTCTGGCCATGCTGAGGCCGTGTCCCACATACAGCAACTAGAAGGATGTGCAGCTATGACATACAACTATCTACTGGGGCTTTGGGGAAAAAATAAATAAATAAAATTATTAAAAAAAAAAAAGAATAGATTACACAGGACTGAATAAACTGATAAAGATAATTATAATTTTTATAATTTTTCGTTTAAAGTATTGCTAAATTTTTAATGTTTTCTTTTCTCAGATTTAAAGAAAACTTTTTCTCTTTTCTCCTGAGCTAGCTATGACTTATAGCAATTTGGTAAATGATACTTTTGTAAATAAAATTAAAATATTTATCTTTTTCTCTCTATCTGATCCCTCAAATTTGAAAACTCTTAGTGAGTAAATATTGTTGTTTTCATGGCAATATAGTTATTTACATAAGTTCAATAAAAATCTGTTCTCCTTATAACAGGACAAAATTAAAAACACTGGTTATATTACCAAGGCTGTGACTAGAACATCATATTTGCGATATAACCATACAGCTTTTGAAGAATAAAAATTAGACTTTATAGAATAAAGCCACATAAAAATATTGGCCTGGTACCTTTATGTTCCAAGCAGCACGTACCAAGATAAATAAAAAATGTCACTTATCTGGCAGGTACAAGGAACCTCAAAATATTTTGGGAGAACCTTGGAAGAGAGGAATTCACCCAAATCTGTAGGTATTACAGGCAAAGTCTGATGACAAAATCCTTGGCTTGGCTTTCCTGGCCTAGAGAGGCCTTTAAAGTTCAATCTGAGATTCCTTATAAAAAGTTCCAACAAAACAGATTTAAAAGAGCCTATGTGATCAATTGCTATTCTTGCTGTACTTATGTAAATAATTGGGCCAACTCTATTAGAACTAGACTTATTTTGCAAACTAGTTAGTTTTAATTTGGCTATCTTAATGAAAATGAGGGTGATTTTAGAGAAAAAAATTATATTTCAGTAAAAACTATAGTATACATTTGCAGATATTAGATCCTAGTTTTGTTAATTGTCTTTTGAGGTTTTTGTTTTATATCTGTTAACTAGACTAGATCCTGATTTCTTCTAGTCTCCTAAAATATCTGACTACAGATATCCAAACTAACGTTTTTGATTTTTTCCATCATTTTCATTTAAAATCACTAAAAACTAAACCTGTCCTTTTTCCTGAAGCCTTACAAACTAAAGCCGATGGACTTGATATAAACCGGCGAGATTCCCTGATGACATCATCAGGGACATTTAAACTGCAAAAGATGCTTTGATGCTGACATCTAAAACCTTAACTGGCTGTCCTCTAAACTCAAAAACTACTTTACAACTTGCTCCAACCATTAACCTTGTTTTTCTTTTGTTTACATAAAAATACTTCTATTAAATACTTAATTGCTTGCTTCCACAATATAGACATAACCTTGAGAGCCCACCTGCATCACCACCTTCTAAAATAAACTTAATTAAACTGATCTATTATCAGGACTAAAAAAATGTGTTCAGTGAGATAAAACAATCTATCAACTCAGCTTCTGGACTATGAAACTTCTTTAAGTTTCAAAAAGACTGAAACTTTTAGTTTCAAAGGTGGGACTGTGGGAGATCAAGATTTGGCCACCCTGAAATCTATCTCTTTACCTTGGTTGTTTTCTCTAGGGACATTTGACCTCCCCCACTAACTGCCTAAAAAATTTGACATGGTGGCTCCTTCTTGAAACAGATCTATCATGATGGCTGTAAAGATAACGTAGGATAGAGGTTACAATAAAAAAGGCACCAACAAGCCCATCTTATCGGAAGATCTGTCTCTCTGGCCACATTCTCTGGATGGTCCTTCGAGGAGTTGCCAGACAATCATTTACATTTATAAGGAAAATCTCCATGTATAAAGGTATCTCCCTCTCTGTTTTGGGAAGGGCGGGGATGGCCTCATTTCTAGAGGCTTATCAATGTAGAAGGTGAGGCCTTAAATCTGCATAATAACCTTACTCTTGTTTACTGTGCTTTAGTGGTAATCTCCTGTAACTGACTCCCCCCACACCCAAAATCCTCCTTTGTCATTGGCTAAACATGGTATTTAAGATAAAAATTTCTGCTATTGTGTTGAGAAACACAGTGTCCCTGCTTTCTCCCATGTATACATGTTATTAAACTTGGTATTATTTTCTCCTGCTAACCTGTCTTGTTAATTATTTGGCCAGCCATAAAAACCTTAAAAAAAAGGGCAGAGGGAGATTCTCCCTCTTCCCCTGACACAAGCAAACAAACAAAACCCTTTAATGGTTCCCCAATCCCAACTATAAATTTAGACATCTAAAAGTGATTTTCCAGACCCTCCATTATCTGCTTTCTCATCACCTATTACTTCCCAAAACATCCTCTCCATTCCATCACATTCCATTTAAAAAGCCACTTTGGAGTCAATGATTCAGATTTATAAATGAGGATATAGAACAACCAATTTGACAGTAAATAATAACATAAATGCAAATGACATGAAAATAAGTTAACTGGGTGTTAACCAAAACATGAACAGAATAATCTCGGTAATGTGTGTAAGTCCGTATACATATAATGATAATTAAGAACCTAACAGAATTTCTGGTACTCACAGTTAAGCCTGGTTTCAAACTGGTGAAATGTGTGCTAAGGAAATGACTTCACGACTCCCTGAATCCCTTGCTTGAGGACCTCTTGCTAGACCACCAGTGGCCAACAGTGGTCTACTGACCACACTTCAAGGGAAAATCCAAGAGGAACAATTAAAATGGAAAATGATTTGAGAAGAGGTCAAGGAAGAGTCTAGGGAGGATGTGGCAAATGTTCCAGAAGCCAAGAGGCCAATGCTCTGACAAATGGTTCCTGTTCACCTTCTGGCTCTTCTTTCCTAGGGTATCCCTGGGAGAGCTACAAAGAACAAACTAGGAGGAGGGTACAGGGCTGAGGATGAAAAAGAGGTAGGCAGAAAAGCCCCAACTTGTAAAAAGAGATCTGCACTAGGAAGCAGCAGCCAGCTGACCAGGGGTAGACAGTGAAAAGTAGCTAGAATAGAATTGCCTTGGGCTGAAGATTCAAGATGGTGGAAGGGCAGAGGAGAAGGTAGGTGGCTTTGGTTCTGGAGTTGGGGTCCAAATGGATCTTTTCATCTGAGGAGGAAGGACAGCTGTCTACCACAGGTCTCATACGTAGGGGGCTTCAGCAGGGGTGTCCCGGGGTGTTTTCCACAGACAAGTGCGAGCTGAGCCTTACCAGGATATCGTATTTGGGCAGTGGGGATGGGTGTGGTCACCCCCAGGTCAGCAGCTCCTGCAAGGAGGTTCTTTCCTTCCAATTTTCTGTCCCCAGCCAGACCTCGCACAGCCACAAACTCCTGTAACCCTGAGCCAGGTCTAGCCCCTGGGGACATAAAGGGTCAAGAAATAATCCCTGGGCCAGGTCAGAATTTGGTTGACATTCTACCAGATTTGAGAGAGACAGGTGTGGCAAGGGGCTTGCCATCAGAACCAGGTCATTCACTGATGACAGTACTTGAGAAATAAGGAGTATGTTAAGCCTACCTTAACTTTCTTTCTTCTTTTTTTTTTTTTTATATAGTTAAAGTACAACTTCTTATTTATTTATTTATTTATTCCTCCAAAGCCCTAGTAGATAGTTGTATGTCACAGCTGCACATCCTTCCAGTTGCTGTATGTGGGACGCGGCCTCAGCGTGGCCGGAGAAGCAGTGCATCGGTGCGTGCCCGGGATCCGAACCCGGGCTGCCAGCAACGGAGTGCGCGCACTTAACTGATAAGCCACAGGGCCAGACCTACCTTAACTTTCTATGCAGCTAAAGAATACACATCTGTCTGTTGGAAGAGCTTTCTGCCTCAGCTGCTTTAAGGGAAAGGCATCTGAGAGTGGCTACTGAATGGGGCATTTTAACTTAGCTGAAGAAAGCTTGGGTTCTGGAGCAGAGATGACCTGGGTTCAAATCCCCATTCCACCTCTTACTGGTTGTGTCACCTTCAGCTCCCTGTGCCTCAGTTTCCTCATTTGTAATTGAAACTAATACCAGTGCCACCTCACTGGGTTGTTGTGAGGAATAATTGAGATATAAAACGGTGTACAGCACTTAGTACAGTGCTTAAAGCAGAATCAACTGTCAACCAACATTAATGATTCTTCTCTCTGCTCAAGGCTTTGCTGGGGTCTTCCTTCTGCATTGATTAGGGAAATATGGATCTAGAACTAGTTAAACCAGCATCTCATTTTGTTGCTAAGCAACCAGCTCTGAGTTCTGCAAAAGTGCAGCTTGGTGCACAGTGACCCCCCTAGCAATTGAGCCCCAATCAGGCTGCTGCTAAGTATTGTTTTATATTACTTAAAAGCTCATTTCAAATTGTGGTGGAGGAGGGAGGAAGGCACAGACAGCACAGTCGTAAAGCATGGACAAAACCAGCCCTTCTGGCTGGAGGAGCTCACAACAGGTGAAAAAAATAAGAAAACAAGTGGTGATAGCGTGCTTGCACCCTCCTGCAGGAGTGAGAGGAGGCACCCATATGGGTCCGCCCCTCTCTGGGGTTAAAGCGATTATCATCCATCTTCAGAGTGGCATCCTCCATAGCTCAAGGAGGTATCTCTCCTTCACCCCGATTTGGGTCTGAGGTTGCATGGCCTGGGTGTAGACCTGGATGTGGGTTACAAGTTGAGAAGGGGCAGAGCTGGAAGCATCTACAGTGGTCCCAAACTCCTTCCCTCAAGGAAGTCAGGGGTCACCAGTCACCGACTTCGGGGGGCCCATTCTCCCCCCAAACATTCCTTCCTTCATCCGTATCATTAAACATGTATTAAGTACTAAGTGCCCAAGATTTGCTAGGCGCTGAGATTAAAGCCTAAAGCAAGACAATTACTCTCCATCTTGTCCTGGTTCTTAGTTAAAAACAAAAACAAAACAAAACAGGATCCGCTGTAGCTAGTTTGTCAGACAAGGTATTTATTGAAAGGTGTTAGGTAGCTCACAGAATTTTCCCAGGAGCCAGAGTATTGGGGTTGGTGGCTACACAGCTAGGAACACTGCCCAGGATACAGTTCTAGATTGCTCCAGAGGAGCCCCTATGGCCCTTGCAGCCAGGCTTGGGCTCTGCGGCCCACACCGCTGTCCCAGGCAGGATCCCTCTGCCAGGGCCTCTGCCTGTGCTGCCTCTATGAGTTCGATTTCCCGCCATACTCACACAGTGACTTCTGCCTGGCATCTTTTTCTTCACTGAAGTCTGGCATGGATGCATGTGATTGGTGGAGCCTGGGTCACAGGTCTGAGCCCTGGCTGCAAGGGAGGCTGGGAAATAAATTTCTGACCTTCGCTTATGAGGTGGGAAATGCCCCAAACATAAGAGGGTATTCCAAAGGTGCTGGTCAGCCACAAAGCCTTCAGATATTCCCTGCAATGCCTCTGCCCTCTTAACATTTACAGTCTACTGGAGGATTCAGGCAAATAAACGGGAGAGGACAGCCCAGTGTGACCAATGCTGTGCCAGGGGAAGTACAGGTGTGAGAGGGACCACAGAAGGGTCCTCCACCCAGATGAAGGGGTCAGGGAAGGCAACTCAGTGCAAACGATACTAGGCTGATACTTTAAGGATGAATGTGAGACCATCAATCAAGGTGAAGGCTGAGGGAAGAACACTCCTGATTAAAGAGAACACTCCTGATTACAGGAATGACAGGAGCAAAGGTCTGGTGTCGCTAGGGAGCTCACGTTCAGGGAAGGAGAGATGTTCTGTGGGGCTGGAGAAGGGATGGAGGCGACGGATGCTGGAGTGTGAGAAACGTTGCTCTAAATAGTATGCTTATGTTGCTGCTTTTTGAATTTTCAGTGTTAGGCATTATTTACAGACTTCCCACCAAAAAAAAAAACAAAAACGCAGGTGTCTCATCCTCCCTCTCATTCTAATACTGTGTATTGTAATTTTGGTTAGATCGTAATCAGCATTTATAGTTATATAACTATGTAAATGCTATTCATAGCTGAGTATGTAGTATACCACAGCTATTTTTCGCTTTCTTCACAAGTCTTTACTTTACATTAATATATAACTATTGTTTTTTCCCAGTGGCTTAGTTTACTCTATACTTACCGCTTATTCACCTCAGACTCTTCCCCAGCAGTGTTAATTTCCTCTCAATACACGCTTTCACTTTAAGTATCCCACTAGTTTCATCTCCTGAAGAAGTCTTTTTTAACACTTGCAGACCTGCTCCCGTCTGGACTGGGATCATGTCTGGGCCTGGGCCACAGCTGTCGCCTTGGGGTCTCCCTCCCCCCAACCCTTGTGTTGGATCTTGTTTCCTGGATCCCACATCTCCCCCTGTCTCACTTAACTCCCTCATTTTGGTGGAGCTTCTCAGAAAAAGATGTATTAGTGGTAAATTGGGAGCCTGTGCACCTGGAAATGCCTTCATTCTGCATCAATCACTCTTGATTGATATTTTGGCTGAGTATAGAACTTGTGGTTGGAAATAATCTCTCTCAGACTGTTGAAGTCATTGTTCTATTGTCCTCTCTTGTGCCATTGTGGTGGTGTTGAGAAATTTGAAGCTGTTCTGATTTCTGGTCTTTAGTATGTTACTTTCCCTCTCTCTCCCTCCCTCCTTCTCTTCCTCTCAGATTTTGAGATCTTCTCTCTCTTTTTTTTAATTGATACTGGTTAAATAACTTTTTTATTTTTTTCCCCAGTTTTATTGAGATATAATTGACATACATCGCTGAATAAGTTTAAGGTATACAGCATAAAGTTTTGACTTACATATATTGTGAAATGAATACCACAATAAGTTTAGTTAGCATGCATCATCTCATATAGATACAATAAAAAGAAAAAGCAAAAAAAATTTTCTTTCCTTGTGATGAGAACTCCTAGGATTTACTCTCTTAACAACTTTCCTATATGTCATACAGCAGTGTTAGCTATAGTCATCATGTTGTACCTTACATCCCTAGTGCTTAATTCTCTGGTAACTGGAAGCTTGTACCTTTTGACCACCTTCTTCTAGTTCCCCCTCCCCCCAACCCCCGCCTCTGGTAACCACAAATTTTATCTCTTTTTCTATGAGTTTTGTTTTTTTGTTTTTTTAGATTTCACATATAAGTGAGATCATACAGTATTAGTCTTTCTCTGTCTGACTTATTTCACTTAGCATAATGCCCTCAAGTTCCATCCATGTTGTCGCAAAAGGCAGAATTTCCTCGTTTTTTATGGCTGAGTAATATTCCTCTGTGTGTGTGTGTGCGTGTGTATCACAACTTCTTTATTCATTCATCCATTGATGGACACTTAGGTCATTTCCATGCCTTGGCTGTTGTAAATAATGCTGCTGTGAACATGGAGGTACAGATATCTTTTCAAATTGGTGTTTTTTTTTCCTGTGGGTATATTCCCAGAAGTGGAATTGCTGGATCATAAGGTAGTTCTGTTTTTAATTTTCTGAGGATCCTCCATACTGTTTTCCATAGTGGTTGCTCCAATTTACAATCCCACCAACAGTGCACAAGGGTTCCCTTTTCTCCACATCCTCACCAACACTTATTATTTCTTATCTTTTTGAAGATGGCCATTCTTTTTTTTTTTTAAGTTGTTCATATTTTATTTTTATTTTATTTTATTTTATTTTTTTATTGCTAGGATCTTCTCTTTGCCCCCAGTGTTCTGAAATTCCACAGTGATATACAGTCATGTGCTGCATAATGATGTTTCAGTCAATGACGGACCACATATACAAGGGTGGACCCGTAAGATTAGTACCATATAGCCTAGGTGTGTAGTAGGCTATACCATCTTGGTTTGTGTAAGTACACTCTGTGATGTTTCCACAATGACAGACTCGGCTAACAGTGCATTTCTCAGAGAGCATACCCATCGTTAAGCAACACATGACTATATGCTGGTTGGATCTATTTTCATCCACTTTTCTGGATACTTGTGGGCCTTTTCAATCTGCAAACTTGTGTTCCAGGACATAAGCTTGAATTATTTCTTTGATAATTTCTTCCCCTACATTCTTTTTCTTTTCTTTTTGGGTCTCATTATTTGGAGAATGGAAGTCCTGGACTGGGCCTCTTTTTTTTTTTTAATTTCCTCTGATCTATTTTCTTGTCTTTTTGCTCATCTTTCTCAGAGAATTCTTCAATTTTGTCTTCCAATCCACTTCTTGAACTTTTCATTCCTGCTATGTCATATTGCTAATCACACTTTTTTGATTTTCTGACTGTGGCTAGCATTTTGTTCTTGTTTCAGAGATGCAATATATTCTCTTATTTCTCTAAAGATACTAATGGTAATTTATCTTTTTGAAACTTTTCTCTCCCTGCATATTCTCTATTTCCTCCAAGTTACAGTTATCTATTAATTTTAGCCTATGTCATAGTAGAGGCTCTCCTCAAGTGCCTGGTGATCCTTGGACATCTGCTCATTTAAGGGGGCAATAAAGAGGTGATTGGAAGCTCTGTGTGCCCAGGTGAGTCCCCAGTGTTACACTTTTAGGCTTACTCTCCTGGACTTGTTGAATTCCCCAGAGAAGACTTTTCCAGTCTCCTGCCTAAAAGGGACAAGCTTGGCTACCAGCAGTCTGGGAGCTCAGTGGGGGAAAAAAGGTGGTGTGTGTGTGTGTGTGTGATTATTAATCTATTGCTGCATAACCAATTACTCCAAAACCTCATAATTAAAAAAAATTATTATCTCACAATTTCTGTGGGTTAGAAACTCAAGGACAGCTTAGCTGAGCAGTCACTCACAAATTTACAATGAGACGTGGGTCAGGTACAGTCATCTACCTGGGTCTGGAGGTTCTGCTTCCAAAGTGGCTCACTCACATTCCTGGCAAGCAATGCTAGTTGTCAGCAGGAGGCCTCACTTCCTCCCCATGTGTCCTCATTCATGGCAGCTGCCTTCTCCCAGAGTGAATGATTCAAGAGACAACAAGGCAGAAGCCATAATATCTTTTATGACCTAGTCTCAGAAGTCATGCTCTGTCATTGTCCACAATACCCTATTTGTTCTATTGGTTACACTGATCAGCCCTATTCAGTGTGTGAGGGGCTACCCCAGGGTGTGCATGCCAGGAGGGGAGAATCACTAGGAGCCATGGCTAGAGTGGGGTGGGATGGGGTGTCTCAATACTTTCTTTCAGTGTACATTGTTACTTTTTAGCCATTTTTAGCAAGGTATCACCGTCTTCAGCTACATCTGATCTCTCTAGTTCAAGGACCCTAAGTTTTGTCCTCTCCAAAGAATAAATTCCCAATCTTCTGCAAAATGGAGGAACAGCACCCTCCTGGCTGCACTGAGTCGGGAAGAGGGCCTAGGAGTTTGCTTCTTAAAAAGATTTTCATCTGGTCTTCTTGTCATTAGCTCCACCTTTACCTATGTTCAAGAAGCATCTGGCCTGCTACTCTCGAGTCTGGGGGAGGGGGTGGCTCTGCAGTATAAATTGGGTTGGTTTTTGGCTTTCGCCACTGCCAGTTTAAAATTCAGCTTTGTTTCTGCTGAGTCAGTTCCACTCATCCATCTGCTTTTCTGCTTTCAAAGTTTTGTTACTATTGGCTTCTCTCCTATTCTCTTTGTTCTTGTGGATTTATGTCTTTTTAACAATCTCTTGGGCCGGCCCCGTGGCTTGGTGGTTAAGTGCACGCGCTCTGATGCTGGCAGCCCGGGTTCGGATCCCGGGCGCGCACCGAGGCACCACTTCTCCGTCCATCCTGAGGCTGAGTCCCACATACAGCAACTAGAAGGATGTGCAGCTATGACATACGACTATCTACTGGGGCTTTGGGGGAAAAAATAAATAAATAAAATCTTTAAAAAAACAAAAACAAAACAAAAAAAAAACAATCTCTTTACCGTGTTTTATTGGGATTTAGGGAAGGAGTAGAAGCTGGTGCATGCATTTCTTTTGTAATCTTTAACTGGACATAAAGCTTCTGAAATGAGTCTAAAGGACCTATTTTGAAAGCCAAAAACTGAATAAAGATGTTTTCTTTCTATGTGCATTTTTAATCTATCCTAAGAAAATGGATGACCCTGGTTAAACAGGAAGAAAGTCACATACAAAAATAAAAAATAAAAAAATTTTATGCATTCCAAAATATTGTCTAACCACAGTGACATTATCCTCCTAGTCAGAAAGGGCATCAGGTAAAAGAAAGTAACTGAAGCAATAAAAATCATGCTATCGACCCAAGTATGTTGACTGTTCTCCTTGCATTGAGCCAACAATACTCCTTCACTGAATCTCGTTGCTGAAACTCCACCATGAAGGACAGGGCATACTCCTATGTAAAGAAGTAAGTTGTATTGATTGATAGTGAAAACTCACTACCTCTTATCTCAGGTTGTCCTAGTTGAGAAACCAGTGTTTTTCAAATGGAGCAAAATTGTCTCCCTTAGAATGTTTGGAAACGGGTTGGGTAATTTTTGGTTGTCATCAAAGACTGGGAAGCATTGCAGGGGCCAGAAATGCTGAATGTCCTGAAAGGCTTAGAAAATACTGTACAATGAAGAATTGTCCAATCCTAAATGTCAAAGGCACTCTTTGAGAAACATTGCATAAGAAGGTCCCTTCAATGGAGCATGAAATTATTAATACAATAACTAATCCTCTGAGTACTAGAGTTTGATTAGTTAAGTAATTGACTTGGTTCTATAGATATATAAAAAAATGTTAAAAGAAAATCTTGGCTGAAGCACCAGGAGACAATACATACCAAATTCCAGAAGAAGTGCTATACCAAATGCAGCATTTACCAAGGAAGTTTCCAAAAACTATTTGCATAAATCTTAAACCCTCACCCACATTGAAGGTATTAAAGAGCCAAGAGTAGGAAATTTCTGGAGAATTTTGAAAAATTTCTTTATAAAGAGCCTATACTGTGAATCTCCTCCCCTGCACCTCAACAACCAAAGGGAAAGAGACAGGGAGGGGCTACCTCCTACCTCAAGTCAGGAAAGAGAAAGGCTTTAAGGAGATCGCTGAGAGGCTTAAAATATGGCACCCAAAGGTTGGGTAATATGGTGGTCTGGTGACGAAGTTATGCCTGAGAAATCCAAAGGATGAGAGGCTGACTGAAGCAGCCAGTGGCATCAGAGTAGAGAGCTAAGGTTTGGAGAGTAACTGCACTCCAGAGTTTATCAAAGCCAAAGACAAATGAACTTATCCCTGTGGACCAGACATGCGCTTTGCAAAGGAAAGAGAGTCAGTGTCTTAGATCCTCTACAAGAGGGCCTTCTGGAGGGGTTAGGGGGTACCACTGATGGTTTAGGGCCACAGTAAGTACAATAAGCAACCAGCTGAATAGTTACATCCTATGCTCATGGACGGGAGGGCAGGTAAGGGGGCTCTTCCTCTTGATATGTTTGTGTGTGTGTGTGTGTAAGGGAGGGGAGGACTGTCACCAACGAACCACAAAATCTACCATAAGAGAAAGAAGCAACTTTAAACAACCCCCAGATCCAGAGAAGGTCAAAGCTGAACCTCCACCATAGGACGAGTCAAGGAAGAACTTTCCAGCTCTTCTTCTCTTCCCTCTATCCCTTTTACTTCAACCCTGGAAAGACTCAAGCCCAGGGTAAGTAAGGTGGAGAAGGAGGAGGAGAGCAAGGAGAGAAGATGGCTGCTTCCTCTCTTCATGCGGGGCTTCTGACTGCAGCACACTCAACTTGGGGGTTCAAAGCTTTGATTATTACATAGGAATGGAACATCTTTTTTAGTAATATATATTCATAATAAAAACTTTTATTTTTTTCTTAAAATGAAAAGAGCCTGTTTTATGCGTGAAGCTAGGAGTCCACTAGAGGTCACTTTTTCAACTAATTTCCCTTAAAAATGGAAAAATTCAGCCCTGATTCCTGTCATTTAATCTTTTTTACATGTCTTGTTTCCAATGTTGGAACCTTTGTTTGGGGAATGGAACATATTAATTGCTGAGTTGAGATTGTGTTTTTTAACTCAAAGTGACCAAGAGAAGCCATGGTGTCTACTTAAGTTTTTGTTTAGGGACAAGGGTAGAGCTAGCCCCATTGATAAATTTAAAGGGACAATGGGAAACAAAAATAAAATTGCTTTCTGATTACATCTCACAAATCACGCCTGTTTGAGGTGATGGTTACAGAGAATTCTTAACAACAGGAAATCTGATACTAGCACATAGGACCTTAGGAAATGACCCATCCTCCTCAGGACGGTGAGAAATAGCTTCATTGAGGCTAACGACATGACAATGGAGAGAGCAATAGATGAAGAAGAGTCAGACCTCAGTCATGACACAGCTCTACCCCTTAGCAGGGCCTTAGAAAGTCCCCACAATGAGCACAGTTTCTTCATCTACAAAATGAGGGAGTTCAGCTGGACAGCCAGTGGGATGTGCTTCCTATCTGAACTCTCACGTGAATCTAGGGATGGCCAGATGGAGAGACGTTGGGGGAGGTATTCCTTTTCCGGAGGTGATTTAAATCAGAGATGAGGTAAGATGTAATCTTTGGAGGTCTTCCTAGGAAACCCCACTATTGTTAGGCTGTACCATAAATGTGCCCCATTTAATGATCATTGTTTAGTAATGAGAGGATGGAGCTTCTCAGAAATCACCTCTTATTAAAGAATCAGTCAGTCCTTCCCTCCTTGGGCCTCTGCTCCTGAATAAAAGTGAGATATGAGGTTGTCTCCAGAGGTTTGATTGTGATGGGGTACCACACAGCGACTGAGAGCGAGCCTTTAGAGGTCTGCTGCCCGGGGGCGCACTGGATGGGTGCTGTATTAGTCAGGGTTCTCCAGAGAAACAGAACCAAGGAGAATATAATATATATGTGTGTGTGTGATTGGTTGATTTTTACTAATGAAAATGAGAAAACAACATTTGCATGCTTGTGAAGGGTTTTATGACTCATAAAGATTCCTGCGACTTGGGCATTAAAAATTTTTTTTTAATTTTTTATTTTTACCTTTGACCTCATTCACCCATTTCTTCTCTGCCCCCCACCTCTGGCAAATAATGCCTTCAAGGTCCATCCATGTTATGGCAAATGGCAAGATTTCATTCTTTTTAATGGCTAAATAATATTCCATTGGATATATATACATATTATAATTTCTTTATCCATTCATCCATTGATGGACACTTAGGTTGTTACCATATCTTGGCTATTGTCAATAATGTTGCAATGAACACGAGGGTACATGTATATCCTTTCCAGTTAGTGTTTTCATTTTCTTTGGATAAATACCCAGAAGTGGAATTGCTGGATCATATAGTAGTTCTATTTTCTTTTTTTTTTTTTTTAAAGATTTTATTTATTTTATTTTTTCCCCCCAAAGCCCCAGTAGATAGTTGTATGTCATAGCTGCACATCCTTCTAGTTGCTGTATGTGGGACTCGGCCTCAGGATGGACGGAGAAGTGGTGCCTCAATGCGCACCCGGGATCCGAACCTGGGCCACCAGCATTGCAGTGTGTGCACTTAACCACCAAGCCACAGGGCCGGCCCAGTAGTTCTATTTTCAATTATTTATTTATTTATGGTGAGGAAGATTGTCCTTGAGCTAACATCTGTGCCAATCTTCCTTTATTTTGTATGTGGGACACTGCCACAGCATGGCTTGATGAGCAATGTGTAGATCTGCATCCAGGATCTGAACCCGTGCATCCCGAGCCACCGAAGTGGAGCCTGCAAACTTAACCACTACACCATGGGGCCAGCCCCTATTTCCAATTTTTTGAGGAACCTCCATACTGTTTTCCACAGTGGCTGCACCAATTTACATTCCCACCAACAGTGTACAGGGCTCCTTTTTCTCCACATCCTCACCAATACTTACTTCTTGTCTTTTTGATATTGCCATTCTAACAACCATGAGGTAATATCTTATTGTGGTTTTGATTTGCATTTCCCTGATGATTAATGATGTTGAGCATCTTTTCATATACCTGTTGGCCATCTGTATGTCTTCTTTGGAAAAATGTCTGCTCAGATCTTCTGCCCATTTTTTTATCAGATTGTTTGTTTTTTTTGCTATTGAGTTGTATGAGTTCTTCATATATTTTGGATATTAGCCCCTTATCAGATACATGATTTGAAAATATTTTCTCCCATTCAGAAGTTGCCTTTTTATTTTGTTGATGGTTTCCTTTGCTGTGAAGAAACTTCTTAGTATGATGTAGTCCCACATATTTATTTTTTCTTTTGTTGCCTTTGCTTTTGGTATTAGATTCAAAAAAATCATAGCAAGACCTATGTCAAGGAGCTTACTGCCTTTGTTTTCTTCTAGGAGTTTTATGGTTTTACATCTTACTTGTCTTTAACCCATTTTGAGTTAATTTTTGTGTGTGGTATAAGATAGTGGTAGAATTTCATTCTTTTGCATGTGGCGGTCCAGTTTTCCCAATACCCTTTATTGAAGAGCCTGTCCTTTCCCCATTGTATGTTCTTGGCTCCTTTGTTGCAAACTAATTGACAATATATGCGTAGGTTTATTTCTAAGCTCTCTATTCTGTTCCATTGATCTGTGTGTATGTTTTTATGCTAATACTATAGTATTTTAATTACTATAGCTTTGTAATATAGTTTTAAATCAGGGAGTGTGATGCCTGCAGCTTTGTTCTTCATTTTTAAGATTGCTTTGGCTATTCAGGTTACATACAAATTTTGTGGTTCCATACAAGTTTCAGGATTATTTGTTCTATTTCTTTGAAAAATGACATTGGAATTACGACTGGGATTGGGTTGAATCTGTAGATTGCTTTGGGTAGTATGGACATTTTAATAATATCGGTTCTTCCAATCCATGAACACAGAATATCTTTCCATTTATTTGCATCTTTTTCAGTTTCTTTCATTAATGTCTTGTAGTTTTCAACATACAGGTCTTTCTCCTCCCTGTTTAAATTTATTCTTAGGCATTTTATTCTTTTTGATGCAATTGTAAATGGAATTATTTTCTTTATTTCTCTTTCTTATAGTTTGTTATTAGTGTATAGAAATGCAACAAATTTTTGTGTATTGATTTTGAATCCTGCAACTTTACTGAATTTATTAGTTCTAACAGTTTTTTGATGGAGTCTTTAGGGTTTCCTATATATAATATCATGTCATTTGCAAAGAGTGAGAGTTTTACTTCTTCCTTTCCAATTTGGATGTCTTTTTATTTCTTTTTCTTGCCTAATTGCTCTGGCTAGGACTTCTAACACCATGTTGAATAAAACTGGTGATAATGGGCATCCTTGTCTTGTTTCTGATCTTAAAGGAAAGGCTTTCAGCTTTTCACCCTTGAGTATGATATTAGCTGTGGGCTTGTCATATGTGGCCTTTATTATGTTGAGGTATATTCCCTCTATACCTACTTTGTTGAGAGTTTTTATCATAAATAGATGTTGAATTTTGTCAAATGTTTTTTTCTGCATCTATTGAGATGATCATATGATTTTTGTCCTTCATTTTGTTAATGTGGTGTATCACATTGACTGATTTTCAGATGTTGAACCTTCCTTGCATCCCTGGAATAAATCTCACTTGATCATGGTGTACAGTCCTTTTAACGTATTAGTGAATTTGGTTTGCTAATATTTTGTTGAGAATTTTTGCATCTGTTTATCAGGGATATTGGCCCATAATTTTCTTTTCTTGTGGCGTCCTCATCTGGTTTTGGTGTCAGTGTACTGCTGGCCTCATAAAATGGGTTTGGAAGAGTTCCCTCCTCTTCTATTTTTTGGAAGAGTTTGAGAAGCATTGGTATTAATTCTTCTTTGACTGTTTGGTAGAATTCATCAGTAAAGCCTTCTGGCCCTGGGCTTTTGCGATTCATTATAAGGAATTGGCTCACATGATTATGGAGGCTGAGAAGTCTCAAGATCTGCCGTCTGCAAGCTGGAGACCTAGGAAACCTGGTGGTGTAGTTCTAGTCTGAATCCGAGGACCTGAAAACCAAGGGAGCTGATGATATGAGTCCTAGTCCAAGGACAGGAGAAGATGGATGTCCAAGCTCTATCAGTCAGACAGGATAGAGCTTCCTCTGCTTGTTGTTCTATTCAGGCCCTAAAATCATCGGATGAGGCCCCACCCACATTGGGGAGGGTAATCTGCTTTACTGAGCCCATCAATTCAAATGCTAATCCCAACTGGAAACATCCTCACAGACACAAGCAGAAATAATATTTAACCAAATATCTGGGTACCCTGTGACCCAGTCAAGTTGACACATAAAGTTAACCATCACAGGTGCCCCTGAAACCTCTTTCTTTGAGTTTTGATCCTACGAGGGCTTTAGCAGCCATCAGTTAAAATCCCATTCCTTTTCCATGCTCAAGGACAGCAAGAAATGGGACCTTAACTACAAGGAAGAATCTTAAAGCCCTCCTCTCTCTTGACTTGGGTAGGAAGTGTTATTTAGTACATATTATAATGTTATTTATTTCCACTGATTTAAACAAGAAACAAAAACAAAAATCTACATTTGGTCTCTCTTTTTGTGAGAGAAGAGTTTAAGACAGGCCCTCCCTAGACCCCATCCAAGTATCTCAAATCACTTGTCACGAGTCAATCACAGGCCTGGCTTCACTGCAGATGCTTCCAGAACACTCCTGCTGTGGAAGAACATTTACCCACGCCAGGATTTATCCTGGGAGGTCATTGTGGCCAGTTGCCCCAGATGCAGCCCAACGGTCGGATAATATCTCTTTTTGATAATGTATGTTAAAGTCTATAAGTGGCCATACCTGTCTAAATATTTTAAATGAAATGCATAGCTGACATAGGAAGCTAAGAATTCAATAATTTCCTGACAGACCAGAATGAGAAATAAATCATTCAAACTAATAGCTATGAAACAAAAGGGAGTGGAGGAATCTAGAATTTACTGAATGACGTATAATGTGCTGGGAACTTCAACATATATTGTCTCTTTTGAGCCTCAACGTATGTATAAATCAATAGGAAATTTGTCAAAAATAATTTTCAGTACTCTTAACCTCTGGTTATTGGAGGTGTTATTATTATTATTCCCATTTTACAGATCAGGAAACTGCAACTCAGAGAGTAAAAACACTTTTTAAGTCACTGTAGTGAGTTGAACTGGGTCCCCCCAAAAGTCCTAACCTTTGGTACCTGTGAATATGAACAAATTTGGAAATAGAGTGTTTGCAGAAGTAATTAGGGAGCTTGAGATGAGACCATCCTGGATTTAGGATGGCCCCTAACGCCAATCTCTGGTGTCATTATAAGAGAAAAGAGAGGGAGATTTGAGACACAGAGACTCACAAAGAATGCCAGGAAAAGTTGGAGGCAGAGATTGGAGTAATGCATCTATAAGCTAAGGAATGCCAACGATTGCCTGCAGCTACCAGGAGCTGAGAGTCATGGAACAAATTCTCCTTCAGAGCTTCCAGAGGGAACCAACCCTGCCAACATCCTGATTTAGGACTTCTGATCTTCACAACTGCGAGAGAATAAATTTCTGTTGTTTCAAGCCACCAAGTGTGTGATAATTTGTTAGGACAGCCCTAGGAAACTCATACAATCATACTCTAGGAAGTAATGGAGGTAGCATTGGCTCCTGGGACTGCTTGATCCCTAAGCTAAGTCCTTTCCACCAGGTCATGCTGCTTTTGTGACTATTAATAGTAATTTATGCATGATCTTTTGTTCTTCTGCTTCTGAATTAAATGATAAACTATGCTACAAGTCCCAAAGATGAGAGTGAGGTACACAACACTGGATGGCCCTTTGGAGAACAAAATATGCTGTTCAGCATGCCTGGGCACTCACTAGCTCTCAGGGAACTTACAGATATGCTGAGAAGGTTCTAGCAAATTCTGGGTTAACTAGAGCAGGTTTTCTCAGTGTGTCACTGATCTGTGATCCATGGTAAATTTTTACTGGGCAGACATTTTTTCTTACTGGAAGTTTGTGTCTCTTACATTATGTTTACTGTAACTTTGTGCCCTAGAGGTGGGTCCAGGTTGTTGAGAGGAGATTCAGGCCCATGTGGAGATGGCACTGAAGTTAGCAAGGACTTTGCTGGGTCACCCCAGATGCCACCTCTTTGATGCATGGTCTATCTTTTCACTCATGTCCAGCAAACAGGCTGTGTGCTCTGGCCAGGGCCACACGCCCGTCGTACAGGTGATCTGTGCCTGGGCTGCAGAGGAAGGGCGCAAGATCTCTGGATGGCTCTTCCCCATCCTAACTTCTCAGGAGGAAGCCCAGGCTTCAAACCAAGTTTCTAGCACTCTTCAGTCAAGGACTTCTTCAGTCAACAAGTCCAGTTCTTCTGTAGCTGAGGAAACAGAAGGCCAGCCTGTGTCCTCAAGCTCTTAGCCCTCAGTGGCAGAACCGGAAATAGAATTGGGGCCTTTGATTTCTATCCCAGTGCTTTTTCTACTGTACACAAGTATTTTCCAGAACTTAGCTTACATAAGAATCATCTGGAAAACGTGTTAAAAAGACAAGTTTTGAGGCCTGGCCCTCAGAGACTGAGATCCAGTGAGTCCGGGGTGGAGCCCAGGAATCGCATTTTTGACAAGCACCTCAGGTGAGTCTGATGCGTGTGGCCCACAGCCTGAAGGTATCAGTGACAGCTCCATGAGCAGATCACATTTCCCTGGAGAGCACCCTGTGTTTCAAAAATGCTATTCTTCCCCTTCTGGCAGATTCACAGAAGAGCTTCTGGGTAGGCTCAGGCTCTGGGGAGAAGATGACAATTCCTCAGGGTGAATTTTATGGTGTGGTAAGTTACTGCAATAGATGCTGTTCCTGGCACTCCTGGATCTTCCAGTGTCTGCATTATGATTCTAGAATAAAGATGATTATGAATCTGGGACCCAGCTGAATGAGCAGGACCCTGAGACAGCACAGATGACACTGCTCCCTGCCAAGAGATCAAAGCAGGGGAGCTGAGCTGCTTCCTTAGATGTCTGACCACCCAGGACATCTCTCAGGAGTTCAGTGATGCTGTCATGGGTGCTGTCTCAAAGAGGACACCAGATTTGGCTGCTGCTGAGGTCTGGGAGAAATCTATCTCCGTTTGTGATAACAGTAGTAATAGCATCCCAGAAGTTAGAAGATGCTTTCATGTGCATTATCTGAATCCTTTCCTTCATCTGTGAACCTACCTGAGGGCCCAGTTGTTAGTTGTACAGAACAAACTTATCCTTAGGTTAATTTTCTTTCACCTGAAACTTGGTTTTATTTCATCTCTCTACAGATCTTGCTCTGTGTTTAAAACACATTCAAGTAGGGTGCTCTGCTGGGATGCTCTCAGAGAGGTGGCCCCATGTCCCCTCCTCCTTCTAGCATTTGCTGAAGTTTACAAATAATAACATCGTGATTATTTGATTATCTGTCTCCCGCACTAGACTGCAAGCTTCATGTGGGCAGGAATCAACACATTCCCGGACATAGTACAGTGCTGGCAAGGTAGAGTGGTGGTTGAATGAATAAATGGATGATGAATTAACTGATGAATGAATGATTTATGTAACAAAGGAATGCTCACTGCACATTGTTTGGTGGGTGAACAAGGAGAAAGTTGAGTTCAACCCAAGTGCTGACCAGGCTTGGAGAACTTGCCCTACGCAGCAGATAAAGGGAACCTGCCATCTTGCATGTCCCAGACTACACTCTTTGTCTCCACCCACCCTGAAAGTTCCACTCATCCTGCTCCTCTTCAGCCTCCTCTTAGTGTTGGGCACGACCATCCCCTCATTGTCCTAGTCGGGAAACTATGCATCCCTCTTGGCACTGGCCTCTCCCGCATCACCCAAATCCAATCCATCCCCCAGCCAGTGGACTCTGATCTGCCTCCCAGTAGCTCTCCAAGCTGCCGGCTCCTCTTCACCTAGACCCCACTGCCGCCAGGGACAGGGCACCAGCACCTCTTACCTGGATTACTGCCACCATCTGCCAAATGATCTCGCCTTCTCCACTCCAGCCTCCTCCACTAGCTCCTCTACAGGAGTGTGCCTGCAACTTTAAAGCCTGTACAAATCACCCAGGGACTTTATTAAAATGCAGAGCCTGATTCGATAGGTCAGGATCTGAGATTCTGGTTTTCCAACAAGCTCCCAGGTGACACCAATGCTGCTGGTCCATGGACCACACTTTGAGTAGCCAGATGTCATTTCTAAAATTTAAATCTAAATATGTCATTCCTTCCTTAAAATTCTTCAATGGCTCCCTACTGCCCACAGGCCTTATGTCATCAGTTACCTGCCTTCTTGTCCAGTTCATTGTTCTGCATTTCTCCCATGTTCACTGAAGTGTTTGCAGTTCCTCAAATTGCTGCGTTCTTTCATGTGCCGATGCTATTCCCTCTGCCTAGAATGCCCTCCTACCTCTCAGCCCCCCTCTCTTAGCTAATTCCCACTGGACTGATAGGCTTCACCCAGACATCACCTCCTCCAGAATATCTTTCCAGATCCCATGCACTCACCCATCACTTCCAGAGTCGGTTAAAAGTCATCAAAGGGACACTCCATGGAGCTGTCTCTCACAGCCCTCATTGCCTTGGGATGCACTGGCCTGTTTACCTGCGTGTCTCCCCACCTCCCCACCTAGACCGAAGAGAACAGAGCCTGGGATGGCAAAAGTTCACAGCTGTTTGATTGGTGAAGGATGGAATCACAGAAGGACCCTCCTGTCCTCTCTGGACAGCCTCTCCAGTCCTCCTTCAGATGACAATGGTCTCTCCCTGTAGTTTCTATGGAACCCTGTTAAGGGGGGTCTTTCTACTCACTGCATGTGTCCAGTTCCTGTTTCCATCTGGTTTTCATTTCTTTAGTCTTAAGATCAACAGTCTTCCATTTGCTTTTGTTTTGGGCGGAATCACTGGGAACTGCTGTATCTGCGGCTCTTGCCGCATTGGGTTCCCACTGTCCTGCACACCATCCACTGGACAGGTCTTCTTGAGTGAGGGCCCCCAGCTGCCTGCCCCTGAAATCTGATTCTCCACACCAGCATCTTGTTCCCATGGCTTGCTCAAGTTTTTGCCCAGGGGTCAGTTGGGAGCTGAGGATGCAAGTGTGGGTGTGTGACAAAGGAGAAAGTTGCTCCCACTGCTCTGGCCCTGACTCCTGAGAATCAGAGGCCTTGCAGGGAATCCAGACTTTCCCAGAGTGATATGGAGCCACAGAGGCCTGGCTGCTCCTGGAGTCAGCCCACCCTCCCGTGACCGGGCATGCTTGCTCAGCACTCCTAGGACTCTGTCCTCTCCTCTCCCCACCTCTCTACTACCACCCCAAGCCACAGTGAAATCCCAAAGTGCTTTAAGGCTCATGCAACCTGATGCCATTGTTGGCTGAGCTACTCTGAAGACACATTCCATGACCCAGGGTTGTACTAGAAAAGGAATGGGCCAAGAGGCAGATGATGTGTGTCCTAGGCCTGGCCCTTCCATTTGCTGCTTGCCTGACCATATGCAGTCACTTGGTTTCTCTAGGTCTCTGTTTCCTCATCTGTACAATGGGTTTATGTACCTTCCCTTTCAACTCGTAGAGTGGTGGTGAAGGTTACATGAGTTGGCAAATGCTTGTTGAGTAGTAAGGGATGCACAAAGGCAAGGTAAGTTGGTGCTTAATAACAATGAGGGCAAGGTCTAAGAAAAGGGAAAGCAGGAGATGTTTGCCTTGACATTTCTTACTACCCACCTTCTGGTCATTTCCATACCAATGCCCGTATAGGCTATCTAATCCCAGAATAAAAGTTGGGCATGTAAGTTGCTGACCACATTAGTGTACATTCATTTGATGTATTACCTCCCTGGGGCATTTTAATTTTAAATGAATGGAAGGAAGGAAACTCAAAGGAAGGAATTGATAATGCAGAAACATGGGCACAGTGAGAGCTGTGTGAATGGGAATATACGGGGCAGGGAAGACTCCCTTACACCTCACAGATCGTCCTACATGGTCCACTTTGACTCCATCACCAGGGAAAGGCAGTGTTTTTGTGGGCCGAGCTCTGGAGCTTCAGCCTAATGCCATGCCCCTTTCTCTTGCTACAGAGAATGGGCACTTGAGAAGTTTCCTAGAAACCGGAACTACAGGCAAGTGGACCATTAGGGGATTCTGCCTGTGTGTTCTAAATGGCCTACCAGGTCAGGAAGAATTGTTAACAGCATGGTAGCCTTTTCACTGCAGAAAGCGTCAGCCCACTCTAGGCCTCCAAGACTGCCTAGAGTGGAGCAGAAATGATTGCCCCACAGTGTGACAGAGGCAGAGAGGTCTCAGCACTTCTCTATCCTGATGTGTCTCTAGCTGGCATTGTCTGAGCCTCTCTTCTACCCCGTTCTGACTCTTTTAAGGAGAGCCGCAGTCTCTATTCAAAAACACCTAAACATGCTGGGCTTATGGTGAACTGCCTGAGACCAAGATCTACAGATAGAAATACAGCCTGGAGGATGGGAATATGACCTTGGAGAATCACAAAGCCTGGGAAAAATGTATCTAGCCTTCCTTGAAGAAGAGGCTTTCCAAACCTCTCCTCAGGACTTTATTAGATCTTTTGAAGCAAAGAGACAAATAAGTGCATATTTTCTCCAGAACATGAGGTCACCCTGGACTTGAATTCCAATCCAACAGAGTCTGGACCCCATGGCCCTTCATCTCCTGGGCTCATGCCCTGCCTCGAAAGAAGGCTGGCGATCGTGGCTCTCCATTGATGTTGTAGTGCCTGTCTTCAGGTATCTGCTCCTCAGCAATATAGCCCCCACCTTCTACCCAGAATGCTTTCTCCTCCTCCCAGAGGGCATTCTCTTCCTCCCAGAGGGACTTTTTGTCCTCCCACAGGCCCTTCTCCTCATCAAGAAGAGCTCTTTCCTCTACCCACAGGGCCTTTTCTTCCTCCCACAGGGCCTTGTCTTCCTGAAGAAGTTTCCGGTCTCTTTCCCATAAGGCATTGTCCTCTTTCCAGAAGGCCTTATCCTCCTTCCAAAAAGTGCGATACTTTTTCCAAAAGGTTTTCTCTTCTTCCCGGAAAGATTTTTCCATTTCCCAGAAGGCTTTTTCCTCTTTCCAGAAGGTTTTCTCCTCTTCCCAGAAAGGTCTCTCCTCTTCCCAAAAGCCCAAGATCTGGCTCCGGAAAGCATGGATTTTGTCCTGGAAATTCCACATCTCTTCCCTGAAGTCTTCTATTTTCTCACGGAAAATTTTCATCTCTTCCCTAAAAGCCTTTTCTTCCTGAAGCTTGTGGATTAGTTTCTTCTGGCGAATGTTGGGCGAAAAGATGGCTGGTGACCGGAAGCAAATGAGCCCCATCCATTTGCTCACCTTGAAGGAAAACATCTTCCTAGTCAGCCAGAATGGTGGGGTGGCCATGATGGAGCACAGGGCCCTTGGCCAGGTCCAGGTCAGCTGGTCAAACCCTGTGGGGACACCAGAAAGAACATGTTCATGAGTATCATACGCCAGAGGACAAGCTCTTGGGTCTGTACCATTGGATTTGGGAAAATTTAACCACTGTTCTCTTTGTCTCGTTGGTGGTGTGTGTGAAGAACAAGCTTTGGTAGAGAAACATGCTGGGTGGTCGTGGTTTTGGGCTGAAGAGGCAGTCAATACATTCAAGCTCAAGGCTGTTAAATCGTAGAATCTCAGCCAACAAGGACAGTGGATCTCAACTAGGGTATCAAAACACATGAGTGTGACACGATCACTTAAGGGGTGTGTCACAAACAATTCTGTTTTGCTTTTAAATAAGAAAGTACCACAGCCCCCAAAAGATTTACTTTGTTAAATCAACCAGATTCCATTTAAAGTATTTTTTTTTTAAATTTTATTTATTTATTTATTTTCCCCCCAAAGCCCCACTAGATAGTTGTATGTCATAGTTGCACATCCTTCTAGTTGCTGTATGTGGGACGCGGCCTCAGCGTGGCCAGAGAAGCGGTGCGTCAGTGCGCGCCTGGGATCCGAACCCAGGCTGCCAGCAGCGGAGCGCACGCACTTAACCGCTAAGCCACGGAGCTGGCCCAACCAGATTCCATTTAAACTTTGGCATTCTCACTTGGGGAATTGCTTATAACTTTCTTATGGACATGCTCACAGCAGGGTGCCCACACATGTGACTGTCCTCTATTATAAGCCATCTGGGAAACAGAGAGTGAGAGCCACTGAGCTAGGGGAGACTGTTGTAGTAGAAGAGTCTATTTTGGGAACAGAGGTTTAAAATAAGAAGGTGACAGACAACGCCAAATGTTGGCAAGGGTGTGGAAAAGAGGAACTCTCACACAATATCGAGTAATATTGAACAATAGTGAAGACACTTTACAACCCAGCAGCTCCGCTTCCAGATATGTACCCTGAGGCAACTCATGAATTGTGACCAGGATACATGTACAAGGATGGTCAAGCAGCTCTGTTCATAAGAGCTCAACACTGCAAATGATCCCTCTGCAAATGATCCAATGACCATCAGAATAGAATGGAATTAAAAAATGGTGGTATACTCAAGCAATAGATAGCATTGCGATGTGCAACAATGTGGGTGAATCTTATAAACGTAACGTTGAAAGAAAGAAGCAGGATCAAAGAACTTCAAAGAATAAATTTCCCAAACAGGCAAAACTAAACTCTATTGTTTAGAAAAATATACTTAGGTGATAACACAAAAAAAGAGAAGTAAAGAAGTGAGTCTCATAAGTCAAGATAGTGGTTACTTGTGTGGGGAACGTGATGGGGAGGTGAGATACTAGTGGTTGTGATTAGGTGAGGATATGAGAGGGTCTTCTGAGGGGCTAGCAGGATTCTATTTCTTTACTTGGGTGGTGGTTACATGTGTGTTCATTCTAAAAATATGCTAAGCTATACACGTATATTTTATGTACTCCAGTAAATGCATTATATTTCACAGTAACATAAAAGCTAGGGAGAAAGGAAGAAAGAAAGAAGAAAAAACGAAGAAGGAAGGAAAGGAGGGAGGGAGGAACGAACGAACGAAGGAAGGAAGGAAGAAAGGAAGGAAGGAAAAGTGGAAGGAAAAGACAAGAGAGAAAGAGAAAGAGAGGTCTTCAAACATTGCCGTATAGCTGAGGTATCAGATATCAGAACTAACCACAAAAATTTCAGTAACTACAATGGTGGCTCAAGGGATGAGAAGACGGGATGGATATGGGAAGGTGGTTAGAGTGCAGGGAAGACAAGGGGTACACACACATGGTAAGGGCATTGATTTTGATTCTGAGTGTTCTGGAAGCAGCTGCCAGGGTCTGGCCTCACTCAATGGGCCTTGCCAACCACCAGACTGTGGAGCAACATGAGCTCTTCAGGAGATTTGCAGGCTTTCTCCTTTTTCCGCTGTGTGGCTTGGGAGCAAGAAGTGGGGGAGAAGGAAGGACACAGAGTGTGTGCATGGTGAAGAGGTGGTGGCTACGCTGTGGGCAGCTGGTGGCATCATCATCCACCCAGTCACACAAACCAGAAAGCTGGGGCTCATCCTTTACTTCCTCTCTCTCATCAGACTTTTAATCAATCATCAAGCCCTCCCATTTAAGATCTTTAATATTTCTTGAAACCATGCCCCCTGCTCCATCTCCTTGACCACAGCCAGTTCAGGCTAAGATGCCTGTAGCAGCCTAACTGGTCTCTCTGGTATTGATCTTACCCTCCCATCTGCCCCTACATTGTAGCCCCGGGGGTGTTTCTAAAACACTGTCTCGTCACATCACACCTGCTCACAAACCTTCAAAGACCTCATAGCCCAAAGATCAAATCCAAACGCCTTAGTGAGGCCCTCTGCAACCCAACTCCTGCTTGTCTCTCCCTTTACTTTCCCCTTCAGTCTCCACTCAACTCCAAAGCTAAGTTTCAGTAATAATGAGCTACATTCAGTTCTCTGGACACCACTTGCAGTTTCCTGTCTCTACGCCAAGGCATACGCTGTGTCCTCTACTGAGATTACCTTTTCCTCCCATTGTGGGCTTGAATTCCTGTTCATCCCTTCCCCTCTGAAAGCTACTCAGACCCTCCAGGCAAGGTTCATCACCACCTCCTCGATGCTAATTGTCTCTACCCTCCCTTGGTTACTTGTCGTGCTTGATAGAAATTAGTTGTGGACTAATTGCTGTGCATATAGGAGGTAATTGATAAAATTGTTGGTTGAATGGAACTGAATTTCATTGAAATTTGAAACTGTCATATTCTATGTTGTATTATGGTTATTTGTCTTATTCCTACTATTTTTGCAACTGCTACTATCTTGAGGTGAGAGAAAGGGCCTCATTATTGAAGTCCCCACGTTTCTTTCTTTCTGCCATGAGAACACATGGCAGGCCTTCAACAAGCGTTTGTGGAATTGGATTAGGTAACTCTTCATGAGGAAAGACTCAGGGTCAACTAGAGTTGCAAGATAGCTGTCAAAAACAATCAATTTTCCAACAATGAGATCAGTAATAACAATTGCTACCTGTACATTTATTCAGCACTTTTCTGCTGGGCATTTAACCTGCGTTATCCGTTTAATCCTTTCAACTACACTAAGATAGGTATCTTGATTAATTCTATATTATAACTGAGAAAACCAAGGCTTAAATAAGTTAAAAACCTGTTGAAACAGTTAAGTAGGTGAGTCAATATTCCGCTGGAAGCCAAAGGTCATGTTTATAAGTGCATTATGTGGTCAAGCACATTGTAAACACTATCAGGCTGATATTTTCACTATGAAGGGGTGTGTGTGTGTGCATTTGTTTTTTTTTTTTTAAAGATTTTATTTATTCATTTTTTCCCCCCAAAGCCCCAGTAGATAGTTGTATGTCATAGGTTCACATCCTTCTAGTTGCTGTACGTGGGACTCGGCCTCGGGTTGGACGGAGAAGTGGTGCCTTGGGGCACGCCCGGGATCCGAACCCCGGCCGCCAGCATCAGAGTGCGCGCACTCAACCGCTAAGCCACGGAGCCGGCCCGTGTGTGTGCATTTGTATCAAGCACTGGACCTATCGATAACAATGCATTTAGCAACTTGGTCACTAATTTTAAATAAAACATTCTCTCCTCGTACAACCCTACTGCCGAAGGTAAATATATAGACGCTCACACTAAAAAGCAAATTAAAAAACACTGAATGTTATCACTAAAGAAAATAATTCTTTTTTTTTTTTTTTTTGCTGGAGAAGATTCTCCCTGATCGAACTCCCTGCCAATCTTCCTCTACTTTTTTTGTATGTGGGTCGTCACCACAGCATGGCTGATGAGTGGTGTAGGTCTGCCCTGGGACTGGACCCCGTGAACCTGGGCCACCAAAGCACAGCGCGCCAAGCTTAACCACTATGCCACGGGGCTGGCCCCAATAACTCTATTTTTCAACAAGCAAAATAAGATTTACAAAAGTCCCTTTTCATGTGTGAGACCTGTCTGTCCTCAATTTGCAAAGGAAAAGTTTGTGCAGGTTCTGTCCACTGGACATATCCCAAGACCAAAAGTGACCATCTTCCCACTTATACTAAAGCTGTATTTCTTACTCCATGAGCAGTGTTTGCACTAACTAGAGAACTCGCTGAAACCGTTTAATAAATCCCTTTTTCCTTTTGGCCACAGACGCCATCTCTCGCCCAATTCTACATTTCACACTGTCTGGTTTATCCCAAGCCATTATTTCCAGGATCTCTTTGGGCCGCACACTGCCTGCAGGTCTAGCACCAGTTGTTGCTATTAGTGGGCTTCCTTTTGGGGCTGCTCCCCACAAAGACACAGAGCCTGTCTGCATCCATGATGAGGAGAAGAGAACCAAAAAGCCGAGCGGAGAAGTCAATTCAGGGTAGATGGCTCAGTCCATGGAGTCATTTGAGAATAGAAAAAACTACAAATTTTAGGTCAGCGAGCACTAAGAGTTAACCACACATATTTTCCCCCCTGAATCTAACTCTCCACTTGGGCAGCAGTGGGAGAAACCTGCTTATGACACTTGTTGAATAAGCGTGTTATGGAAATACAAGTATTATAAGTCAAGTATTCAGGGACTCCCCTTGTTCTCAGTGGATCTGGGTTCCTACCTGAGGAGAAAACAGAGGCCCAAAACCTGAAACTTCCTCAGCCTTCAACTCACCCTCTCAGCATCCACATCCATTTTAAATGTCCTCCTCAGGGCTCCCTGAGCCAGGCCAGTCCTTCCCCTTATCTCCTCACAGTTGCATAGTGACCTTGTTTCATCTGCAATCCCTCTCTCATGAGCCTTCCACATCTCTCTCTCTGCCCATTCTGGCCTCTCAGCACACGAACATGCTCAAGTCTCTCTCATCTTGAAAACCAACCAACCAGCCAACCAACCAGCCAACCAACCAACCAACCAACCAAAACAGAATCCTCTAACTCCCTCTGCCTATTTGTTAGCCCTCTCCTCCTTAAATAGTCTTCTTAAGAGAGCAGTCAACCATCACTATCACCATTTCTTCATTATGTTTGCACCCATGCCCTACAGCAATCTGCCTTTTGCCCACTAAATCTGCTAAAACTGTGTCTGTTAAGATCACTAGTGAACTGCCAATTGTTTGGTCCTTATCCTACTGACCTCTTGGCAACATTTGACACAAATTCTTTCTGAAACTCCTTCCCTCTTGACTTCTCCAACACCAGGCCATCCTGTTCTCCTCCTACCTCCCTGACTGTTCTTTCTTGTCTCTCTGTGGACTCCTTTTCCCAACAGAGTATACTTTATCCATATAAAGCAGTACCTACCTCATAGGGCTCTTGAGAGGAATAAATTGGGTATGTTGAGTACCTAGCACAGTGCCTGGCACAGAGCAAGTGCTCAATAAATGGAAAATAAGAATTACTATAATTACTATTTTGTGTCATTTTAAATCTTCTTAGGGTGGCATACCAGGACAATCATGATCTGCTTCTACAAACCAGTTTAGCCTTATCTCTGAGCCACCTCCCCTGATGCCTATACTCTGGCCATCTGGAATTCCTCAAACATACCAAATTTCCCTCACTTCCACGCCATGCTCTTCTCTCTCCCTGGGTAGCCTTGCCTAAACCCACTTCACCTAGCTCACCCTTCAAGACTCAGATAAGGAGTCACCTCCTCTAGGCAGCCTCTCCTGACACTCCCCCACCAAGTTCAGACTGAGCATACGCCTCTTCTGTCCCACTAGGAGCACTTCATCTCCCATCTCCACGTCCAGCATCTAGCACAACGTCTGGTACACAATAGATGTTTAGTAAATGTCTGCAGAATGAACGGCAGTCTCCTGGGTTAGAATGTCAGAGAAAATTCACCTCCGAGTTTTTCTCATTACCACTTAAATTATTTTTGAGAAAGAGATATATCAAATATGTGGATGTGATTTAGATACAAACTACAATATAAAACTAGAAATGTGTATCTATATAGATACAAAAACATGAATCAAAGAAACATGCCTAATCTTCATTGTTATACTTCAAGACTAGGACCTTATTGCTAAGGGAATTTTATATATAACTCTATGCTTAGAACCAATACTATCCAATCTAAAGCCAACAGTTACTTACTGCTTAGCTGTTTCCCACCTGGGCAAGTCCTGTAGCCCTCAGTGCAGGCAGTCATTGTCAAGTCAGATCCCTAGTGATGTCGTTTTCACAGACTCCCCTAACACTGTTTGCAATGTTAACCCTTTGTCCCCTCTCAGTCCTGACTCACAGGGTGCAGAGGGCCAGGATGGGGCCCCAAGTAAGAGATTTGAAGGAGGGGAGAGAGAATCCGAAAGGTTAGAAAGACTCCTCCATCTTCCGTCTTTGACAACAGTATCAATAAGGTGGTACTGTTGATGACCCACAAATGATTGTTACCTCACATTCTACCTGGATTATGTCCAGCAGCAGGCTTCTGGGAAATCATGGTTCAGTAAGTTTTGTACGTGCTGAATCATTTCTCTTGCTGCTTTCAAGATTCTCTCTTTGTCTTTCGACAGTTTGACCACGATGGATCTAGATGTGGACCCCTTTGAGTTTGTACTACCTAGAGTTTGTTGAGCTTCTTGGATACGCAAATATGATGCAGTTTTTCCTCAAATGTGTGAAGTTTTCAGCTACTCAAATATTCTTTCTCCTCTTTCTTTTCCTCTCTCCTTCTGGAACTCCTATTATATGTATGTTACTAGCCTGGTGGTGTACCACAGGTCTCTGAGGCTCTGTTCATTTTTCTCCATTCTTTTTTCTTTCTGTTGCTTAGACTGGATAATCTCAATTGGCCTGTCTTCGAGTTCATTAATTCTTTCTTCTGCTAGTTCAGATCTTCTGTTGAGCTCCCCAATTTTTCATTTTCAACTCCAGAATTTCTATTTGGTTCTTTTTAAAAAAAAAAATGATTTCTATTTCTTTACTGATATTCTCTATATGGGGAGACATAGTTCTCATGCTTTCTTTTAATTCTTTAGGCATGGTTTATTTTAGTTCTTTGACCATATTTATAATAGTTGGTTTACAATCTTGGTCTAGTAAGTCCAATATCTGCACTCACTCAGAGACTGTTTGTAACCAAAAAGAATAACTCAGAAAAATAGTTTCTATTGACTACTTTTTTTCCCTATGTGTGAACCATTCTTTCCTGTTTCTTTGCATATCTCATAAATTTTTGTTGAAGTTGGACATTTAAAGTGATATAATTAAAAAAATATATAATCTTAAATAATAAATTATATTACAAATAATATAATATGGCAACAATGGAAATGAGATTCCCCCCCCTCAGGTTTTCTTGTCTGTGTTTGTTGTTGTTGTTGCCATTTGTTTGTTTGGTGATTTTCCTGGAATAATTCTGAAAAGTCTATATTTTTTTGTCATGCGTGGCCATTGAAGTCTGCTTGATTAGCTTAGTGGTCAGCTAATGATTGAACTAAGAGATTTCCTTGAACTTATAAGCCTCGCTTCCTTTGCTGAGGGGCTGTGTATGTGTGTGTGTGTATGTGTCTGTGTGTGTGTGTGTTGGGCATGCCTTCAATGCTCATGCAGGAAGTTTATAATTCTGCCTTAGCTTCCTGCCTATGCAAGGCCTCAAGGTCAGCCTGAGGTGAAAGATTATGGCCTTTAAGGTCTTTCTTGGGCGTGTGCACAGTCACATGCATGTGACCTTCTAGATTCCCAGAAATACGTTAGAAGTTTTCAAAGCCTCCATCTTATTTTCTAGTTTTTCCTTTTAAGTTATTGGTCAGCCTCTTATGAGCTCCAACTGGTAACACTGTCTCAGGAAGCTGTGATATTAAACAATTACCACTATTTTTTTTAACAAATGCCCTGAGGATAGGGCTATTGGCACAAAGTAAGCATTGACTTAGGTCAAGTAAAGACTAGTCTTGTGATGGGGCTGGCCTGGTGGTGCAAGCGGTTAAGTGCACGCGCTCCACTGCAGCGGCCCAGGGTTTGCTGGTTCGGATCCTGGGCGTGCACTGACGCACCGCTTGTCAAGCCATGCTGTGGCAGTGTCCCATATAAAGTGGAGGAAGATGGGCATGGATGTTAGCCCAGGGCCAGTCTTCCTCAGCTAAAAGAGGAGGATTGGCAGATGTTAGCACAGGGCTGATCTCTTCACAGAAAAAAAAAAAACAAAAACGACTAGTCTTGTAGATGGAGCTTTTCAGTGAACTGCCAGACAAGTCAAATAGTAATGATTCTTTGGAGATAAGGATTTTTGCAGTTCCAAACCTGTCCTGCCCCCTTACTTAGCTATTCCAGAAGTCCCAGTAACTGTTTTTTAACCATTTTTCTTTCCCAATATATGTACCTAAGACTATCAATTTCCCTATAAATACACTTGCATCTCACGTTTTGCTATGCCACATTTTAATTACCATTCAGTTAAACCATTTTCTGATATTCATTGTAATTTCTTCTTTGACCCACTGGCTATTTATAGGTAAATTGCTTAATCTGTAAACATGTGAGGATTTTCTGATTATCTTTTTGTTACTGATTTCTAGTTCAATTCCACTACGGTCTGTATCTGCCAAAGTGCATGGTTTGTATACTTTGTATCATTTCAATCATTTTAATTTCTTAAGATTTTCTTTTTGGCCCTGCATATATTCAATTCAATATTCCATGTTTACTTGAAAATAATTGGCATTCTTCAGTTACTTGATGCAGTTTTCTCTCTGTATATGAATTTGGTTATTAACTATGTTGTTCAAATCTTCTACATACTTATTGATTTTTATGACTGTCTATTCTATCAGTTACCAAGAGAGATATACTTGCAGATCTATTTCTTCTTCCAGTTCTATTAGTTTTTGTTTTATATACTTTGAGGCTAGGTTATTAGATGCATGTATATTTAAAATTGTTATATTTTCTTAGCATATTGGTACTTTTATCTTTATGAAATACCCCTCTTTATCTTTAGTAATGCTTCCTTCTTAAGTTCTACTTTGATATTAGTATAGGCACATCAGCTTTCTTTTAGTGTTTGCATGGTGTATCTTTTCCATCCTTTCATTTCAACTTTTCTTTGTTCTTATATATTTAAAATGTGTTTCTTGTAAGTAGCATATAGTTTTGTTTCTTCCACTCTGACACAATTTGTCATTTAATTGGAGTATTATTTTATATTTACATTTAATATAACAACTAATACATATTTTGATTTGGATCTATTATCTTATCATTTTTTAGACCCACTTATTCAGTGTTACTTTTCTTTTTTTTTTAAATTAACAATTTTTTCTATTCTTTTTTTTTTTAATTTTATTTATTTATTTATTTTTTCCCCCAAAGCACCAGTAGATAGTTGTATGTCATAGTTGCACATCCTTCTAGTTGCTGTATGTGGGACTCAGCCTCAGCATGGCGGGAGAAGCAGCGCGCCCGGGATCCGAACCCGGGTCGCCAGCAGCAGAGCGTGCGCACCCAACCACTAAGCCACAGGGCCGGCCCTAGTGTTACTTTTCTTTTTTCTTTCAGATTAATAATTTTCTTATTCCACTTTCCTCTATTACTTCATTAGTTATATATTCTTTTAGTATTCTCCCAGAGATTAAGATAGGCATCTTTGAATTATCAAAGTCTAATTTTACTTTTACCACATCCCTGATAATGCTAGACCTTAGCAGATTTTAACTCCATTTACACTCCTCCCATCTTTTTCATTTTGTTGTTGTGAATGTTAATTCTACATATATTTAAGACTGCAAAAGGCTTTACTCTTACGGTTTCGTACAGTCAATATTCATTTATAATTACATATATTTTTACCCTTTCTGGTGCTCTTCATTTCTTCCTGCATCACTATGCTTTACTTCGAGATCATTTTCTTTTGCCCCAAAAATCGTACCCTTTAGGTTTTCTTTAGTATGGGTCTTGTGATGAATTCTTTCGGTGTTTATTTGTTGAAAATACTTTTACTTTGTCTTCCTTTTTTATACCATCTAACAGATTTTATTGATATGGTGATTTGCTTAGCATGTTTCCACTGCAGTGTAAACAAAGGATTCTTTCCTTTCATTTTCCTGTTCTTCACAGTATTTTTTTTTTTTTTTGTGAGGAAGATCAGCCCTGAGCTAACATCCATGCCAGTCCTCCTCTTTTTGCTGAGGAAGATTGGCCCTGAGCTAACATCCATGCCCATCTTCCTCCACTTTGTGTGGGACGCTGCCACAACATGGCCTGACAACCGGTGCGTCGGTGCACGCCCGGGATCCGAACCTGGGCTGCCAGCAGCTAAGTGCACGCACTTAACTGCTACGCCACGGGGCCGGCCCCTTAAAGATTTTATTTATTTATTTATTTTTTATTTTTTGCCCCCAAAGCCCCAGTAGATAGTTGTATGTCACAGCTGCACACCCTTCTAGTTGCTGTATGTGGGACTCGGCCTCAGGATGGACAGAGAAGTGGTGCCTCGATGCGCACCCGGGATCCGAACCCGGGCCGCCAGCATCGCAGCGCGCGCACTTAACCACCAAGCCACAGGGCCGGCCCTTCTTCACAGTATTAAGTACTTCATGGTAATAGGATTTCGAAACATATATAAGAAATGAATTTTAATCTCCGTAAACATACTGATGACAAAATCAACATTTTTGTCTGATGAATTTGTATTATCATAACATTGGCTCTCAGTTTTTGTTGTTGTTGTTGTTGTTTTGCTGAGGAAGATTAGCCCTGAGCTAACATCTGTGCCAATCTTCCTCTATTTTGTATGTGGGTCACTGCCACAGCATGGCTGATGAGTGGTATGTAGTCTGTGCCAGGGATCCGAACCTGCAAACCTGGGCCGCTGAAGCAGAGCACACCAAATTTAACCACTACCCCACGGGGCTGGACCTGTGGCTTTCAGTTTTTAATAGAAAGACAGAAAATGTACTTTGGTGCTACACAACACTGAAATTCAAACAGTAGTGCCTTTGTTTTCTTATTCAGATATACAATCTTTTATGATCCCATTTGCCTTCATTTTCAAAATATTTCCACTAGTTAGATAATTTTAGGTTAGTTGTTATTTTCTTTCAGTTCTGGCTTCCATTTTTAAAAAGTAGTATGCTTTTCCTACTTTAGCTGCTGTTAAGACTTTGCCTTTGGTCTTTAACAGTTTTATTTTGTGTGATTAAATATGCTTTACTTTGTAATGTCATGCTTGGAATGTGAAGCACTTCTTGTATCTTAATGATTTTCATCAGTTTTAGGACATTCTTGGCCATTTAAAATATTTCTTCTCAATTTCTTCTCTCTCCCATTTTCAATAATGTATATGTTAAACATTGTCACTGGATTCCTTATATTTCCTATGTTCTTTTCTATATTCTCCATTCTTTTGTCTCTGTGCTTAAGTCTGTATGTTTTCTACTGTCCTATCTTCCGGTTCACTATTGTTTCTTCAACTATGTCCAATCTGCTGTTTAACTTATTCATTCAGTCTTTAATTTTTGTTACTGAATTTTGTTCACGTCTAGAATATCCATTTGATTATTTTATATAGTTTTCAGTTTTTTTGTGCCAAATTTATCCATATTGATTTTTAATTCCATGAACATATTAATAATAGTTATTTCAAAGTCTATGTGTTATTATTCAAGAGCTGGATCTTCTGTGGATCTCTTTCTATTGTCTGTTTTTCTTTTTTTTTTTTTTTTTTTTAATTTTTTGTTTATTGCAGTAACATTGGTTTATAACATTGTAAAAATTTCAGGTGTACATCATTGTACTTCTATTTCTGCATAGATTACATCATGTTCACCACCCAAATACTAATTACAACCCATCACCACACACATGTGCCGAATTATCCCTTTCACCCTCCTCCCTCCCCCCTTCCCCTCTGGTAACCACCAATCCAATCTCTGTCCCTATGTGTTTGTTTATTGTTGTTATTATCTACTGCTTAATGAAGGAAATCATACGGTATTTGACCTTCTCCCTCTGACTTATTTCACTTTGCATTATACCCTCAATGTCCATCCATGTTGTCACAAATGGCTGGATTTCATCGTTTCTTATGGCTGAGTAGTATTCCATTGTGTATATATACCACAGCTTCTTTATCCATTCGTCCCTTGATGGGCACTTAGGTTGCTTCCAAGTCTTGGATATCGTGAATAAGGCTGCAATGAACACAGGGGTGCATGTACCTTTGCAAATTGGTGTTTTCAAGTTCTTTGGATAAATACCCAACAGTGGAATAGCTGGATCATATGGTAGTTCTATCGTTGATTTTTGAGGAATCTCCATACTGTTTTCCATAGTGGCTGCACCAGTTTGCACTCCCACCAGCAGTGTATGAGAGTTCCCTTCTCTCCACAACCTCTCCAACACATGTTGTTTCCTGTCTTGTTAATTATAGCCATTCTGACGGGCGTGAGGTGATATCTCATTGTAGTTTTGATTTGCATTTCCCTGATAGTTAGTGATTTTGAACATCTTTTCATGTGTCTGTTGGCCATCTGTATATCTTCTTTGGAGAAATGTCTGTTCAGGTCTTTTGCCCATTTTTAATTGGGTTGGTAGTTTTTGTTGTTGAGATGCACGAGTTCTTTATATATTTTGGAGATTAAGCCCTTATCAGATGTATGGTTTGCAAATATCTTCTCCCAATTGTTAGGTTGTCTTTTCATTTTGTTGATGGTTTCCTTTGCTGTGCAGAAGCTTTTTAGTTTGATGTAGTCCCATTTGTTTATTTTTTCTATTGTTTCTCTTGCCTGGTCAGATGTGGTGTTTGAAAAGATGTTGCTAAGACCGATGTCGAAGAGCGTACTGCCTATGTTTTCTTCTAGAACTTTCACAGTTTCAGGTCTTATTGTCTGTTTTTCTTTCTTGGTTTTCTGTCCAAATTTGTTCTCTTATCTGACTGGTTATTTTTATTGACTGCCAATATTCTGAGGCTCTACATGATGATGTCTTCTTCCAAAGGTATTTATTTTTGCTTTTGGTAGGCAGAGAGGCTAGAAGCTAATTACTTATTCCAATCAGGAATTGAAATGATTCTAAACTGGGCTTCCCTCTCTGTGAGACATGCTTCTTCAGTTGACTCTTACTCTAAAAAAAAGGCTTGTGATGTTTTCCAGAACTTCTCTTCCCTGATACATCCTTAGCTCCAATTTTATGTCGCTAGGCTCCTTTATATTGCTGAAACTTCTGCTCAAAATTTTTGGCTTCTCATTCACTGCTTTCACTTTTGAAATCAGCTTCAAATGGAACTCACTGCTACTGACTTTATTCCTTGTTCAGATCTTGGTCTCAGGAATTCTCCCTGACTAGTCATCTCTGAGATTTCCAGCATTTCTAGTTGTTTCTAGCAGGACATGTTGTCCAAAACAACCTAGTCAGCCACTGCCCAATGCAAAACTCATACAGAGGCTTATAACCAACGGAGTGATGTGATGGAACTTAAGAATGTTGACCTGGCCAAAAAGCCCAAAGTAGTGGCAAATAAATTAATTATAGAATTAAAATAGCTAGTCTTTATTGATCATTTACTATGTGCCCAGTTACTGTTTTAAGTGCTTTTACATATATTTCCTCACAACAAATTAGATATTATTGTTATCTCCATTTTACAAATGAGGAAAGAAATGCATAGAGAAGTTAAGAAACTTGCCTTAGGCCATACAAAAGTAGAGCCCACATTTGAACCCATGCAGTTTTGCTCAGAGCACATACCTCTCTAACACAGACTGTTGCTGTAATAATGGAGGCAGCAGATAGTCTGAGTCACGACTAGTATTGTAGCTGGGGAGTCAGAGAGAAATGGATAGCTACAAGAAATATTTCAAAGAAAGACTCAATAGGTGATCAAATGGTTGCATGGGTTGAAGATGGAGGAAGTAGGGACAAGACTAAGAGAGTGACCATGCACTGATTAGAAATTTGAAGTAGAGATGGAGTTGGTTTAGATAAGTGGGTGAAGTATTCTTACATGAAACCTTGGGATCCTCAGTGATTCATGATTCATAAAAAGTTTGTTATTCCAAATAAATCTTATAGTTTCTGGAGGAAATAGCGAATGAAATTATTATTGCTAAATGTGAATAGAGTACTGAAAATAAGTTGATCCTCAACATCAATGAGCTCACAGAATTGAAAAAGATAAACTTTTCCCTAGCCCCCCCCACTTTGCACCAAATCAACAGCTCCTGTTCATTCAAAACAGAAAGTTTAGTTTAATTTTGTTCAATACTATTATTTAAAAAAAATAGTACTATCATTCTTGCCAATTTTCAAAGCAATACATGTTCATTGTAAAAAATATTAGGAAATAGAGAAAGGATGAAGAAGAAAATTAAAATCATTCATAATCCCAATACTCAGAGGCAACCACTGTAAACATTTGGGGTATAGTCTTCCAACCTTTTTCCTACGCTTATGGCTAGATACATTCTACACAATTGGTTTTATGCTGTGCATACTGTTTTGTGTCTTGCTTTTTCATGTAATAATATATCATAAACATTTCCCCTTGGGCCGGCCCCGTGGCTTAGCGGTTAAGTGCGTGCGCTTCACTGCCGGCGGCTCGGGTTCGGATCCCGGGTGCGCACCGAGGCACCACTCCTCCAGCCATGCTGAGGCCGCATCCCACATACAGCAACTAGAAGGATGTGCAGCTATGACAGACAACTATGTACTGGGGCTTTGGAGGAAAAATAAATAAATAAAATCTTTAAAAAAAAAAAAAAAAACATTTCCCCATTTCTTTAAATATTTCTGAGAGCATAATTTTTAATAACTGCAAGAGTGCACATTCCCCTATTTTTGGAAATTGATTTATTCCATTAGGAATATAGATTATTTTCCTGGAAGAGTAGGTCAAACTGGAAAATTGCTCACAGATGAAGACAGTGACAACATAATCAATCATTGCTACCCATGGTTTCAGTCTGTACTCAAAGAAGAGAATTCCTTCTTGCAGTACCAGTCATAGAAAGGAACCGTTCACGGGAAGTTGGCCTTGTGAAGACAGGGACTTCGCTTTGTTCCTTCTATATTTGCAGGGCCCATTTTACAAAGAGCTTCTGAAATCAAGCAGAAAAAGATAAACAGCCCAATAGATAAATGACCAAAGGATGAGAATAAATTGATTACAGACAGAAAGAAACCACTATTTCACATTCCTAATTAAATGATTGATTTGGCAAGATTATCCATTGTCTTTAAAACCACTAGATTAATGGTTGATGAGGAACTAGACATTTGTATTGTCCCAGATAACACCACGTAAATTCTACGTCTAAGTGAAATATATCATTGTATGATGGAGGGATCAGGCTGTCTTTATCCAGAGGTTAGTTTAACATCATGAAGTGCGGGTCAACCAGATATTATGTGACTCTTGATGTAATGCAATGTGACTGTCTTACATATGTAAGGTTCTCTAGAAGCTGCACCTGAGATCTATTGGGGGAGGGCTCTTGGGAGAAGGAGAATGAGGGAAGCAGGAAAGGGCAGGGGAAAAGCTATGTGAGGACGCATCTCAGCGGGAGACCAGCAACAGCCTGATCCAATGGAAAGCTGGGAGCACGAACTGTTCCACAGAGTTGATCCCACCTTGAAGTCCAGGCCAATGCCTACAGGCTTCCCCCTGGGCATTCCATGCCACCATTTCCATGGCCACAGCCATGTGATGTTGGTAAAAAGTCAACATGGGAGATCCTAGAATATAACCTCTATGAAAGCAGGCGTTATGGAGTGAGCTGTTTCCCCCAAACTTCATATGTTGAAGTCCTAACTCCCCAGTACCTCAGAATGTGACTGTATTTGGAGATGGGGTCTTTAAAGACGGTGAAGTTAAAATGAGGTCATTACGGTTGACCCTAATCCAATATGACTGATGTTTTTATAAGAGTAAATTAGGACACAAACATGTACAAAGGAAAGACCATGTGAAGACACAGGTGGGAGATGATGGCCATCTACAAGCTGAAGAGAGAGACCTCAGAAGAAACAAACCTGACAACATCTTGATTTTGGACTCCTAGCCTCCAGCACTGTGCAAAAAATAAATTTCTGTTGTTTAAGCCACCCAGTCTATGATACTTTGTTATGGCAGCCATAGCAAACTAGTACAGTAGGGATTTCTGTTTTGTTTACTGTTTCATTCAAGCGCTTAGAACAGTGTCTGGCACATAATACATATACTGTAGTTGTTGAGTGAATGAATGTTCTACTCTCAGAGTTTCAAATAGAAAGCAGGAGAAAAGATCTCTACTTGCAGATTTTCTCTCTGCATATCTGTGGTTTCTATTCTTTTGCTTCTCCTCACTGTATTTTTTATTCCAGAAGAGGTTTCGCTCTTGCCTTCCCCTTCCATTTCCTTCCAGTGGAGGAAAGACTTTTACTCATCTGCCTGTCTTTTAGGGACTTTCTTTACATCACACTTTTCTCCGTGCATTCCTTTGGATCTCTTTGTTCTTGGTGGTTGTGGCAGATTGAATTTTCCAAAGAAGGCCTTAACAAGATCTCTCATCTCATACGCTCTTCTTACACTGTGACCTCGCCAATCCTCAGTCAACAGGCAAAGTCCATCTCCTCCCCTTGAACCTGGGCGGATGTTTAGATTGCTTCAACCAACAGAGCACAGAGAAAGTGATGCTATGTGACTGCTGAGCAGTAGTGTGCTGGAGCCCTTGCTACCAGCTAGAGAGTGAGAGTGCGCATCTCTTTTCAACTCCACGCGCAACGAAGTCATGTCAGTAGCCTGAAAACAGCCGCAGTGGCGTTATTGATATCACAGAAGCCAGCAAATGTTATAGTCTCTCACACACACACACACACACACACACAGAGCTGGTTGTTAAACATTTACCAGCAAACCACTGTTTCTGAGGCTAGATCATAAAAGTGATACAGTTTCCTCTGGTTCTCCCTCTCTCAGTACATGAACTCTTAAATCCTAGCCGCCATGCTGTGAAGAAGCCCAGGGCACATGGAGAGGCCACATATAGTGTTCCGGCCGACAGCCCCAGCTGAGGTCCCAGCCACAGCTAGCACCAGCCACCACCATACATGTGAGTGAGGAAGCCTGCGGATGACTGCAACCCCAGCCACCATCTGTCTGGCAAGCCCGGTCAACCCCCAGAACTGAGAGATGTAATAATAACAAATGATCTTTGTTGTTTTACACCACTTAGCTTGGAACAGTTACGTGGCAATAATCAGACCAGTGATGCTTGCTCGCCTCTTCACCCTGGCATCATAAGTGAAGGGGAATGAAAATGCATCAATTTAACATTTTCAAAAATATTATATCACTTTTACATAATAAATCTTCATGCTCAGAGTGAGATTCACTCATTCATTCAACAAATATTTATTGAGTGCTAATTAAGCACCACACCCTGCACTGACTCCATGTTAAGGGTAGAGGAGCTCCCCATACACAAATGGAGACAAAATGGAAACAACCAAATACAAATGCAGTGTGAAAGGCATCACCCTGGAAGTGTGTCCAGGATCCACTGGGGGTGCACAAAGGAGAAAGGGGCCAACTCTGCCTTGATTGGAGGTGCGTAGAAAGCAGGAGATAGTTGAGGAAGACTTCAGAAAGGATGTCTGGGCTGAGTCCTGAAAGCTGGGTGGTTTTCCAGGCTGCTAGTGGGAAGAGTTGACAGAGAGCAGCCCAGGGGAAGGAATGAAGCGCTGGGACCCTGAAGCCCTTGTTTTGTGTGACTGGCCAGCACCCCGTTGATGCTGGGCAGTTGCTGCAGGATTATGAGCAGGCGGGTGGCTGCTGAGGCATGTTGAGAAGTAGAAGACTAGAAAGATAGACTGACACCAAGTTATGAAGACTCTTGACTCTATCCTGAAAAAAGTTCTTGGTACAATAAGAATTAAAATATTATTTTAGGGGCCGGCCCTGTGGCTTGGTGGTTAAGTGCGTGCGCTACGATGCTGGTGGCCCGGGTTCGGATCCCGGGTGCGCATCGAGGTACCACTTCTCCGTCCATCCTGAGGCCGAGTCCCACATACAGCAACTAGAAGGATGTGCAGCTATGACATACAACTATCTACTGGGGCTTTGGGGGGAAAAAATAAAATAAATAATAAAAAAAAAAAAAAAAAAAAAAAATTTTAGGGGGCCGGCCCCGTGGCTTAGCTCCACTACTGGTGGCCCGGGTTCGGATCCTGGGCGCACACCGACACACCGCTTCTCCGGCCATGCTGAGGCCGCGTCCCACATACAGCAACTAGAAGGATGTGCAACTATGACATACAACTATCTACTGGGGCTTTGGAGGAAAAAATAAAAAGGAGGCGGATTGGCAATAGATGTTAGCTCAGGGCCAGTCTTCCTCAGCAAAAAGAAGAGGATTGGCATGGATGTTAGCTCAGGGCTGATCTTCCTCACAAAAAAAAAAAATATTTTAAATCCATTACAAATCAACAAACAACATCATGCTTGATGATAAAACACTCAGGGCTTACTACGTGCCTATCGTGTGTGTCACTGCACGTTGATTTAGCTGTACCAATTGTTTACAGTGGTCATCTGTTCCGATTGGTTGGTGCTTCCATTCTGATTGGTCAGGGCCCTTGTCCAGTTTTTAAACATTTAAAAAGATCATTTCTGAAAACATTATTAAAATCAAGAACGGGACAAAGTGGGCAGCATTCACCATTTTATGAATGACAGCCAATGTATTAGGAAATAAAACAAGAGGAATAAATAATTAGACACGAAGGGATAAAACCATCAATATTTTCAGATGATTTGACTTTACACCTAAAAGAGAGAGAGAGAACCAACTTAAAATTTTAGAAT